>NW_022631029.1:16966586-17321779 GCF_010015895.1 Lontra canadensis
TTTCTTTTCTTTTTTTCTTTCTGAACCTCTTTATAACCCCTTCCCCCGCCCCCTCACGATTTGGGATCTCTTCTGATTTGGCTAAAGCATATTCTCCTGGGGTTGTTGCCACACTTTCAGTATTTTAATTGTTCCTTCATATACTCTTATCTGGACAAAATGACAAGGCAGAAAAATTCACCACAAAAAAAAGAACAAGAGGCAGTACCAAAGGCTAGGGACCTAATCAATACAGACATTGGTAATATGTCAGATCTAGAGTTCAGAATGACGATTCTCAAGGTTCTAGCCGGGCTCGAAAAAGGCATGGAAGATATTAGAGAAACCCTCTCGGGAGATATAAAAGCCCTTTCTGGAAAAATAAAAGAACTAAAATCTAATCAAGTTGAAATCAAAAAAGCTATTAATGAGGTGCAATAAAAAATGGAGGCTCTCACTGCTAGGATAAATGAGGCAGAAGAAAGAATTAGCGATATAGAAGACCAAATGACAGAAAATAAAGAAGCTGAGCAAAAGAGGGACAAACAGCTACTGGACCACGAGGGCAGAATTTGAGAGATAAGTGACACCATAAGACAAAACAACATTAGAATAATTGGGATTCCAGAAGAAGAAGAAAGAGAGAGGGGAGCAGAAGGCATATTGGAGAGAATTATTGGAGAGAATTTCCCCAATATGGAAAAGGGAACAAGCATCAAAATCCAGGAGGTTCAGAGAACCCCCCTCAAAATCAATAAGAATAGGTCCACACCCCGTCACCTAATAGTAAAATTTACAAGTCTTAGTGACAAAGAGAAAATCCTGAAAGCAGCCCGGGAAAAGAAGTCTGTAACATACAATGGTAAAAATATTAGCTTGGCAGCAGACTTATCCACAGAGACCTGGCAGGCCAGAAAGAGCTGGCATGATATATTCTGAGTACTAAACGAGAAAAACATGCAGACAAGAATACTATATCCAGCTAGGCTATCATTGAAAATAGAAGGAGAGATTAAAAGCTTCCAGGACAAACAAAAACTGAAAGAATTTGCAAACACCAAACCAGCTCTACAGGAAATATTGAAAGGGGTCCTCTAAGCAAAGAGAGAGCCTAAAAGTAGTAGATCAGAAAGGAACAGAAACAATATACAATAACAGTCACCTTACAGGCAATACAATGGCACTAAATTCATATCTCTCAATAGTTACCCTGAATGTAAATGGGCTAAATGCCCCAATCAAAAGACACAGGGTATCAGAATGGATAAAAAAACAAAACCCATCTATATGTTGCCTATAAGAAACTCATTTGAAACCCGAAGACACCTTCAGATTTAAAGTGAGGGGGTGGAAAAGAATTTACCATGCTAATGGACATCAGAAGAAAGCAGGAGTGGCAATCCTTATATCAGATCAATTAGATTTTAAGACAAAGACTATATTAAGAGATGAGGAAAGACACTATATCATACTCAAAGGATCTGTCCAACAAGAAGATCTAACAATTGTAAATATCTATGCCCCTAACGTGGGAGCAGCCAACTATATAAACCAATTAATAACAAAATCAAAGAAACACATCAACAATAATCCGATAATAGTAGGGGACTTTAACACTCCCCTCACTGAAATGGACAGATCATCCAAGCAAAAGATCAACAAGGAAATAAAGGCCTTAAATGACACACTGGACCAGATGGACATCACAGATATATTCAGAACATTTCATCCCAAAGCAACAGAATACACATTCTTCTCTAGTGCACATGGAACATTCTCCAGAATAGATCACATCCTCGGTCCTAAATCAGGTCTCAACCGGTATCAAAAGATTGGGATCATTCCCTGCATATTTTCAGACCACAATGCTCTGAAGCTAGAACTCAATTACAAGAGGAAATTTGGAAAGAACCCAAATACATGGAGACTAAACAGCATCCTTCTAAAGAATGAATGGGTCAACCAGGAAATTAAAGAAGAATTGAAAAAATTCATGGGAACAAATGATAATAAAAACAAAATGGTTCAAAATCTGTGGGACACAACAAAGGCAGTCCTGAGAGGAAAATATATAGCGGTACAAGCCTTTCTCAAGAAACAAGAAAGGTCTCAGGTACACAACCTAACCCTACACTTAAAGGAGCTGGAGAAAGAACAAGAAAGAAACCCTAAACCCAGCAGGAGAAGAGAAATCATAAAGATCAGAGCAGAAATCAATGAAATAGAAACCAAAAAAACAATAGAACAAATCAACGAAACTAGGAGCTGGTTCTTTGAAAGAATTAATAAGATTGATAAACCCCTGGCCAGACTTATCAAAAAGAAAAGAGAAAGGACCCAAATCAATAAAATCATGAATGAAAGAGGAGAGATCACAACTAACACCAAAGAAATACAGACAATCATAAGAACATATTATGAGCAACTCTATGCCAACCAATTTGACAATCTGGAAGAAATGCATGCATTCCTAGAGACATATAAACTACCACAACTGAACCAGGAAGAAATAGAAAGCCTGAACAGACCCATAACCAGTAAGGAGATTGAAACAGTCATCAAAAACCTCCAAACAAACAAAAGCCCAGGGCCAGACGGCTTCCCGGGGGAATTCTACCAAACATTTAAGGAAGAACTAATTCCTATTCTCCTGAAACTGTTCCAAAAAATAGAAATGGAAGGAAAACTTCCAAACTCATTTTATGAGGCCAGCATCACCTTGATTCCAAAGCCAGACAAGGATCCCATCAAAAAAGAGAACT
This sequence comes from Lontra canadensis, assembly GCF_010015895.1. Classification (NCBI taxonomy): domain Eukaryota; kingdom Metazoa; phylum Chordata; class Mammalia; order Carnivora; family Mustelidae; genus Lontra; species Lontra canadensis. The sequence continues at coordinate 16,969,328 of NW_022631029.1, forward strand.
ACAGACCAATATCCTTGATGAACACAGATGCAAAAATTCTCACCAAAATACTAGCCAATAGGATTCAACAGTACAGTAAAAGGATTATTCACCATGACCAAGTGGGATTTATTCCAGGGCTGCAAGTTTGGTTCGACATCCACAAATCAATCAATGTGATACAACACATTAATAAAAGAAAGAACAAGAACCATATGATACTTTCAATAGATGCTGAAAAAGCATTTGACAAAGTACAGCATCCCTTCCTGATCAAAACTCTTCAAAGTGTAGGGATAGAGGGCACATACCTCAATATTATCAAAGCCATCTATGAAAAACCCACTGCAAATATCATTCTCAATGGAGAAAAACTGAAAGCTTTTCCGCTAAGGTCAGGAACACGGCAGGGATGTCCATTATCACCACTGCTATTCAACATAGTACTAGAAGTCCTAGCCTCAGCAATCAGACAACAAAAGGAAATTAAAGGCATCCAAATCAGCAAAGAAGAAGTCAAACTATCACTCTTTGCAGATGATATGATACTATATGTGGAAAACCCAAAAGACTCCACTCCAAAACTGCTTGAACTTGTACAGGAATTCAGTAAAGTGTCAGGATATAAAATCAATGCGCAGAAATCAGTTGCATTTCTCTACACCAACAACAAGACAGAAGAAAGAGAAATTAAGGAGTCAATCCCATTTACAATTGCACCGAAAACTGTAAGATACCTAGGAATAAACCTAACCAAAGAGGCTAAGAATCTATACTCAGAAAACTATAAAGTACTCATGAAAGAAATTGAGGAAGACACAAAGAAATGGAAAAATATTCCATGCTCCTGGATTGGAAGAATAAATATTGTGAATATGTCTATGCTACCTAAAGCAATCTACACATTTAATGCAATTCCTATCAAAGTACCATCCATTTTTTTTTTCAAAGAAATGGAACAAATAATCCTAAAATTTATATGGAACCAGAAAAGACCTCGAATAGCCAAAGGAATATTGAAAAAGAAAGCCAAAGTTGGTGGCATCACAATTCCAGACTTCAAGCTCTACTACAAAGCTGTCATCATCAAGACAGCATGGTACTGGCACAAAAACAGACACATACATCAATGGAACAGAATAGAGAGCCCAGAAATAGACCCTCAATTCTATGGTCAACTAATCTTCGACAAAGCAGGAAAGAATGTCCAATGGAAAAAAGACAGCCTCTTCAATAAATGGTGTTGGGAAAATTGGACAGCCACATGCAGAAAAATGAAATTGGATCATTTCCTTACACCACACGCGAAAATAGACTCAAAATGGATGAAGGACCTCAATGTGAGAAAGGAATCCATCAGAATCCTTGAGGAGAACAGGCAGCAACCTCTTCGACCTCAGCCGCAGCAACATCTTCCTAGGAACATCGCCAAAGGCAAGGGAAGCAAGGGCAAAAATGAACTATTGGGATTTTATCAAGATCAAAAGCTTTTGCACAGCAAAGGAAACAGTTAACAAAACCAAAAGACAACTGACAGAATGGGAGAAGATATTTGCAAACGACATATCAGATAAAGGGCTAGTGTCCAGAATCTATAAAGAACTTAGCAAACTCAACACCCAAAGAACAAATAATCCAATCAAGAAATGGGCAGAAGACATGAACAGACATTTCTGCAAAGAAGACATCCAGATGGCCAACAGACACATGAAAAAGTGTTCCATATCACTCGGCATCAGGGAAATACAAATCAAAACCACAATGAGATACCACCTCACACCAGTCAGAATGGCTAAAATTAACAAGTCCGGAAATGACAGATGCTGGCGAGGATGCGGAGAAAGGGGAACCCTCCTACACTGTTGGTGGGAATGCAAGCTGGTGCAACCACTCTGCAAAACAGCATGGAGGTTCCTCAAAATGTTGAAAATAGAACTACCCTATGACCCAGCAATTGCACTGCTGGGTATTTACCCTAAAGATACAAACGTAGTGATCCGAAGGGGCACGTGCACCCGAATGTTTATAGCAGCAATGTCTACAATAGCCAAACTATGGAAAGAACCTAGATGTCCATCAACAGACGAATGGATAAAGAAGATGTGGTATATATACACAATGGAATACTGTGCAGCCATCAAAAGGAATGAAATCTTGCCATTTGCGACGACGTGGATGGAACTAGAGGGTATCATGCTTAGCGAAATAAGTCAATCGGAGAAAGACAACTATCATATGATCTCCCTGATATGAGGGAGAGGAGATGCAACAGGGGGAGTTAAGGGGGTAGGAGAAGAGTAAATGAAGCAAGATGGGATTGGGAGGGAGATAAACCATAAGTGACTCTTAATCTCACAAAACAAACTGAGGGTTGCTGGGGGGAGGGGGGTTGGGGGGGATGGGGTTATTATGGACATTGGGGAGGGTATGTGCTATGATGAGTGCGGGGAAGTGTGTAAACCTGGCGATTCACAGACCTGTACCCCTGGGGGAAAAAAATACATGTTTATAAAAAATAAAATTAAAAAAAAAAGAGAGAGAGAAAAAAGGGAAAAAAAAAGAAAGAAAAAAAAATCTACTTGAGATCTTCACATGGATGTCATGGAAGAGTCTCCAACCAACATGTCAAAAATGGAACTTTCCATGGTCCAATCTCTAAACTTAATTCTTCCCCATCTTGGTAAATTCTTCCCTCTACTCATCTGGTCAAGCCAGAATTTAGAAGTCATTAATGACTCCTCAAATATCCCTCTCTCCCAACATCTGTCACTAAATCCTAAGGACTTCACATCTAAAATGCAGGTTAATACTGCATGCCTTTCTTCTGCACCAACACCACTCTCATCTTGGTGACTACAAATGGCGCATGAGTGAGTTCCTAATTTGAGTCTTGTACCTCTATAGTCATGTCTGCACAAAGCAGCCAGCATAACTTTTAACAAATGGAAAGCAGATCCAGTCTCTTGTGTCACATCCTTCAGTGGCCTCCTGTTGCTTGTAGAATAATGAAATCACAAGTAAGTTTTCTAATTTTTCCAGGATCTACTTACAAAACTCCTTTAGCACCATTTTCTTCTTTGGTCATTAAGCTGCATTCCTACTTGCCTATTTCCCATTCCTCAGATAAACCATGCTTTCTTAAGTCAGGACCCTAACATATATTGTTCATTCCTTAGCCAGCAACTCCTCTTCTTTAACCTGGTGGTTAAGAGCTTCAATTTGCTAGTCAAACTGTCTTACTGCTTGTGACTATGGACAGTCTCCTTAGTATTATGTACCTTACTTTAATCATCTGTAAAATGGAAATAATAATTTTATTTATCTCATATGGTTGCAAATATTAAATTAAATACATATTGAGAACAGTACCTGGCATATATGAAACAATTCACAAATGCTATTATCTCAACAAAAATTCCCTAGTGTCCTTCAGCTCTCAGCTTAAATGTTACTTCTTAAAGAGTCCTTACTTATTCTAACCCCCGGGTTGAATCCATCCTGTTTTCATAGAACCAACCTTAATTGGTCAGCAAATATTTATTTTGAGTCTTACTATTCATTCCTGTTCTAAGCTTCAAAGAACAGGAACCTCATCTGTGTTTCCTTCAGTCCTCGGAACTTTATATAGGAGGAGAGAGATCTCAGGCGCTCAGTGTAATGACTGAATGGTGTTCTCCTCCCTAAATTCACACTCTGAAACATGAACCCCCAGTGCCTCTGAATGTAGTTATATTTGGAGTTAGGAACTTTAAAGAGGAATTAAGGTAAAATGAGGTCACTATGTGGGCCCTAATACAATGTGACTGGTGTCCTTATATGAAGAAATTTGAATACACAAATAGACACTGAGATAGTGTGTACAAGAGAAAAGACCATGTGAGGACTCAGCAAGAAGGCAGTCATCTGCAAGCCAAGGAGAGAGACTTCAAGAGAGCCAAACCTGCTGATGCACTGATCTTGAAATTTTGGCCTCCAAAACTATGAGAAAACACATTTCTGTTGTTTGATCCATCAGGTCCATGATACTTTGTTATGTCTCCCCTAGCAGACTAACATACTCAGTAGACACTCACTAAATTGAATGAACAGATGAACTTGCCCACCCAGGTCCCAACACACGGAAGTATGCCACAAATGTTGACTCCTGTTCTTGAAATAATGATGATCTATGTAATAATGACTCACCAGCAAATCCACCCAATGTAGCTTGCCCAAGTGAACAAAAGAAAAATGTTAGTGGCACTTACTGCTTCTCAACTGTGATACTGAAGTTGAATACAATTAGTTATGAAAGCTAAGACCTTCCTTGGTGAGCAACCAAATACCAATCTTGGGAATTCTATTTACTAATGTGCACATGTTGGAACTGGGCCATTTTTCTGACAGACCCTGGCTATATAACATTTCATACTCAGTAAACAAATATTTCTCAGATATGAAAGCAAAACTAGAAATAAAAAGAGTAGAATACTGTACTTTCAAAATATAGACCAGTTGTTTTCATAAATATATCCTTGAACATGGACACATGTATGTGTATTAGTATATACATGTGAGATATATGAGTATACACACACACACATATAATTTTCCACTGAAGGTGACCACACCATATACTATCATAGGCTCTCAAGTTAAACATTTAGCATAGGTAGCCATATGAACCACATCTACCAAAATGCCTTCAAATAAAACTCTTTTATACCTGGAATATGTACCTGTCACAGGCAACTGCTGGCATATCTAAAATCATGATAAATTGCAAGACCTAGCACAGTTTTTTTTTTTTTTAAAGATTTTATTTATTTGACAGACAGAGATCACAAGTAGACGGAGAGTCAGGCAGAGAGAGAGAGAGAGAGAGAGAGAGAGAGAGAGAGAGAAGCAGGCTTCTTGCTGAGCAGAGAGCCCGATGCGGGACTCGACCCCAGGACCCTGAGATCATGACCTGAGCTGAAGGCAGCGGCTTAACCCACTGAGCCACCCAGGCGCCCCCTAGCACAGTTTTTGACAGTAGTACCATCTCTCGTATAGCTGCCCCATACAACAGAGTTCATATGAATGCAAGCAATTTAGCAAGCTATTGGCTCAAAATATGAAACAGCATTTATATCGATTCTTATAATAGATCTTGGAATTAAAATACATGATCCCTTTAGAAGGACTGTAAAGAATCACCAAGCTGATGATTCGACAGTGAGGTCTCACTGAAATAGCACAAGTTGTGGGAGAAAAGGTAGATAATTTCTATGTTGAAGAGATTTCTCCTCTTACACACTGATTTTTTATTGAATAAAGAAATATGTAATGAAGTAATATAATTATGTATCTCACATAAGTAAGAGGAGATAAACAAAATGAGGAATAGCAAAAAGGTTTTGTGCTGAGTGTCAGTACCATTCAACTAGCTGCTGCTCTGTAGAGGGTTGTACTGAAAAGTCTGAGCTCGATAGGTAAAACTGCCTTGGTGGAATAAAGATGTGTTCTGTGATTGTGAAATTGGCAGGAGAAGATGCCTCTTATGTGTTGTCTACCCTTAAAGAGATGTCTCTAAGTTCCTTACCAGTGTTAATCTTTTATGCTCTTCTCTTTCTCTTCTTCCCTCACTTTTGCTCTTGGGATTAGGATAAACATGGTAAAATATCCTGAGAATCCCAACATGCTCCTCTAATGCAAAATAAAGCAACTGGGGAGGAAGCAAGATGGTGGAAGAGTAGCAGACTGAAATAGCATTAGGTCACAGAAATTCATCTAAATAGTTATCAAATCATTCTGAACACCTACAAACTCAAGAGGACATAGAAGAGAAGAAGAGCAGCAATTCTAGGAACAGAAAATCAACCACTTTCTGGAAAGTAGGACGTGCAGAAGTGAATCTAAGGAAATATATGGGGAAGAGAGACTTTGCGGGGAGAGCTGGCTCCTGGCAAGTGGTAGAGCATTGGAGCAAAAAATAAGAACTTCTGGAAGTCTGCTCCACTGACGGACGTCACTCCAGAGGCTAAGTGGGGGATGGAGTCCTTGTGGGGACAATGTGGTCTCAGGACCCGCAGGGTCACAAAGAGACCAGGGGTGTCTGAGTGCGGCAGAGCTCCCAGGCATTGGGGCAGGGAAGTCAGCTGCAGGGATGGAGGTGAGGAGTGAGCTCTCACCTCGGGGTTACCTTAAACCATGATCTGAGGCACAGTTGGGCACTGTCTCTCGAGTGGAGACCACTCAAGTGGCAGATCCAGGGAGACCCCTTCCTTCCTCCTCCAGGAGGACTGCCAAGGGAGCACATGGCAGGAATCGGCTGGGTTTGTAGACTCCAAACAGGGCCATGCACCAGAGACAGAAATGCTCGGTCACAGTCCTGGTGAGCACAGAGTGTGGCCGGAGACCAAGGAGATGGGAGGGATTGACTGCTTTTCTCGGAGGGCACAATGAGGAGGGGCTCCCTGAGCTTTTGGCTGTAATGGGGACCAGAGATTGGGAGGCCGCCATTTTCATTCCCTTCTTCCAAAGCTCTACAGAAAGTGTTCAGGGAACAAAAGCTGCCAAGAGCGAATCCGAGCAGATTACTTAGCCTGGCTCCTGGCAAGGGCAGTGTAATTCTGCCTCAGGCAAAGATATTTGAGAATCACTACAACAGGACCTGCCCCTAGAAGATCAGCAAGAACATCCAGGCAAGACCAAGTTCACCAGATCAATGAGAATTGCAGAACTCCAGAGCTAGGGGAATGCAACACATAGAATTCATGGCTTTTTCCCCCATGATTCCTTAGTATTTCAAAATTAAGTGTTTTTTTTATTTTATTTTTTTCTTATTCCATTTTAAAAATTTTTTCCTCTTTCCTATTTTAACCCTTTTTAACTATTTTATCTTATCAATACCTTTTTAAAAAAATCATTTCTTAACTTTCATTGCTAAGGTCATATTCTATCCCTTCATTGTATTTAACCTTATTTTTTGTATATATATATATATATAGGTTTTTCTTTCCTTAAAATTTTGGGATAGAGTTTCTTCTAAAAGAACAAAATATACCCTAAATCTAGCACATGGCTTTGTTCTAGTCTCCAGCCTGATCACATTCCTTCCTCCTTTTTTTTTTTTTTTCAACCAACTTCCTATCTTAACAATTACTTTTTTAGAACCTTTTTTAATTTTTATTTTTACATTCATATTCGATCCCTTCATCCTTTTTACCCTTATTTTTCTATATACATAAGTTTTTCTTTCTTTAAAATTCTGGAAGGCAATTTCTTCCAACAGACCAAAATACACACAAAATCAAGTGTGTGCCTCTGTTCTATTCACCAGTCTAATACATATATATATATTTTGTTGTTGTTGTTTTGTTTTGTTTTGTTAGTGTATATTTTTCTGGGGCTGTTACTACCCTTTCAGTATTTTGTTCTCTCATTCTTCTATTCTTATCTGGATAAAATAACAAGGTGGAAAAACACACCTCAAAAAAAAAAAAAAATGACAAGAGGTAGTACCAATGGCTAGGGACTTAATCACTACAGACATTAGTAATATGTCAGAACTAGAGTTTAGAATGATGATTATCAAGGTGCTAGATGGGCACCAAAAAAGCATGGAATATATTAAGAGAATCCTTTCTGGAGAAATAAAATCCCTTTCTGGAGAAATAAAAGAACTAAAATCTAACCAAGTTGAAATCAAAAGAGCTATTAATGAGGTGCAATAAAAAATGGAGGCTCTTACTGCTAGGATAAATGAGGCAGGAGAGAGGATTAGTGATACAGAACACCAAATAACAGAGAATAAAGAAGCTGAGCAAAAGAGAGACAAACAACTACTGGAACATGATGGGAGAATTCAAGTGATAAGTGATACCATAAGATGAAACAATATTAGAATAATTGGGATCCCAAAAGAAGAAGAAAGAGAGAGGGGGGCAGAAAATATATTGGAGCTAATTATACTAGAGAATTTCCCTAATATGGCAAAGGGAACGAGCATCAAAATCTAGGAGGCACAGAGAAACCCCCTCAAAATCAATAAAACTAGAGCCACACCCACCATCTAATAGTAAAACTTTCAAGTCTCAGTGACAGAGAAAATCCTGAAAGCAGCTTGGGACAAGAAGTCTGTAACACACAATGGTAGAAATATTAGATTGACAGCAGACTTATCCAAGGGACCTGGCAGGCCAGGAAGGACTGGCATAACATATTGAGAACACTAAATGAGAAAAATATGAAGCCAAGGATACTATATCCAGCTAGGCTGTCATTGAAAATAGAAGGAGAGATAAAAAGCTTCCAGGACAAACAAAAATTAAAAGAATTTGCAAATACCAAACCAGCCCTACAGGAAATATTGAAAGGGGTCCTCTAAGCAAAGAGAGAACCTAAAAGTAGTAGACCAGTAAGGAACAGAGACAATATACAGTAAGAGTCACCTTACAGACAATACAATGGCACACAATTTATCTTTCGATAATTACCCTAAATGGAAAAGGACTAAAAGCCCCAAGCAAAAGACACAGGGTATCAGAATGGATAAAAAAAAAAAGACCCATCCATATGCTGTCTACAAGAAACTCATTTTAGACCCAAAGACACCTTCAGATTTAAAGTGAAGGGGTGGAAAACTATTTACCACGCTAATGGACATAGAAAGGAAACTGGGGTGGCAATCCTTATATCAGATCAATTAGATTTTAAGCCAGAGACTATAATAAGAGATGAGAAAGGACACTATATCATACTCAAAGGGTATGACCAACAAGAAGATCTAACAATTTTAAATATCTATGCCCCTAACATGGGAGTAGCCAATTATATCAACCAATTAATAACAAAATCAAAGAAACACATTGACAATAATACAAAAATAGTAGGGGACTTTAACATCCCCCTCACTGAAATGGACAGATCATCTAAGCAAAAGATTAGCAAGGAAATGAAGGCTTTAAATGACACACTGGGCCAGAAGGACATCACAGATATATTCAGAACATTCCATCCCAAAACAACCAGAATACACATTCTTCTCTAGTGCACGTGGAACATTCTCCAGAATAGATCACATCCTGGGTCACAAATCAGGTCTCAACCAGTACCAAAAGCTTGGGATCATTCCCTGCATATTTTCAGACCACAATGCTCTGACATTAGAACTCAATCACAAGAGGAAAGCTAGAAAGAACTCAAATACATGGAGGCTGAAGAGCATCCTACTAAAGAATGAATGGGTCAACCAGGAAATTAAAGAAGAATTGGAAAAAGTTCATGGAAACAAATGAAAATGAAAACACAACTGTTTAAAATCTTTGGGACACGGCAAAGGTGGTCCTCAGAGGAAAGAATATAGCAACACAAGCCTTTCTCAAGAAACAAGAAAGGTCTCAAGTACATAACCTAACCCTACACCTAAAGGAGCTGGAGAAAGAACAGCAAAGAAAGCCTAAACCCAGCAGGAGAAGGCAATAATAAAGATCGGAGCACAAATCAATGAAATGGAATCCAAAAGAACAGTAGAACAAATTAACAAAACTAGGAGCTGGTTCTTTGAAAGAATGAATACGATTGATAAACCCCTGGCCAGAGTTATCAAAAAGAAAATAGAAAAGACCCAAATTCATACACTCATGAATGAAAGAGGAGAGATCACAACCAACACCAAAGAAATACAAACAATTATAAGAACATACTATGAGCAACTATAGACCAGCAAATTTGACAATTTGGAAGAAATCTATGCATTCCTAGAGACATATAAACTACCAAAACTGAGGCAGGAAGAAATAGAAAACCTGAAGAGACCCATAACCAGTGAGGAGATTGAAGCAGTCATCAAAAATCTCCCAACACTCAAAAGACCAGGGTCAGTCAGCTTCTTAGGGGAATTCTACAAAGCATTTTTTTTCTAAGATTTTATTTATTTATTTGACATACAGAGATTACAAGTAGGCAGAGAGGCAGGTAGAGAGAGAGGAGGAAGCAGGCTCCCCGCTGAGCAGAGCACCTGATGTGGGGCTTGATCCCAGGACCCTGGGATCATGATCTGAGCCAAAGGCAGAGGCTTTAACCCACAGAGCCACCCAGGCACCCTTCTACAAAACATTTAAAAAAGAATTAATACCTATTCTCCTGAAACTATTCCAAGAAATAGCAATGGAAGGAAAACTTCCAAACTCATTTTATGAAGACAGCATTACCTTTATCCCAAAACCAGACAAAGACCCCATTAAAAGCAGAATTACAGACCAATATCCTTGATGAACACAGATGCAAAAATTCTTATCAAAATGCTAGCCGATAGGATCCAACAGTACATTACAAGGATTATTCACCACGACCAAGTGGTGAATGGGATGCAAGTTGGTTCAACATCCACAAATCAATGTGATATATTACATTAATAAAAGATAGAACAAGAATCATATGAAACTCTCAATAGATGCTGAAAAAGCATTTGATGAAGTACAACATCCTTTCTTAATCAAAACTCTTCAAAATGTAGGAATAGAGGGTACATAACTCAATATCATAAAAGCCATCTGTAAAAAACCCACAGTGAATATCATTGTCAATGGGGATAACCTGAGAGCTTTTCACCTAAGATCAGGAACATAGCAGGGATGTCCACTATCACCACTGCTATTCAACATAGGACTAGAAGTCCTAGCCTCAGCAATCAGACAACAAAAAGAAATAAAAGGCATCTGAATCAGCAAAGAAGTCAAACTCTCCCTCTTTGTAGATGATATGATACTTAATGTGGAAAACGCAAAAAGACTCCACTCCAAATCTGCTAGAACTCATACAGGAATTCAGTAATGTGTCAGGATATAAAATCAATGCACAGAAATCAGTTGCATTTCTATAAGCCAACAACAAGACAGAAGAAAGAGAAATTAAGGAGTTGATCCCATTTACAATTGCTCCCAAAACCATAAGATACCTAGGAATAAATGTAACCAATGAGGTAAAAAATCTGTACTCAGAAATACTATAGAGTACTCATGAAAGAAATCAAGGAAGACAGAAAGAAATGGAAAAACATTCCATGCTCATGGATTAGAAGAACAAATATTGTGAAAATGTCTATGCTAACCAGAGCAATCTACATATTTAATGCAATGCCTATCAAAATACCATCCATTTTTTTCAAAGAAATGAACAAATAACCCTAAAATTTATATGGAACCAGAAAAGACCCCGAATAGCTAGAGGAATGTTGAAAAAGCAAGCCAAAGTTGGTGGCATCACAATTCTAGACTTCAAGTTCTATTCCAAAGCTATAATATCAAGATAGTAGGGTACTGGAACAAAAACAGACACTTAGATCAATGGAACAGAATAGAAAGCCCAGAAATAGACCCTCAACTCTATGATCACCTAATATTCGACAAAGCAGGAAAAAATGTCCAATGGAATAAAGACAGTCTCTTCAACAAATGGTGTTGGGAAAACAGGACAGCCATATGCAGAAAAATAAAACTGGACCATTTCTTTACACCACACACAAAATTGACTCAAAATGGATGAAAAACCTAAATGTGAGACAGGAATCCATCAAAATACTTGAGGAGAACATAGGCAGCAACCTCCTCAACCTCAGCCACAGCAACTTCTTCCTAGAAACATTGCCAAGTAAAAAATGAACTATTGGTACTTCATCAAGATCAAAAGCTTTTGCACAGCAAAGGAAACAGTTAACAAAACCAAAAGACAACTGACAGAATGGAAGAAGATATTTGCAAACGACATATCAGATAAAGGGCTAATGTCCAAAATTTATAAAGAACTTAGCAAACGCAACACCCAAAGAACAAATAATCCAATCAAGAAATGGGCAGAAGACATGAACAGACATTTCTGCAAAGAAGACATCCAGATGGCCAACAGACACATGAAAAAGTGCTCCACATCACTAGGCATCAGGGAAATACAAATCAAAACCACAATGAGATATCACCTCACACCAGTCAGAATGGCTAAAATTAACAAGTCAGGAAATGACAGATGCTGGCGAGGATGCGGAGAAAGGGGAACCCTCCTACACTGTTGGTGGGAATGCAAGCTGGTGCAACCACTCTGGAAAACAGCATGGAGGTTCCTCAAAATGTTGAAAATAGAATTACCCTATGATCCAGCAATTGCACTACCGGGTATTTACCCTAAAGATATAGTAGATGTAGTGATCTGAAGAGGCACATGCACCCAAATGTTTATAGCAGCAATGTCCACAATAGCCAAACTATGGAAAGAACCTAGGTGTCCATCAACAGATGAACGGATAAAGAAGATGTGGTACACACACACACACACACACACACACACACACACACACATAATGGAATACTATGCAGCCATCAAAAGAAATGAAATCTTGCCATTTGCAACAGCATGGATGGAACTAGAGGGTATTATGCTGAGCAAAATAAGTCAACCGGAGAAAGACAATTATTATATGATCTCTCTGATATGAGGAATTTGAGAGGCAGGGCAGGGGCTTTGTGGGTAGGGAAGGAAAAAATGAAACAAGATGGGATTATGAGGGGGGCAAATCATAAGAGACTCTTAATCTCACAAAACAAATTGAGTGTTGCTGAGGGGTTGGGAAGTAGGGAGAGGGTGGTTGGGTTATGGACTTTGGGGAGGGTATGTGCTGTGGTGAATGCTGTGAAATGTGTAAGACTGATGATTCACAGACTTGTACTCCTGGGACAAATAATACATTTTATGTTAATAAAAATAATTTTGAAAAAAGATTCCACATCAAGCAACTGCTCAGTCCCAGCTTTCAGTCCCAAGACTCAAAATAGCAACCTCTTTACTCTCCATCTAGTATCATTTTAGTTATGTGTGACTTTGGTATATGCATTGAAAATCATTACCAGAATGCTGACTACCACTGAAGTTATTAGAATAAATTTTGACAGACAAAATGAGGTAGATGCTGGAGACTCAGATTTGTGAATGACCTCCAGGATCCTCTTTTTTGATATTAGGTAGATAGATAGATAGATAGATAGATGAGGCACCATCAGTATAGTCCTATTTGCATGTGGAATTACAACAGCGAGAGAGCAATGCAGTGAGAATTGTTCCATGCTCTGCTTTATGTATGGGGTGGACACTATAATCCTCATCAGCATCAAAGCTACGAAATTCATTCTCTAGTTCTCTGAAACTTCTTGATCATTGCTATAGCTACCATTTAATAATGTCTCAGTATGAAAAGTCAGTGTGCCAAGACGATGGGAACAGACTATTTCATGTAATACCTTCAACCAAATCACCTATGAGACATTATTTTCTCTATAGAAAAATGTAGTCTAGGGAGGGCAAATAACTTGTAATAGAAGATTAGAAGATTAACAAACTAGCACTAAAGCACTAACTAAAAAGGAAGCACTAACAAAAGTGCTTTGATTTGAAACCCATGTTCTTAATCATCTGGCATACTATTTCTCATTTCAACACATAAGACATGCAGCGATACTGGGCAGTGAGGGTGATAAATCTCACAAAAGGTAATTTGGGTTATTCATTCATTCACCCATCCACCCATGCATCTATCCATCAATCCTTCATTAATTCTTGCTTCAACAGATATTCACCATGTACCTATCACTGTAGTTGGTGGTGGCACAGAGTAATGAGGAAAGCAGAGAAGGTGCATGACCTTGAGGAATTCACAGACTAATGGAAGAGGAAACATTAATCAATGATGTTACTGTGTAATCACAAATTGAGATCATGCTCTGAAAGAAAGGAATAAGTTCAATGGGAGCATATGACAAAGGAGCATGACTTCAGCTAGGAGTCCTGTCTAAGGAAATGAGGTCTGAGACGTGAACTGAAAAGCAAATCAACACTAATTAGATAGAAAGGAGGTGGGGAATGGAAGTGGAGCATTGCAGAGGAAAGAACAGCATATGCAAAGGCCCAGGGAAGGAAGGAACATGACGTGTTCAAAGAGCTGATGGCCAATGTAGCTGGAACAAGTCAGTGAAGGAAAGAGTGATGTGAGAAGAGCCTGGTAGGGGGTCAGACCACTTTAGGGAGCATGGAACAGCAGCAGGAAACCATGGAAGGATTTGAGAGAGGGAGGGAATAGTAGGGTGGGGACAATTTTTTTTTTTTCATAATGAATTAGACTTTAGGGATATAAATAATATAGAAGCATGGTAGAACTAGAATGAGCATAAAACAACCAGTAAATAGGTTACTTAGTGGTTCAGATAAGAGAGGTTGGCAGTTTGACCAGCTGGTGCCAGTGGTGATGAGGAGAAATGGAAGAATTTAGGAAACAGTGATGTAAAAATCTCAGGAATTTAGTAATGAATTGGATTGGTGAATGTAAGAAAGCAGGTAGAATAAAAGATAACTCTGAGGTTTCTGATCTGACCCAAAAGTTCCAGAAGGTGGCCATGCTGACTTTGAGATACCTTTAGGGCACCAGAGTGGAAAGTCCTATAAAAGGTTCAGTTGTAGGGCAGGAGCGAGAAAAGAGGTCTGGAACGGAGATAATAACTTGAGAGTCTGCTGGATAGATAGAGATGGTGGTTGATGCCTGGGGAGATCAATAGAGAAAGGATACAATGAACAACAATGTTCCAGAGAACTTAGGCAAAACATGCCTGTCTCCATGTCCTCCATGCTATTTGTTATGCTCCACAAATAAGTGAAACCATATGATAATTGACATGGGGAGTTAGGGGAAGGGAGTTGGGGGAAATTGGAAGGGGAGGTGAACAATGAGAGACTATGGACTCTGAAAAACAATCTGAAGGGTTTGAAGAGGTGGGGGGGTGGGAGGTTGGGGGAACCAGGTGGTGGGTATTAGAGAGGGCACGGATTGCATGGAGCACTGGGTGTGGTACAAAAACAATGAATACTGTTATGCTGAAAATAAATTTTTAAAAATGATTAAAAAAAACATGCCTGTCAATCACTTAATCTACATTCTCTCTCTGTTATGATTACCTGCATCTTTCTTTTTCTCCCATTTTAATAGAATGTCTATTTTCTTTTATGTTTCCCTTCATTCTATTTTTCTCAATTGTTTTACATGTCTTATTTGACAGTAAATATGCCTATGGCTATTCTATCTTTTGTGAAATGAGAAGAGAGAGGATCAATCACTAGCCTTCAGAAGAACCAGAAGAGACTCCAATTGGTCCAATTACCCTGGCAGTTGATGCAGCAAGCAACAGATCAAATTTACTAATAGTGCATTTAAAGAAATGCTCCTTGAGACTCTAAGATGATTCTTGATGCCTTCCTATCATGAATGACAAAATGTTTGAAAGTTGTGGTGAGCAGGGACTAGGCCCAGAATTTGATGTGTAAAGGATTCCCCGATGTTCAGTTTTAGGGTGGAGTCAATTCACTACGGCTAGCTGGAAGATTCATAGATGTTAGGATATATTAGCTACTAGAGCCATTTTTCTCATATCCAAGCTTACTGCTTAAGTGCTTTATGCTTGAAATAATATGCAGTTATGGAAATAGGAATGTAAAGATGAAGCAATCCCCAATGGCAAAAACTCTAAGAGATGTGAAAATACATGTACTAAGTAATGAGTTTAATTACCTAATAATTAGATACTAAGCACTCAAATTTAACCAACACCTGTTTCTACAAGGAAGGAAATAATTTCATTGTTCTCATTGCCCTCTATTATACTTTTTACATTATCTTAAAGCTCACTTTCTCATATTTTTCCGATGCTGGGCTATGAGCTTCTTGAGAGACAGAATAGTGGTGTCTGGTTTTTGTTTTTAATCCTCTAGATATAGTATAGTGTCTAGAAAATAACAAATGAATTAATACAACCAAGTCAAGCAAGGCTTCTCAATTCACAGCAGAATCATTCTGCAAAATAATTAATTTGAATTTTCTCTAAAAATGAAACCATGGAGATGTTCCATTAAAAGGCTAGAACTAAAATGTTTAATTCAATAGCTCTGACTGCATCCAAACAAAAGGAGCTATATCATTCAAATCTTCCTCTTGAAAACCAACCCATATGGGTGAAATCATTTATATGGAATATTAAAATGGGGAATAAAATCGGCCTACTGTTTTTGGCAAAAGTGCCATCAACTAAAGCTGGGGCCTCTGGAATATAATTAATGTTGCCTATTCTTATTTGTTTTTTCTTAAGAGCTACTTTGTTCAAAGTTTAATCAAAGCCAAAAGCACTATCTACTTATCGTAAACTGGTACTCTCCGGGACCACTTAATTTATTTCAGCTAATTCTAAGTGTCAAAAGTTCTGAAGAGCAGAAGACCCTAGAAATGTAATAGGACATTCATGTGGTTGGGTGTGTGGGGGAAGGAGGGTCTGTTAAGGAAAGATAAATTATTATTGTTCTAAGCAAAAAGACGGCTAATGAGATCCTAAATGACAGTTTAATCTACACACTTGTTGACTACAAAGTTATAGAGCTTTCTTCATTTCCATTGTTCAAGAGATATTTAAAGGTGAATGTCTCTTCTTAGATGGAAGCAATGGAAAACAGCAACTATTTTCTCAGCACAATTTCCTTTTCCTTTAAAGTTTTATTTATTTAAGTATTAAATTCCAAACTAAAGCAACTGTTCACATATTTGTTTGCTAGTTCAAGAGCACAAAACATGATATGTAGGAATGAGGCTCACCATAAAGGATATAATAAAAGAACAACCAGATCCATCCATTTTCCAAGTATACATTACACACATATTTTGAGTTTTACATGGAACTCAGCATTGCTAATATTTTATTTCTAATAAGGCAAGGATAGTAAGAAAAACAAAAAGTTTTGGTTGTGTTAAAGGTTTTCTGGTTTTAGGTTGGTGGTCAAAAATACTCAAAGCTCATTCAAATTCATTCAAACTCTAAGTATGAATTCTACGGGTTAAATACTACTACAGTTAGTTCCTGAAATTATTCACCATTGTTTTTCTTTTTTGATAGCGAGAAAGAAAGAATGAGATAGAGAGAAAGGGGAGAAACTTCTATTGATTACCTACCATGTTTCAAGTATTTAAGTACTATATTGGAGGCTTTCATTTTTATACTCTCATTTATTCCTAAAAATTAAGTAGCTGAGGTTCAAAAAATAAAGTGATTCTCCAAAGATTATTCAGTGAGTAAGTGGTAGAATCCCAGTTTCAAAGAGCAATCTGTTGGACTCCAAAATGAGTTCTCTTTCCATAAAGCTATGCTACAAACTGGGGGAAATGGTTCATCTTTAAAATATCTTGTGAAGAAATAAATGAAGTTTTCACAGGAACATAGACAAGCAAATTAAGAGAACATGATTTAAAATGTTGGATGTGAATTGGTAAACAGATGCATGTCACTAAAAAGTCACATTTTTCATCCTAATAGTTTGGTGTGTGTTGGCAAAGACCCCAGTAAAGCTGTTTTTATACAACAGAAGCACAGCTGGTTAACAAGGGAATAAATCTGGTCAACCAAATAAGACTTTCAATTCATTTAATGCCAATTATCTGTATGGAATTTTTTTTTAAATAAAGCAACCCATAAATAAGCTGACCCATAATTTTTTTTATATTTAATAACTTTAATATTTAGGTCAACCTCTTTACTAATACCCTGCATATTATTCATGGTAAAAGCTAAAATATATTACACTAAAACTGATCTTAGACACTTTACACAGGAGTATGAAAAAGGAACTTTTGAATTTAGCTGGAAATTTGTTTATATTTCAGAAACAACATACCATTCAGGTTCACAAGTTCCTCTACTCTCCATGAACAATGTATGGACCAATACTCATCAGCCATTAATCCTTATTTCTGTATAATGCATGTCATGTATTACACCTTGGTATAATACATATAACACACATATAATACAGCTGATAAATTATGTTCTGATCCATTACTCCATCTGATGTGATATGTAACTCATTTGCAGAATACGGCATTAAAGTAAAAGAGTTTTCACTTCATATACAAAACTAGTTACTTAGGATTTTTTCTAGAGTTTGGTCAACTAGAAGAAAATAAGTCTCTCATTTTTTTTTTTGAGTGCAAATTATTTATAAAGTGTCCCAACAGGAGCCCATAAAATAAATTATAATAGATAAACAGCAGCACTCAAATATCATAAATAACAAGGGAGGACACACATTTTTACCTATTCCCAGTTAAAGGTGTCATCAGTTTCAAGTTCTGAATTTAGGTATTTAGAAAATTAATCACATGTTGCTGAACATAAATCTTAATACCAGTGTGCATAAGCAGAAAAAAGTACATTGTGTATGTACAATTATTCAGTGTTATTATTTTTAAAAACCCTATATAT
This sequence comes from Lontra canadensis, assembly GCF_010015895.1. Taxonomy (NCBI): domain Eukaryota; kingdom Metazoa; phylum Chordata; class Mammalia; order Carnivora; family Mustelidae; genus Lontra; species Lontra canadensis. The sequence goes on from NW_022631029.1 coordinate 16,987,603, forward strand.
CATACCAAAACAAATCAATATAATGCCACCAATGTGAATATCATTAGGCTCAGCATCTTAAACGCAGCATGAAATCTACCAGACCATAAATTTGAAAGGAAGAAATTCAACATCAGTCCCATAAATCAAATTAACATTAGGATAAAATCTACTAGAGCAAAAAGTCTTATTCAGAGGAAAATGGTATTCTCGGGGTGTGGGGGAAGAAAGTAGGTTTGTGACACTCTGCTCTATTAACCTCAAATCTTAAGAAATATCTAAATAGGAGAGTTTTGAGTCAAGTAGATCATAGAGTTAGCAAAACAATGCTTCTATTATGTAACGAATCAATAACATGTATTTTTAACAAAGCAATACTTCCTAAATGTATAATGTTTTCAATTGTCTAGCAGAACAGAGCATGGATACAATATGGATGAGGGTATCTCTGTGTATAGGAAATAGAGATTCTATTAAGGAGATATATGTGACATAGATAACTGCATATATATGTGAGAATATGTTGAATTATACACTAAACCTCACAGAGCTACAGAAATATCACCCTCTTTGCTTTCCACATTACTATAAGAGAATATTATTTAAGCGATGACAATATTTTTCCATGTGTTTAACTTAAATTATTTCATCTCTTGCAGAATTATGTCCTCTTGTAGCTAGAGAGTAAAATCTCTTGGTAGCATAACATGCTCAAAAATTTTACACTAACACAACCACCAGTGACCAACTTTCTCTCACCTTCCAACAAGAGAAAGGCGGTAGACCTTGCAGTTCTAACCTTCCACTGGGCTTCAGGCTTATTAGATAGAACCAGTTCCCTCAAGTGATTCTTAAAAGGAACATTTAAAAGAAGATTAAGTCCAACTTCCCACCCACAAAACACCCATGACTATAACTAAATTTACATTAAATGTGATAGTCAAAGCTATCTTTAAATATTAGAAATCATTTTATCTCCAAATACAACTAGACCATCAGAGAAGAAGTTAAATCAGCTTCTCATTTCCTCCTTTCTGCTCTGTCAAGGAAGATGAACAAGCTGGAAAGAGTAAATCAAATGGGGGGTGCTCAGAGAACTGATGGCCAACATAGACTGGAAAATGAGACTTCAAGGGAACATGGCATTGTTTTAAAGGCTGTTCCAGACTGGATGAATGAAAAGAACTTGCAGGTAGAACTGATGAACTGATGTGAGGTTTTCTGAGAAAATATCACTGGATTCAAAGGTGTCCAAAAAGGGATAACACCAGAACTTGCAGATTAAAGTGCTGAACTGATTCTGGGCCTGGAAGAATCACCATCATAAGCCAGGGTATCTAAACAGGGATGGCTGCGGTACTTAACCTTTTGTGGGGTAAATATGAAGATGGTACTTGAGGGAAGAGGCACTCGTCTCTTGGTCCCCAGTCATAAGGCTTGCAGTAGAAGCCTGGACTGAATTTTATCCTCACTTCCACATTGGTCAGGAACATTCATGCAACCTATGCAACCCCTTCAAGTGGTCCTTTGATCTAAATATTGTGTAAGCATAAATGCCCCTTTATCAAAAGAACTAACCATAGCCTTAGAACATAGCTTGACAAAATCTGGGTAAAATTCTAAAACACATTATTTTCAAATTGTGGGCAATCATTTGGCAAAGATCTTCACTAAGAATCAGCATGGCTCCCAGACGCATCTCAGTTTCTATGTTTGCAGGATAAATTCAATAGACCCAAGGAATGCAACAAAATACAATGAAAGGTATTTAGAGTTATCATAATTCTCCTTCAGAGAGGATCAAAGAAGAAAAGACAACAAAAAAAGAAATAAGGAAAAGAGAGGAGAAAAGAGGAAAAGGAGAAAGAAGGAGGAGGGAAGGCTGAGAAAAATGAAGGAGAAAAAAATGAGATACTTGAGGGGGGGAAAAAGTAAGAAGGAATAAAGAACAAAGAATCAGGATATCTGTGAGGTAAAGACACAGTCCTTCACAATAGCCTTGCGAAGAATGTCACTTCCATCCAACAGAGCAGAATGCCAAAAAAAGTACCATTTCAAAAGACTGGGGGGTAGTTTTCCCATTTGCCAATTTGAAGGGACAGTGAAATAAGAAAAAACACCATCTCACATCCTAGGGAGGCATTTTTAATGTACATGAAGACTGTGGAAGGCAAATTTGCTTTAGGTTGCACCCACTGCTAACCTTGACTGTGTACTTTTCTACAAAGGTCAGGTATCCAGGACTCTCAGCTACAGGTGATGAGATCATACAGTTTCAATTTAATTTCACAATATAAATTAGGGTTGTTTTTTTTTTGATGAAGCGAAGACCTGCTCAGAGAGAGGGCAGGGACCTATGTGAACCTCAAGCAGTTCAGGAAACCCAAACCTATTTAAGATGTGCTTTAGACTCAAGGTCATGGGCTAGTGGGAATAAACAACAAAACAAAAACAAAACAAATCAAAACAAACCAGAGTTGTACCCTTGAGAAATCTCCTGGACAAAGGCTCTTCCACTGAGAAGTAACCCCTCAACTCCTGATTTCAAAGATCAGATACCAGCATCTTCACAGCACCTTCAACTATAGTTCTGTGGTTTCATTTCAAAGTTCTCTATCCTCCAAGAAACACACAGAAATGGGGCCTCACCTCTTTCAATCCATCACTCCCCACGGTGTGCATTAGCTGCCCAAGCCAGGAAGACGCCATTACTGGCCACCGTGTGCCAAAGTGCATTTCCACAAACATGCCACTAGATACCAAAATATGTGCCGTGAACAAAAGGGCTTGCTATCCAGTAATGCTGGAGTTAAAGTCACAGTTATTTATTTACTGCTAGATTCCTCAAAGTCTCTATGATGCCAATGTTGCCTACAAATGTCTAAGAGAGAAACCAAGAATGCAACATTTCCCAAACGTTCTTCACTGGGGTATCTTAGCTTTTTAATTTTGCTAACCATCCTGACACATTTTAGGAAATGATCTGTCCAGGCCATTTTAGGAAATAGGTAGACAAAGAGTAGGTCTGCTAGATCGTGTGGGAAATCCATGTTACATATATTGCTCACACGTGAAACTTTTTGCACACATGTATTATATCCCACATGTAACCATCCCTCTCATTTGTATAAACAACAGAAAGTCCTCTGTATCTAAATTCGAAAGGATGTGACCTGTTCCGTGCACATTTATTGTGTTGCCCAAGAATATCTAATGACGTTTTTTCTACTCCAGTCTTCATTCCATCATTCAAAAATAAAACAATCACATTGCATTGGATTCTCCAGTTTCCTTCATTTGTATGTGGCACCAGTCTTCCAGGGAAATTCCTTAAGAGTGTTTTTCAAAGAAAGCTTTTGTTCGTACAAAACAGCCCCCAAACCTCTGTATTTGGGGACTCTAATATGAGGTAAGTGGAAAAGTAAATACTAATGTTTCATTAATCCCAATGCTTGCATTTCACCCCAACCTCAGCTGTGCTGTGCTCTCTCTGAAGTGATGTGTTTGCTTTTCAGTTCACCAAAAGCCCTGGTTAAACAAATGTTAAGCTAATGGGAACAGTAACGGTGTTTTGCGTAATTTGGGGCCATTACCAGCTACTTTTTTGCTTTATTTGTATACTCATGTGTATTAAATGCATTTTGTTAAGTTCACCTGAGGATATTTTCCCTCAGCAGGAATAAATCCATACTGTCTTTAAGGTGACCTATGTGAGTATAGCTGCATTATTTATTCACACTAATATTTCCAGCAGTACCTTCAAAATCAAGATATTTTCTTGACAGTAAAATAACAAAATATACTGTAGGCCCAATACGTCAGACGCCCCTGAAATTGTGTATAATAAGCCCAGTGAAAGGATCATTGAAGTTAACCAGCCTTGAGAATTTTAGCTATACTACCTCCCTTTGGTAAAACTATTTCTAATGGCTGTCATTTCAAAGGCACATCTCCCTTCAGCAAACTTGACCTTTCTTTTTCATCCCCACCCAGAACATGACTGAGTGTCATTTTACTGGGCACCCAGCTCCCTTCACCTGCCTTTTGTGTCATACATTTTCATTTATCCACACTCCTCACCTAATACCATCACGCTCCCAAGTTTATCTCTGGGAGGACAAAAAGGATGGTCTTTGTGAACAGATGGTCTTTTCAAGGAAAACTAGTTACATTTCAATACAGATAAATGTACTGTAAATAATGGCCTTAAAAGAATTTAGGTCTTTAGGGGGGAAAATATGAGAGCACAAGATACTATTCTTTAATTACAGGAGATTTTTTTCTTCCCTCGAAGACAATACCAATTCCTAATGAAGCATAATGAATCGTAAAGAGGCACCAATGCTCATTCCAACAGATGTTTATTGATTAGTGTTGACTGAACACAAACACAACTGAGTGTTGCTTGCTACCGCCAGTAAGTGGTGGGAAGTGGCACTGGCTCCCGCTCGTTATTTTACCTTCAAAGACAAGCTGACAAATCTATTTTGTCTTGAACAGCTGTGTTCTTATTTTTAAAGGGTTGGCTTACAACTAAGAAAGCAAGAGGAGGGAACAGCCTTTTGGTGTCCAATGTGTTATCTGGCAAGGACAGATTGTTTTAGGGTGCAATGAAAAAGATTTTTAATGAAACTACATTTTAAACGAGCAGCATATGCTGAGTTTTCCCTTCTGCTACTCATCCGGCCATTTGTTAATTTTTGTTATTGTTGTTCTCCGGGACTCCTAAATTTTCGCACAAGCTGTCTCGTCCAGCACTAACACAGCTTGGGGTGAATTATCACTTGGGATGCAAAAACCTCTACCTCCCACTCCAGCCTTTTTTTTAATTCCCATATTTTCTGCATTTAACCAGGGTTCACTGGTAAACCAGTTGACTGAACAACCAGAGAAGAAAAATAAACTCTCCCTCTATGTTTGTTTTCCAAGCTGCAGAGTCTGAGACGTGACTTCAGGACATGTGTGGGCTCCTCAGCCACCTGAGCTGCACACAATCCCGGGGTCACAGCCCAGAACAGAGGTCTCGAGAAACTCTGAAATTGGGAATTAGGGCAAAATTTTTTCCCTTTAATACCATAATGCCTCATATTAATTTAAATGATTCTCTGAGAATGATTCTGTGGCCCAGTTAAATATAAAGTTCAAGGAAATGAATTTCAGTCTTTGGCAATCTGAGTTCTATTTGAAAGCTATCAGCTTTATAAGATTTAAAAAAAAATACAGAGAAGAGGAAAATCTTTGGATAGCAGGTACTTCGATAGACACAAGAAAAAGAAATATATATATATAATTTTTTTTAAATGTGAACACACCTGGGAGAGAGGCACTGCAATTATCTTTGCTAGGAGGGCCTCCTAATGAGAATTCCCTTGTGCATGGACACTAAAGCCATCAACACCTGTGTCTGAAGAGTCTGGTTCAAGGGGTGATTTCAGTGTAATACTATCAATGCAAGAGTTTCTAAGCTCTGTTGGGGGGCTAACCTCCTTCTATGATCTGTTGAGGAACCTGGAGGGATTCACTGTTTCATGTGGGTTACCTTTAGCAAGTAAGCCGAGGCCAGGTTTGCCAAGAAAGAAAGAGAATACCCAAACAAAACCTGTCTGTAACATATATATCAGCCAATGGGAAAACAAAGGGCCTTGGAAGCCTACATGGGGTCTTGAGTCAGCTTTGGGCTCAGGCAAACCTCTCCTGTCCAGGCTCCTCTACTCACTAGTTGTGTGACACTGGGCAAGCACAGTAAATCTGCTAAGGTTCGATTTCATCACCTACAACGTGGGCATGATTATGTGGATTTCAAGTGTCACTGTACAGAAGAAATGAATTACCACAGGGCCCAGCATACATTAAGGATACATTAAATGACAACAAAATATAATTATAAATGTTGCCAATGTCAAATCCGTATTCTACCTTGTTTCTTCCATTCATTTAAGTCCTTAAGATTTCAACCTCTTTTTGGTAGACCCTGGACAGACATGGCAAACTCAGTCACTCAACAACTTAGAATGGATGGTAATATAATGGTTAAAAAGCTGCACATGTGATGTGGCCCATCATTATTTGGTAACCTGTGGACAATGTAGCAAGACTGTACTGGTGTCCTAGGAAGGATGAGTACTCAGACCAAAGATGTTGGAATTAGGTGTGTGATTTGTTAAATTCAGGTGTGACACACATGTAAGGAACACACTCCAGAGTTTCAGATTGACTTGGTAGCATAATTAAGAGGCTTGATAAGTCCCAAATGGGGCTTGTGAGACCTAGGGTCACTTAACCCTGGACAATAAGAATATCAATGCCACCACCAATGCAAGTGTATCTCCCATTGAAAAAGTGGGGAGACTTGAGAAGCTTGTTTACCAACCAACCACATGTCTCATCTCTTGGCATGCATGGCTGGGAGGGTACTCTTGGTATCCACTGCAGTAAACTATAAACTTCCTTAAGTTTTATGGGTCAGGTAGCTCATGGTCACTAAGACTCCTACCTAAAACATGCCTGTCACTCCTTTGAGGTTGTAAGACCCACTGCTGGGCCAGTCATCTCTTCTCTGCACATTCCATCTGACCCCAGATTTTTAACAATCAAATTCACCAACCAGGACCCACAGGTCTCAGCAGTAAGTCAGACCCAGGTCTAAGTCCACTCTGCTCACAGAGCTTGGTTCTACAGTTTAGATAACTAAGTTCCTGTGTCTTTACTCAGTGCAGGTATCAGGAACATGTCCACTACTCCTGTTCTTTTGGGATTAAGGTTCTGTCTTGTTCTCTTGAGGTTCACCAGGGAACAGAAGGAAACCAGTGTCTACTGACCCTACTGGGTACTTTCATCACAGCGGTACTTGGTTTTTGCTCTTTGGATACTACCTGGGCTTTCTCACTTCCATATTTTTGCTCTTGATTTCTTTTCCTTGACCCCATCCCAATCCCCAACTCTTACCAATGAAACCACACCATTGAATGCTAACTCTCTCATGAAGCCCAGCCAGATAGAGTGTAACTCTCTCTCTTCCAACTCTTAAAATTCTTGATTTCTTATTTCTGGTGCTTCTTACTACTTCCTATGATGGTAATTAATGCTATGTCTTACTTTGCTGTCTACATTCTTGACTGTCTTCCAAACTCCTCTTTCCTTGTCCATTCATATGCCCTCCAATCTGTTTTCCATTCAAATACTATACTGATCTTATTGAGACATGAACCTGATTCTACTTATGGTCTCTCAGTGATTTACCACTATACTTGGGATAAAGACAAAGATCCTAAACACAACCCAGAAGACCTCAGTTGGCTCTGTTTATCTTTACAGTCTATCTGACATCTTCAGTCTTTTCCAGTCTTATGTTCCTACCACATCACTCTCTCCCTTGCCACAGGGTCTTTCTTTACACATGCTCCCAGTGTTTCTTTACCCATCTCTTCCTTTATTTAGTTAATACCTATCCACCCTCTGTATCTTAATTCAATCATCCATTTCTAGCCAAGATCTCTTATGAACTTCCCAACTAAGGCAATTCTGTTTGATTTTAGATCTTCCAGTACTAATATGTCTCCTTTGTAGCAGACATCAGAGATGTGATTTTGGTTTTGTATGTTTATTAATTTCTCACTACCCCGCTGGAGTTTAAATTTGCTGATATAGGGACCATGTTAGTTTTGTTAAACATTTCACCCCTAGGGGTTTGTATAATACATGTAAGAGTTGCTCCATTAATATTTGTTAATTGAAATTACTTGGGCCAAGGACAAGATTCCATTTTTCTTCTTATTGCATCAATTTCTGACAAATAGGAGAGGCTCTCTATCCACTCTCCACCAACAAAAATATGGATGCAATGTCTCAAAGCTTCCTGTTTCTCCTAATAGTACCATTAAGCAGGACCATAGAGGCGATACTTCACAGGGCTCTGTAAAGTCTTCAAGTACAAAATGTTGAAGACAAAAATTGTCTGTGCCATCAATAAGGAAGAATATGGTTCTCCTGGGCCACAGTGGCATTTCTCAACAACTGATATGGAGTGCCTCATAATTGCTACAGCCATACCAATCTATACAGGCCATAAAGTCAGGCCAAAGGGAACCGTTATGATATCTGAATGTTACCATTGACAGTTTGGCCAAGCTGTACCCCAACTCCCAAAAGAGAGATGGTGTTTTACAAAATGCCCAAAAAGGGGGAAAAAAAAAAAGGAAAGAACGAAATGAAGGCAAGTTGGGTTTCCATTCTGCACATGGTTTGGCCTCCATTTGTGTAGGAAGTCTAAATGCCCCATTCAGCAAAGGGAAAAACATTAAACGTCATTTTCTAAACCTTGCTCCCAAATGTGATGGGTAGATGCTCCACCTCAGCAATCAAATGGCCACCTAGAGTGCCAGGTATTTAGGCCATTCTGGCCTTAGTTCTACCAACTATTCTAGTGCATATAAAACACCTTCACCCAGCACAAGATACAAATACAGACTAATTTCTATCTCATCTTCTTTGCATTTCCTTATACTTAATACTGCCAATTATTAAGTGGCACTAACACACCTAGTAAAGGATGGGTGTCTGTAAAGCCAACCACGTTTGCATGCAAAGAGTATCAACTTCAGACCTATCTCAATGATTGCAATGTGCATGGCAGCTAAGCTCGATAAATGTTAAATCACAAAACTCACACTAAAAGTTTTATGTGCCTTGAGAGGGGTGAATTACCATTTCATGTTCTGAAACTTCCTAATATTCAAAGGTTGAGGGGGGCTGTGAAAACGGAGGCCAAAGTGGAAAGAAAAGTTCTACACCAGCTCCTGATCTTACCAGGAGTCTGTACCCTAATCTAACAAGAATGAGTTCTACCTTTACCATGACTACTCAGAAATAATGATTCTAATGGTAACCTCTGGCATTCACTGGTCTCTGTTCTATCTTTCCCCATGGAACTCATCATCCAAGATACACATCTTATACTTATTTAATTTTTGTGTGTCCCCACCCCTCAGTGGAACATAAACTCTATAATGGCAGGGATTTTTTTATCATTCTTATTCACTACTGTATTCTCAGCAGTTGGGACGTAGGAGACTATGATTATTTCTTAAAAGAATGAATGAGTTCTTACTGTTTTCCATGCTCTGTGCCTACTGCTTTTCATGAATAAAGAGAAGGCAGCAAAGGAAAGAGTCAAGAGCTTGGGTTCCAGAGTCACAAAGCCTGGGTCCCCAAACTTACTAAGTTTTTATCTTGGGCAAGTCACTTAACCTCTCTGTCCCCCAAGTAGTGATTCCTAAAATGGAGATGATGATAAGTATACTACCTCAAAGGGTAGATTTAAAATATAATGAGAGAGTAAGTTTAAGATGCTCTGCACAGATCCTAGGCACATAATAATTAAACAATAAATGTTAGCAAGTATTCTTATATTCTTACTGTAATTATTTTTTATAATTATGAATAACATAAATACAGCAGCAAAAGATAGGGCCTACTATTATTTTCTTTTTTACAGTTGACCCTTTGGAGAAGAGAATGCTATTGCATAAAGTAAAGAGCAGAGAAAGGTTAGAGAAAGATGGTGGAAGGGAGGGAGGAGAAGCAAGACAAACAGAAGTATTGTAGCAAGAAGGAATCAAGAGCCATTAACCCAGAAATAAGAGACTTCATCTTGCAGAATTTGGTGACATTTGGTCCTGTGAACACATGGGAGTCAGGTGGGTTGAGACCGGACCCATACCTTAAGAGCTCCAGAACTGGCCATAAACTGGAGTAAGCCAAAGAGTGAGTTGGAAATTAACAGCTTGGGGTAGAAATCCAGGCTATAAGACTTGGAACTCTGACTCCATGGTTCCATTTCCTTTATTCTCAAAGACAGCACCAACACCAGCTCCTGCTCCAGAACTAGATTGTTCCAGGACAACTCAGGGCATTAGAGTATAAGTTCTGTATCCAGATGGACTTGAGTTCAGACACAACTGAATCACTTACAAGTTGGGTGATGCTGTAACTTACTTAATCCCCTGGGCAACTTACTTTGTCCCCTGGGCCTCTTTTTATTTTCTTTTTTTGAAAACTGAGAATACTAACTAGATCTACTCTATGAGGTTGGCACAAAAAAGAAATGAGATAGTTCCCCAAAAGTGTTCCATACAGTATATGGGCAAGAGAATCTTTCAATTTAAGAATCTTTTAATTTAAGACTCTTTCAATTTAAGAATCATTTAAGCACAGGCAGTATTTAATTTTGCTGAGTGAATGCTTCTCATAAAATTAATGTATTTCCTCTTTCATGCTATGACTTCCCCAAAGGGCATATATGGTAGAAGCAAATCTAAAACCACCCCCTGAAGCATGTTAATGATCAACAGCTATCACTCTTAATGTCTTGAACAAATTAGCACAGTTTTCAAATACTAAAGACTCTCAAAGAATTAGGTACTCTACAAACACAAGTAAGAAAGTTGTCTTAAGAAGCAGACAAAGGCAACTAAATCATTTATGTCATGTCATTTATGTCGAGAGGAAAGGAAGGGAGGGTCTAATTTTAGTATTCAATATCCCCATGCAGATATCCCCACTCCCCTGCAAACCAGTCCTATCACAGTCAACCAACAAATTTGATGCTTGAAATCTGCCCCTATCATATCTACATTGCATGATACTTTCTAAATATCTTCATTTCTGAGCTTGTCCTAGAAATACTGACAAGGGAGAGCAAATTTTACTGTAGGTTCAAAGGCCAGTCATTTCAAAATGCCAAGTGAAATAACATCCCCGAGTCCTCCACTGTGTTGATAAACTTAGACACAACAAAGAAATCCTGACCCAGAGAGGTCAACCATTCAAGCACGAAAACAAGTATGCAAGATATTTCCACCAGCACTGGGAGAATAATTTGGGAGCCAGACATGGATTGAAGGCACATCTTATGCGGAGCTCTTAATTGAGGCTCTTTGTACCACCAAGGAGTCTCTGAGTGGGCCCTGGGGGTGGGAAGCCGTGAGAATCTGAAGTTCTTTGAGAATATGGCTTTTTTACTACAGAGTTAGGACATAGTTTTCTTTTTTCTTTTTTTTTTAATTTAAATTCAACTAGCCAACATATAGTACATCATTAGTTTCAGGTGTAGTGTTAAAGAATTAATCAATTGTGTACAACACCCAGTACACATCACATCACATGCCCTCCTTAAAAGCCCATCACCCAATTACCTCATTCCCCTTACCGCCCCCAGCAACCCTCAGTTTGTTTCCTACAGTTAAGAGTCTCTCATAGTTTTTCTCCCTCTCTGGTGACTTCCCCTTCAGTTTTCCCTCCCCTTATAATCCCCTACACTGTTTCTTATATTCCACATATGAGTGAAACCATATGACAATTATCTTTCTCTGTTTGATTTATTCCATTCAGCCTAATACCCTCCAGTTCCATTTGTGTCTATGTAAATGGTAAGTATTTTTCATCAGCCAGCCACATGGATCAAAGAACCAAAAGAGGTTAAGAATCTAGAATGCATTTTCAACTCTCTCATTTTGTAGACAGAAAGACTAAGTCCCAGGTAAATCGGGACCGTTTCTCTCAAGATCACTTATCTGCCAAGGGTCTTGAATTTGCCACTAAACTTCAGTGTTCTGTTCCTTCCATGTGTAAAGTCCTATTTTGAAGCAACCTGGAGGGTTCTCCTTGCTAAGAGGACTACAATTTATGCTCCCTTTCCAAAATTTTGATTTATGTTTAGTGAGAAAGTGGGCATCCCTGAAGCACTTATTTAAAAGAAAGCCAGCCTGCCAAATCAGCAGTGAGGGGCAGCCCTTGTAGAAGAATCCACCATTGGCCACATCAATAGTTAAGAGAAAGGGTCATAAAAAGAAATACACTGAAGTTTCCAAACCTCACAGAGGTTATTACACATAATAAAAAGGTCTTCTTTTTGTGTAGAGTTTAAAGAATGTGGATCTAACATTACATCTTGATAATAGTAACCAAGACACAGTCACTGTGTTATCAAACAATGAAAAGCTGAATATGAAATGTTCCCTTCCACAGCCCCTTTTCACAAATTTAAAGCAAAGAGAATCTCCCATGACAGATATGAATGTATTTATAAGTAGTTATCTGTGGCCCTGGCACAAAAGACTTACACATACCCACATACACACACACAGACACACAGCAAATAAATCAAGGACACTGATATTTTGGGGCCAAATTTCTAATAGCTCTAGTTATTCTATTAATTGATAAAGACACATGGCAAAAGAGAGAGATAAATGGAATATTGAGAAGTTGGTGGTCAATTGGCAGTATTCTGTTTTTAAGTGTTATGTAGTTTTAGGACAACTATGAAATTATGAGTAAAAAATATCATCAGCCAAGTGTATGGTATTATGAAATATATTTCACATTTACTGTGGGCCGGACACTATGCTATGTAGGAATTCTTCATGTGTGATCTCAGTTAATCCCCACAATAATCCTGTGGGTGAATACTATTAAATCCAGTTCATAGATGAGGAAACAGAGACACCAAAATAGGTTAAGGAACTTGTTCCAGTCACACGGTTAATGAATCACACACTGGACTTAAACCCAGAAGTCTGTGTGCTCTTCCTCACGAAGGTCGATGGTCTTGGCCAGCAACTTTGGGGAAGCTCTGTCCTAAAGCTGGGTTTACAGGTCTACCTTACATGTTAATTAGGACTTTAAGACCTTATTTAAAATTTAAAGTACTTCATTTCTTCCTGAAAAGGGAAGTAGAACACGGAACACCTACAACATACTATATTATAGTTAGAACCCTGAAATTACTCATGTATAATTAGCTATACCCATGATCTGAATATCTAAAGTATCCTTAAAAGCCCTACTATAGGGCGCCTGGGTGGCTCAGTGGGTTAAGCCGCTGCCTTCGGCTCAGATCATGATCTCAGAGTCCTGGAATCGAGTCCCGCATCAGGCTCTCTGCTCAGCAGGGAGCCTGCTTCCCTCTCTCTCTCTCTCTGCCTGCCTCTCCATCTACTTGTGATCTCTCTCTGTCAAATAATTAAATAAATAATCTTAAAAAAAAAAAAAGCCCTACTATAAATATGGGAGACTAGAATAGTTAAAGAGCTAATTAATTAGTTGTGTTCTTCTGCTCACTTTAGTTCTCTGAAACAACCCAAACTACTATCTAATCAGAAGTTCAGAATTGAGGGGTCCTTGCATGGACCTTAGAGAATAGGAAGGGTGCAGACTTCATACTCCCTGAAATTACTGAAAAACTTTTGGATAGACATTTTTTTCCTCCCTAAGGAGAAGGTCCAAAGTTTCTCAAGAAGGCTTAGGACCTGAGGGGGAAAGAAGAAAACAAAATAAGAAAAGAAAAGGAAAGCCTAAGGCTTAGAGAATTAACTGAATAGTACCTTCTGCCTTTTGGGGCTTAGAAATTCAGCAGACAGATGCATCTAAACTATTCTGTGGAGCCATCAAAATTCTGTTCTTTCTAACATTGTTTTGATTTCCCATTCAACATCTGAAAACTATTTTGACATAAGTAGCTAAAAATGTCACACTGAGGCTGAGATACCCAAGAGCTAAGACCCACCCAGACTCTCCCAAATAACCTTCTTAAAGCACCAAGGAAGACCTTGATCTGGACGTGGGGTCCCGAAGAGCTATGGAAGTGAGGGGGCATTTTAGATTTGCAGGTTGTTTGTGTAGCCAATGCATTAACACCTAACTCATCAAAGCCAGAAACATAGTTTGTAAGTTACTGCTTCTCTCATTACATTTTTTTTCACGTATTTTGCACATTTCTATTTCCAAGATTCAGGGAAAACAAGATGCTTAGTTGAAAATGTTTACAGGGGAGGCCTTATAAATTACTTGATAGTCTTGGGAGAGGAAAGTATTTTGCAAAATACCAGCTGTGGGAATAAAATATTTTAGAGATTCTCTTAGGATCACTTTGTTTTCTATTGATACCAAAATCCTTTGTAAGTAGAAATATCTCAAGCAGAGGTAAGCAAGTGCCGATGAAGCCCCTTTAGAATTTGCATGCCCTCAAAGAACATTCCAGGTCAGTGGGGCCACTCTGAAACTCTAAACCAAGGGGCGATGGGACTGCTCTTTGGTGATCTGTTGCCTGGCTGAGGACGGGGCATCTCACTTATACTCTCAACCCGCCTACAGGTAAGTGAGCCCACGTGACAAGGATATTTTCAACAAGAAAGAAACTAAAAATGAGTGTCACCATCCTGCTGCATAAAGAACGACAATAAATGATAACTGAATGATAACTTTCTTAATGGAAGGTTCTAATAACTCTGGGGGATAAAGCAGCAACTCTTTCCCAACATATGAAGGTTGGCTGGCAGCGCCTTTCCACAACAGACTTCATGGGTCTGACAGATGGCGACTCTTCTTCCTAATTTAACAAATTCAAATGTTGTCAATTTCTCTTCCCAGTGAAGAGATAGCCTAAAACACCACATAAGTGTACATGGCTCTTGTCCCCCACTCTCCCTCTCTCCCATTATGTTTGACACTGCCTAAAAGAACCAATACCAACTTCCTAAAATGACTCATCGTCCCAGCTACTAATGAGTATCACACATTTGGGCATTGGCTTGAGTGGTAATTCCCCATTTTTTTCTCACTATGATGAAGTCTCGTGTCAAGCCAGGGGTAGTGAATCCAAGAGACAGTAAGCAATCCTGTTGAAATAATGCACAAAAGTAAGCATTTGTGTTCTTTGCTTGAAGGAAAGAAAGGGGTCCTAACTTCATCAGATGCCCGAAGGCTTAATCCCTCTGCTTTAGTTCGAGATTGTTACAAAGCCATAAAGCTATACCCTGTGTTGCACTTCAGAATTTCAGGGGGTGGGGGGTGGTGTGTGCCTATGTGAGGCGGATGAGGTGAAGGCAAGGAAGGGCTTCAAGCTCTGGGGAAGCTATTTGGATCACCAAGCTGTCTAAGGAGCATCAAGTGTCACTCCAGGTCAGTGTGGAAAAGTCACAGCCAAGTACAGCTTGCTGCCTCAGGAGGGGAGGTGTTTTCCACCACTGCTGGAGGTATTTCAGTCCGAGCTGAGGGTCACTGGGAGGGTGTTGAGAAGGGCTCTGAGTAGGGATGGGAATAACGTGGAGGCACTGTGGGATCAATCTGAAAGTGCAGATTTGGTAGATTCTTCATTTCGGCTTTCCAGAACACGGGAATTCTAGACTACAGAGGTGCCTCTAAATCAGGTCCCTCCTTCAAAGAGTAGGGCCTGATTCTGCTCACTGTGGTGGCATTTCCCCCGCCATCAGATAGCTCCTACTCTGGGGTCAGAGTGTATGGAGTGGAAGAAGACATATGTGAAACAATAAACAAAAAAAGAAATGTCCTTATTAGAGAGCAAGAGCTGCTCTGAAGAAAATGATAAAATAGGCGAGCAGATCGGATGGCTAACAGGAGGGTAGAGGAAGGTACTCTTCTCAGGGACCAGGAAAAGGCTCTGAAGAAGCAACAAAGAGGAAAGGGGCTGATGAGAAAGATGTTGACTGTGTAAAAATCTGCTGCTAGAGAATTCCAGACAGACAGAAGCCCAAATATTAAGAAGAAGGGCATGAACTTTTGTGTTCAAGGAGGAGAGGGGAGAATGGTAAGAGAGAAGAAAGTAGCAGCACAGGGACCACGGTTCAGAAGTGTGTTCCATTCTACAAACATGGGAAGCCACCAGAGGGTTTTAAGCAGAAGAATGACATAAATTGATTCTGTTTCAAGAAAGGTAATGATGGCTATTTATCATAATTTCTAATGTGTGCTAAAATTAAACATAATCTTAACTATGAACCTTAAATTATGATGTGTAACACCTTTCTGATAACAACACTAATTTTCCCTAAAAATCTCTGTAGTTCTATTATCAAAAATATCTAAAGACAAAGCAGCTACAGAATTTTAATTATTATTCTACATAATAGCAATGAAGAAACCAAACCACCAAGACCAACAACATCAAAACATGGCATGCCCATGGTAAAATTTAAAAAAAAAAAAAAAAGCAAATATTTAGTTAAGTCAAGTAAATAGATTTCTTTGCTGCAAGAAGAAAAAATTCTTAGAGCGTCTCATGGAAATGGAGTGTAGCAGAACATTATGCTTTATGCTATTCCTGAATCCAAATAATAATTATCATTTTTTCAATTTTATCTAAGAGGATTAAAATATTCATTCCTGGACTGTCTCCATATTACAGAGGACTTAATGTTGTCTTCTCCTGATCTTTCTTCTAAACTTTGGGATAATTCTCATGTTTCCAGCTGATTGCCTGGTTAAGACAACATAAGGCAACTAAAATATGGGCCATCGCTAATGTGACAAATAGCCAAATTCTACTGCTGTCCTTGAACTGTAGTCTCTGGTTTCCTGCTAGGAATAAGTAGGCCATCAGTGGGGACGTACAAAATCCCTTCATTATACCAAGACTCCCACAGCAGCAGAGACTGGCTGGCGTTATCTAACCTCTAGGTAACGCCCTGGCACCCAACAGTCCACCCACATTGCTACAGTTTTATAGCAAGGAAGGTATCCAAGGGCCCGCACATTGAGGCAAAGTGATGCCTCGATAATTAACAGTTCTTACAGAGTTTCCGGACTGATAAATGGTCAAGCAGAGAAGTTAACACACATAAAACATTTAATGTGAAACGGCCTAGATATGCCAAATTAACCTCAGATGAACTCAAAAGACCTTCAGCTCTGGAATCGACATTAATCATCTTCTGGAACACAAGGAAGAGCACGATATGGTTAATTTTTAATTTTATTTCATGACAGAAAGCAGAACAATCCCCCAGGAGTCAAGGTATCTATTAGTTTACATTCTTGCCAGTGTCAGAGAAAAAAGCCCTCTATTGATCTGCTATTAAAAATCAGTTGACTTCACTTCTTTCTGAACAGGAACTCCCTGATTGCTGAGCACTGGCTGATCTTACCTCTACCGAGTGCCAATGCGAAGCAATAAATAGACTATCCAGAGAGAGCTCTTCCCATCACATTAGCTGAATAAATAGTGATGTATGGGTTTCTTCTCTCAAGCGTTGCCTTAGCTTGTAAAGATGAGGGTGAGGGAGATAGGGTTTATAAATCCTATTAGAATATTTACACAAACACAAAATAACTTCCCTGAAGATCATTAAGAGAAAAGAAAAAAAAAAGAAGAACATTTTGTCTTTTAATTGTAGCTTCTGAGACTCTAAAAAAAAAAAAATCCAAATAAACCTTGAAGATTCAGAAGTTAAATGGAATCACAGAAGAAAAAACCTAATTTACTGTTTTATGAACAGTATCCAAAAGAAATAGGAGGAAGGCCCCGTCGTACTTCAGCAGGGCTATAGCATTAGTCCAGGCCAATTCAATGGAAGCAAAATATATTATCAAAACTGTTTTGCTCTGGGAATATTTCAGAATGAGTTTTTGCCCTCCTTAGTCTGTTTTTATGGACACTGTGCTCAATTTCCAGTGTGGACCGGTTCTTACAGAAGGGAAGGAAACTGAGCCAAGGTAAGGGCCTGAGGCTGGTGACCCACATATTACAATGTAGTCAGTGCTTCAAACAGCAACTCGTCCATTATGCTCCACTGTACACACAGAAAGGGAATGGGTCCTCCACAATGAAGACATTAGCCACAGTCTCTGTTCTCTTAGAACAGCTTCCAGAACATCCCAGGGGCTTCGATATATAACTGGCATAATCACCGGATTCTGAATTTCCTCTTAGTAAATTAGAGATTATAGCGAGGCAGAGGTAACAGATGAAATCCTACGTATCCTGTATTAGGATTCTTCTCGACAAAAAGCTGGGAGCCATCGGGGTGCCTATGTGGCTCAGCAGGTGGAGCGCCTGACTCTTGGTTTCAGCTCGGGTCATGATCTCAGGGTCCTGAGATGGAACCCTGCACTCAGCAGGGAGTCTGCTTGAGATTTTCAATTTCCCTCTCCCTCTGCCCCTCCCCCTACTCTTGCATTTGTGCACATTCTCTCTTGCAAATAAATCAATAAATCTTAAAAAAAAAAAAAAGCAGGGTGCATTTCAACTGACTCACATGAATACACCCCAGGATGGCCAGGCGGAGTTGGTGTAGTCCTTTGCCCCTCTGGGTTTTGGCTTCACTCTCTCAGAATGAAGATGAACAACCCAGCCAGGGAACATGGCTTCAGGAAGCCCCCAACCTAGTCATCAGGGAGGAATGGGAGAATTCTCCCACCAGAACTAGAAAAGCATAAAATAAACAAAAAAGCCTGCGTTGGGTCAAGTGCCCACAACTCTATCACCCCTGTGGCCAAAGAGGGCGAATTACTGTACCTCATCTGCCGATGCATAAGGAAGGGATGCTGGGCAGACCAAGGAGAATAGCATCCATGGATTGGAAGGACAAGGCACAGAACACACCTTTATGGATTCTGATTCACCAAGTATACAATGCTATCAGATGCTTACAGGATCATCATTCCGCGACTTCAGGTGAATAATTCTTTGGCCTCTCCATAAGTAGTATACTATCCTTAATATACCAAGAGGAAACTCCTCAGTCACTAACTGCTGGGTATGTTCTCCCTGATGGTTTTCCCAGATGTAGCAGCTGTATGCTGAACTTCTCATCCTTGCTCTGTATTACTTTATTATTAGCGCTTCAGAATGGGTTCCCCAGAGCAGACTCCAGGAGAGGGCTATTCTGAGGGAGATACTAACTTCCCAGCACTTTAGGACTGATCCTTGCACTGGTGGGAGAAAGCTCTGTAGTGGGGAGGAGAAGGCACCTGTAATAGAATAGCCTCCCTCAGTATGTACAAGAAGGGTTAGTCCCAAGGGATATGGCCACAGCACACTTCTTTTGCTCCCACCAGTCACATACATCTATGAAAATATGCATTCATTTATTTAGCACCTACTTACCGAGCTCCTGTTTTATGCAGGGAGTTTTCTAGGTGCTGAAAATATACTAAGAGACAAAATGAAGTTTATAGTCTGACAATATTCAGCAAAGCTGAGCTGGACAGAGGCAGACTCCATGGGCTGCATATCACAGCCTTGTTCACAACACCAGCTTTCAGCATGGTCCCTAATTTGAAAATAGCAAGGTCATTAGTCTTGGGTTTCCCTATTACTCGTCCAGCTATGTTGGGTCTTTGAGCTACTGATAAATCTGACTCAAGACCTAGAGCTAGCAGATAGATGTTGGAAGGAAGTAATTTCCTTTACAGGACACTGAGATACATTTTGTTTTCAAAACCCTTTGGGGACCTCTTTCTTGTGGTGGCTTGTGCCCAGAGGCACTGCAGCATTGCCTGCTCATATTCTGATAGCTGAGCGGGGTGTGAAGCTTCTGGACATAGAGAAGACTAATGTTAATTTGACCACCTGGGGATTAAACGGGCCTTGGTGACTTCAAATATGCCCTGCAGAAGCTAACTCATCTCCATTTCAAGCACAAAGTCCTCTGCTTTCCAAATGATCCAGAATTCCATTTGATCTGCACTGGCCAGGTAAAGCAGCATATTTGCAAATCTCTGGACATGGGCAGTTGTTTGTAAAACCTTAGAATATCATCAAGCATTGCCTTAAATAAACCCATTACGCTTTTACAGAAAGTAATCGACTATATGTAGAGGTAAAAGATAAGTCAGGCCTATTCTACTGTACCCTGAACATCTATGCACGTAATTTAGAATCTGCTAGCAGGCAATTTTACTCATTCTGATTATCTCTACCATTTGGCATCTCCCATCGTTGGGAAATGAGTCTGGCTTCACTAGAGCTGCTTTTCTGTGAAGACTCTAGATTCTTTGATTAATGACTATTGAAATAAACGGTCAGAAAACAAAGTGCTGATGGCTTTTGGGATGCATCTAGTGTGGCCTACAGCAGGATGAGCCAATATATGTGGGGCATGCTCTCGACAGACATGTTCATTGATTACAGCTCCCTCTCTCAATGAGCCCAGAATGAGCCTTGGAAGCCTTCATGGTACTGTTCTCCAGACAGTCATGACTGATCTTCTAGAGCATGTACTTGAGAAGAAACCTATTTGACATTCATGATTTGTTCAGAGAGCCTGGGCCCCTTAACATGCCATCACTGAGAAGGGGGGTGAGGAAGGGGGGGAGAGAGGGAAGTGGGAAGGAGAGAAAGAAGGGGGAGAAGGGAGAGAGGGGGAAAGAGGGAAAATATTTAAACTTAAAAAAAAAAGTACCTCTTCCTTTGTTCTATGTAAACACCGCCATTTAGGGATTTAAAGTAAAGGGGATAAGCACATGTTTATAGGAAAATATGCCACTTCGGCATACTAATAATTTTGAGCTGAAAGCAATGGAAAAAATAGTAGCTACAGGAACAGCTCTCTCCCTTCCCCCTTTTGCCTAAAAGCAGGACATAAATTTCCTGGGAGAAAGGTATCCTCCCAGTACCAGGAAGACAAAAACAGTCTGACCACCAGAGATGGGAAATCAATGCTGAATGGAATTTATATACACATGAACCTACCAAAATAACACTTATCTTCCATTAGTTTGCTCCATATATTTCTAGTCACTTTCCCACTATTCACTGTCCCAGCACAAACCCCATTTTCCTTTGTCTTTTTGCATTTCCACTATCTATCGTTCTGTTAAAATGGCATATAAGCTCTCAGACTTGGCCACTTCTTTGGGTTTTCATTTCTCACATATATGAAAGCTTCTTTGTATGTGTAAAACTATTAACATCAAATAAAATGTAAATCTCTCTCCCTTGTTTATCTGTCTTTTGTCAGTTTAATTCTCAAGACCAGAGAGAGAATCTAAGAGGGTAGGAGAAAAGTCACTCTTCCCTGCATACAACAGGTTATTACTGTTCACCCTGAAACTGCTAACTTCCTGAGAAAACTTAAGACAGAATCATTCTTTCCAAATGCAAAAAAAGAAGAACAACAGCAAAAAATGACCACATCCTTAAGATAACCTAGCAGTTCTCAGCAGGAAGAAATTGTCCAAATAAAACCCAAGGGCACTCTACCTTTAGAAAGATGGTCAAGAAAAGCAAGAGATATAGAGAAGGATTAAAATTCCAAAGACCATTTTCTTCCCAAGCTTCCTCATTTTTTCTTCTACTGTGGTTACCTACAATGAATCATTCCCTTTGCCATATCACCTGGATATGGCTGTGATTGGATCTCTGTTAGAGTCCAGAGGACTCTGGGTAGGAGAAAGTAGTATAATTCACACACACACACACACACACACACACACACACACACACACATATATTTAACTCTGTAAAACTTTTCATTCTACTAGCTACTTTTGGTGGTGACCCAGATCATCATTCACCTGGTATAAAAGAGCCTGGATATGAACAATGTTAAGAATTAGAGCCAAGAATGATCTATTAGTTCATCTTGCTTGTCTCATAGGCCAAAAACAGAATCGTTTCTCTGGATAGTTTCCTTGAATGGTTTTCCAAATCTACTTGAAATCCCATTCAAAATCTTGTGACTTTCTTCTTTCTTGAATCCCACCAGTAATTAGTTGTTTGGCCCCTTCCAAGGCAATGATACCCAACATAAACACCAACTATTAATGTACAACATTGGCCACTTTTATACTGCAAGCTCATTTTCAAGCATTATTTGTTTTCATAAACTTGAGCTAGGATGACTCTTTCCTCACTGCCTTTAATTAATAAAGAAAGCTTAATATGCACTTTCTTTCCCCCATCAATCTGGCACTAAAAAATGCTGAATTGCATTTGCGGTAATTTGAAAGAGGAGTTTGGGGCTATTAGAAGATATTCACATCAGGCATTTCTCTCCATGGCCTACTTATGTTTTTCAAAGTGAAGGAATGTTTCAAGGAAAATAAAAAACTTGGGGTACTAGAGAAGTCCGCCCCATCTAAAGTCCTATTTTTTGATTTTCTACACAAAGGCACCTTATGGTGCATTTTAATAATGTAACTTGAAATATATTTTGAAAGTGGGAACAAGTTGTAATCTGATCCAGGATGGAACAATGCCTCACATAGATTCGTGAACGAATATCTGACTGTAGGAGCCCTGCTCTTCTGTCTCCTGGGTAATTATTTTATACATTTGGGAGGTTTATAGGGAACGTGGATGAGCTTTTCAAGTAAAAAGGTGTGAGGCTCTGACTCTTCCTGCAAGTCTGAAAGGAAAAGAGAATATGAAATTAACAGGTAGCCTCCCATACCGAACCAGGGATCCCGCGGGTACCTTCGCTGCTGAATATTCCATAGTTACACTCGTTAAAAATGCAGAAACAGCTTGAAAACACATCTGACTTTACCCTTTAAAAGTAGGATTAAAAATTTAAGTAGCTTCATGAATTTCTCGCCCGCCTCCCTGTTCTTTGGTATTTTATTCTGTCCCTAATGCCCCGACAGAATCTACGGCTTGTTCCTTTATTACATGATCAAATAGAGCAAACATGTGAAAATGTCCTTTTCCAAATAAACAGACTCTAATCTCCATGCTATAATCATAATATCTCTCACTTGGGTGTTTCCTGGACTAATCCTCTGGGCCACACACTCAGTGAGGCAGTGGGGACACGCATGGTCCCATTCTCCTGAGCTGACGGTCTACTGAAAAGGACAGATTTTGATCCAATAAACACACATAGGCAGTAGGGTTTCAAATGGAGACAAGGAGCAAACACCTGTGAGTTGAGGGCTGACTTCCCTGTGGAGGTGGTACAGAGTGAAGATGGACAGCTTGAGTAGGGGTTCAGGAAGCAGGAGGAGAATAGGCACTCCATGATGGGAGAAGGTGTGCACTGAAGCCCTAGAGCAAAATGGAACAGGGCCAAAGTCCTAAAAGCAAAGGACAGGTGGTATTTGGGGAGCTAGCTGGCAACCGATTCTCCTATTTATGCTGGCAGCATACACGATCTCAGGCTGATGGATACATGAAGGCGCTAAGGGCTGTCTAGATGGCTGCCACTGAGAGGCAGCTTGGGCTGAAGGCAATGGAGAGCATCTCACCTCAGGGCTTTCGATTCAGGCTATAAGAAGGTTCTGGGTATGGGGCACCTAGGTGGCTCAGTTGGTTAAGCAAGTGCCTTCGGCTCAGGTCATGATCCCAGAGTCCTGGGATGGAGCCCCGCATCAGGCTCTCTGCTCAGTGGGGAGCCTGCTCTCTCCTGCTCCCCTGCTTGTGCTCTCTGTTACTCTCTCTGTGTCAAATAAATAAACAAAATCTTAAAAAAAAAAATAAAGGTGGTTCTGGGCACGTCAGTGGTTCTGAAGTACCTGGAAATGTGAGAAAGCAGATACATGGAGACTTCCACTGGCTTCCACTGGCTTCCACTGGCTTCCATTTAGGAGAGGCTGATATTCTCACAGGTCAGGCCCCCGTGTCCCCAGCCTTTCAGATACTGTTATTATAGGAAGACAGTGTGAGCTCTGATTCCCAGGAAACCTTTGAGGCTAGGGAGACAGCCTTCTTACTAGTTCAGTTTGGCTGAAGAGGGATGAGATGATTGCTTTCTCATACAAATGACCTAGACTCCAAAACTCTGCCACCATCTGGGAGATGAAGCAGGGCCTTAGCTTTGGTTCCCCTTAGAGCAAGAAAAGGCTCTTTTGTGCATACTTGGGTTAACTTTTTTTTCGCTGACAAGGAGTTTTACAGGTGTCTATGAGAGATAAGAATCATTCCCAGGAACTACCTCATGGTGGCATAATAAGGCTCTAAAGGCTAGGCTTACTGGGGTCTGAAATATCAAATTATGGTATAAAGAAGCTTCTATTTTGCAAATCATTATATTCCACAATCTCTAGCTAAACAGAAGAGAGGGAGACCTCACTATGTGGGTTCAACCAGAGGCTCACCTGCACTGGGTTTGGTGTCTTCACAGGGACTCTGTCTCAGGGAACACCGAGCTGCCCACCTGTCATCCTTCCTTTTTTCCCTCTCGCAATTTTCACATGGCTTTATTTTTAACAAATTGTGCTCAATTTCCCAGACATCATTATATCAAAATGACATGTTCCTCTCCACAAACTTCAGAGAGAGAAAAACCAAGAGAGAGACAGACAACAGAGGGGTTATTTTCTGTGACAGGGATTACCCTGGATAGAGAACTGATATATCTCAAATACCACAGAGAAGAAAGGTCAGAAAAATGGATGGGGAAGATAACCTTACAAAACCTTGTTTATATGATGTTTGTTTTGTTTTGTTTTGTTTTTTTTCCTTAACCATGAGTAGGAAATAATAAGAACCCCTCATAGTTTATGAAGACTTCTTTTTGTGGTTGTTTAAAAAAAAAAAAAAGATGTCAGCTGAAACATAAATTTAACCATGGATGATTTCCATTTTCTGCTTTGTATTTTTTCTGTATTTTCCAAAAAATCTACAATGAACAAGCGTTATCTTTGCAGTCAGAAAAGAAACTATAAACCTCCTCCAAATGAGATCTCTATCTGTTTGCGCTCAGGGAGCTATCTGGCGTGACAAGAGAAAGGGGACAACTCTCTTGTTTGCTTCAGTCAGAATGATTTCTATTTCCCATGGATTTTCATCAGTTGCTAGTTCATGTACATCAGCTATTAAATGAATACATGTGAAATCTTAAAATACACTGAGAGAAAGTATATTGTTCCATATTAAGCAAGCAGTCAGTGTTTCCAATTATATGTGAGCATATGAGGGAGCCAATTCTCACTCACCAGATTTCAATCCACTTTGAAGAACTGCTTACTCCTCCACTTTGCTTCCTGATTAGGACATTTGATCTTTGGGAACCTTTATTATTACCGTATCATGATAATTCTTGGCTAATAGTCTGTGAAGAAATAATTACTAATAACCCATGCCAGCCAAAAGCAGATAAAGCAGTGTGAACAAAGGACTAAGGCTGGTGTTACGTGGCTCAATGACCACTTGGGGAAAAACAATGAAAGGATTTTTATTGACCTAAGTGGTTTAACAAATGACACTTAAGTGATCTGTTGGCATATTAGAACAGAGGTAAAACCACTGCCTTATTAAGTCATTTTTAAAATAGTCATTATAGAGCTTTTGCCATAAATCAAGAACAAAAGATTCCTGGAAATAAATTTTTATAAAAAATTTTTAGACACACAGTAGTGTTGAGAAATGGGGCTTAGGGCTGATTATGGCTATTGATTACATTTTCCAGGTGTCTTTCCTAGAAATAATCCTCCCATGGGTTCAAACCTGAAGAATCAAGATGAGCTATTTTAGGTAAATGTGAAGGGTGGCAGACTCTGGCAGACTATCAGCCCTGTCAGGTGAGGGACCACATCTGTTCTCCTTAGCAGTACATACAAAAGAGCGGGCTGTGTGTGACAGTGGCTGTTACTTAGCAGGTGGTTAGTAAATGCTAAATGGATGAATGAGATTTCATAGCATCGTGTGATCTTGCAAGCAGAAAATCACAACTTTTTTTGAATTTAAACCTACAGGGCAAAACCCATTATTATACAGACTCTTACGGAAATTTAGGTATTTGGGAAAAGGACTGAGAATTTCTTCAGGTAGAAAGATGTTTTTTCACCCAGTATTTGCTGTGTGTCATTTGGCCTGATTTGGCCTAGAACATAAATGATGCTGATAGAAATTGAGATCCCAAGGTGTTCTCCCACAATCCTTTAGTTAATGGGATTAATGGGATCTTGCACTGAACTCATATTGTCCCTTCCTTATAAAATCACTTGTCCCAGGCTCTTCTTAGAATCTCAAACAGAAAGACACATTAGTATCCCAGCCTTCAGCCTTACCCAACTGACTGCTAATCTTGCTGCTCTCTAGGAAGTACCTTTCTTTTTTTTTTTTTTTAAGATTTTTTATTTATTGATTTGACAGAGAGAGATCACAAGTAGACAGAGAGGCAAGCAGAGAGAGAGAGAGAGAGAGAGAGAGAGGGAAGCAGACTCCCTGCTGAGCAGAGAGCCCGATGCGGGACTCGATCCCAGGACCCTGAGATCATGACCTGAGCCGAAGGCAGCGGCTTAACCCACTGAGCCACCCAGGCTCCCCAGGAAGTACCTTTCTTTTCCTCTCAGTTAGTCTCTTCTTCCTTACCTCAATGAGTCCTGAATGCTTCTGGAATCATAGTCAGAAAGCAGGTCTTGGCTCTTGAGTATCTTTATGAATAGACTCCAAACCTGCCCACCTCTGAGCTGCTCTTGAAATGCACATATGTGAGTCAAGATGCTCAACCCACTACTGCCATCTTGATACCTACATTAATGCCAGTATTTTGCTTTACATGAAACATAGAGGAAAAGAAACACACATGGGTGCGGGGAAGGGGGACACTGGCTCCTTATGTCATTGAGTCTCTGGATCAAGCCATAACTGAAGTCAGAACATGGATGGACTCTTTAATTATATGACTCAATAAATCCTCCATTTACTTTATCCAGTTTAGGTTTTCTGTCACTTGCAACTGAAGTCGCTTTAACATATGAAGGATAAAGGAGATAAGGACAAGGGAAAAAAACAAAACAAAACAAATCCCCAAAAACCTGAAAGGAAGAAAAGGGGATCTGGGGGAAAAAAAAAACAATGGAAGATTTGACCAAGACATAGGAACAGCCAGTATGGTATAAGAATACAGAGCATGGAGGTAGGAAGAGCAAGACGGCAGAGGAGTAGGGGACCTAAATATCATTGGGTCCCAGGAGTTCAGCTAGATAGTTATCAAACCATTCTGAACACCTACAACTCAAGAGGACATAGAAGAGAAGAAGAGCAGCAATTCTAGGAACAGAAAATCAACCACTTTCTGGAAAGTAGGACGTGCAGAAGTGAATCTAAGGAAATATATGGGGAAGAGAGACGTCGTGGGGAGAGCTGGCTCCTGGCAAGTAGTAGAGCATTGGAGCAAAAAATAAGAACTTCTGGAAGTCTGCTCCACTGACGGACGTCACTCCAGAGGCTAAGTGGGGGGTGGAGTCCTTGTGGGGACAAGGTGGTCTCGGGACCCACAGGGTCACAAAGAGACCAGGGGTGTCTGAGTGCGGCAGAGATCTCAGGCATTGGAGCAGGGAAGTCAGCTGCAGGGATGGAGGTGAGGAGTGAGCTCTCAGCTCCGGGATACCTTAAACCATGATCTGAGGCACAGTTGGGCCACTGTTTCTCGAGTGGAGACCACTCAAGTGGCAGATCCAGGGAGACCCCTTCCTTCCTCCTCCAGGAGGACTGCCAAGGGAGCACATGGCAGGAATCGGCTGGGTTTGTAGACTCCAAACAGGGCCATGCACCAGAGACAGAAACGCTTGGTCACAGTCCGGGTGAGTACAGAGTGTGGCCGGAGACCAAGGAGATGGGAGGGATTGACTGCTTTTCTCTGAGGGCACAATGAGGAGGGGTTCCCTGAGCTTTTGGCTGTAATGGGGACCAGAGATTGGGAGGCCGCCATTTTCATTCCCATCTTCCAAAGCTCTACAGAAAGTGTTCAGGGAACAAAAGCTGCCAAGAGCGAATCCGAGCAGATTACTTAGCCTGGCTCCTGGCAAGGGCAGTGTAATTCTGCCTCAGGCAAAGATATTTGAGAATCACTACAACAGGACCTGCCCCTAGAAGATCAGCAAGAACATCCAGGCAAGACCAAGTTCACCAGATCAATGAGAATTGCAGAACTCCAGAGCTAGGGGAATGCAACACATAGAATTCATGGCTTTTTCCCCCATGATTCCTTAGTATTTCAAAATTAAGTTTTTTTAATTTTATTTTTTTCTTATTCCATAAAATTATTTTTCCTCTTTCCTATTTTAACCCTTTTTAACTATTTTATCTTATCAATACCTTTTTAAAAAAATCATTTCTTAACTTTCATTGCTAAGGTCATATTCTATCCCTTCATTGTATTTAACCTTATTTTTTGTATATATATATATATAGGTTTTTCTTTCCTTAAAATTTTGGGATAGAGTTTCTTCTAAAAGAACAAAATATACCCTAAATCTAGCACATGGCTTTGTTCTAGTCTCCATCCTGATCACATTCCTTCCTCTTTTTTTTTTTTTTAACCAACCTCCTATCTTAACAATTACTTTTTTAGAACCTTTTTTAATTTTTATTTTTACATTCATATTCGATCCCTTCATCCTTTTTACCCTTATTTTTCTATATACATAAGTTTTTCTTTCTTTAAAATTCTGGGAGGCAATTTCTTCCAACAGACCAAAATACACAGAAAATCAAGTGTGTGCCTCTGTTCTATTCACCAGTCTAATACATATATATATATTTTGTTGTTGTTGTTTTGTTGTTTTTTTTTTTTTTTTTTTTTTTTTGTTAGTGTATATTTTTCTGGGGCTGTTACTACCCTTACAATATTTTGTTCTCTCATTCTTCTATTCTTATCTGGATAAAATAACAAGGTGGAAAAACACACCGCAAAAAAAAAAAAATGACAAGAGGTAGTACCAATGGCTAGGGACTTAATCACTACAGATATTAGTACTATGTCAGAACTAGAGTTCAGAATGATGATTATCAAGGTGCTAGATGGGCACCAAAAAAGCATGGAATATATTAAGAGAATCCTTTCTGGAGAAATAAAATCCCTTTCTGGAGAAATAAAAGAACTAAAATCTAACCAAGTTGAAATCAAAAAAGCTATTTATGAGGTGCAATAAAAAATGGAGGCTCTTACTGCTAGGATAAATGAGGCAGGAGAGAGGATTAGTGATACAGAACACCAAATAACAGAGAATAAAGAAGCTGAACAGAAGAGAGACAAACAACTACTGGAACATAGATAATGGGAGATAATAGATAATAGATGATGGAAGAATTCAAGTGATAAGTGACACCATAAGATGAAACAATATTAGAATAATTGGGATCCCAGAAGAAGAAGAAAGAGAGAGGCGGGCAGAAAATATATTGGAGCAAATTATACTAGAGAATTTCCCTAATATGGCAAAGGGAACGAGCATCAAAATCTAGGAGGCACAGAGAAACCCCCTCAAAATCAATAAAACTAGAGCCACACCCATCATCTAATAGTAAAACTTTCAAGTCTCAGTGACAAAGAGAAAATCCTGAAAGTGGCTCGGGACAAGAAGTCTGTAACACACAATGGTAGAAATATTAGATTGACAGCAGACTTATCCAAGGGACCTGGCAGGCCAGGAAGGACTGGCATAACATATTGAGAACACTAAATGAGAAAAATATGAAGCCAGTGATACTATATCCAGCTAGGCTGTCATTGAAAATAGAAGGAGAGATAAAAAGCTTCCGGGACAAACAAAAATTAAAAGAATTTGCAAATACCAAACCAGCCCTACAGGAAATATTGAAAGGGGTCCTCTAAGCAAAGAGAGAACCTAAAAGTAATAGACCAGAAAGGAACAGAGACAATATACTGTAACAGTCACCTTATAGGCAATACAATGGCACCCGATTCATATCTTTCAATAGTTACCCTGAATGTAAATGGACTAAAAGCCCCAAGCAAAAGACACAGGGTATCAGAATGGATAAAAAAAACAAGACCCATCCATATGCTGTCTACAAGAAACTCATTTTAGACCCAAAGAAACCTCCAGATTTAAAGTGAAGTGGTGGAAAACATTTACCACGCTAATGGACATAGAAAGGAAGCTGGGGTGACAATCCTTATATCAGATCAATTAGAGTTTAAGCCAAAGACTATAATAAGAGATGAGAAAGGACACTATATCATACTCAAAGGGTATGTCCAACAAGAAGATCTAACAATTTTAAATATCTATGCCCCTACAATGGGAGCAGCCAATTATATCAACCAATTAATAACAAAATCAAAGAAACACATTGACAATAATACAAAAATAGTAGGGGACTTTAACATCCCCCTCACTGAAATGGACAGATCGTCTAAGCAAAAGATTAGCAAGGAAATGAAGGCTTTAAATGACACACTGGGCCAGAAGGACATCACAGATATATTCAGAACATTCCATCCCAAAACAACCAGAATACACATTCTTCTCTAGTGCACGTGGAACATTCTCCAGAATAGATCACATCCTGGGTCACAAATCAGGTCTCAACCAGTACCAAAAGCTTGGGATCATTCCCTGCATATTTTCAGACCACAATGCTCTGACGTTAGAACTCAATCACAAGAGGAAAGCTAGAAAGAACTCAAATACATGGAGGCTGAAGAGCATCCTACTAAAGAATGAATGGGTCAACCAGGAAATTAAAGAAGAATTGGAAAAAGTTCATGGAAACAAATGAAAATGAAAACACAACTGTTTAAAATCTTTGGGACACGGCAAAGGTGGTCCTCAGAGGAAAGAATATAGCAACACAAGCCTTTCTCAAGAAACAAGAAAGGTCTCAAGTACATAACCTAACCCTACACCTAAAGGAGCTGGAGAAAGAACAGCAAAGAAAGCCTAAACCCAGCAGGAGAAGGCAATAATAAAGATCGGAGCACAAATCAATGAAATGGAATCCAAAAGAACAGTAGAACAAATTAACAAAACTAGGAGCTGGTTCTTTGAAAGAATGAATACGATTGATAAACCCCTGGCCAGAGTTATCAAAAAGAAAATAGAAAAGACCCAAATTCATACACTCATGAATGAAAGAGGAGAGATCACAACCAACACCAAAGAAATACAAACAATTATAAGAACATACTATGAGCAACTATAGACCAGCAAATTTGACAATCTGGAAGAAATCTATGCATTCCTAGAGACATATAAACTACCAAAACTGAGCCAGGAAGAAATAGAAAACCTGAAGAGACCCATAACCAGTGAGGAGATTGAAGCAGTCATCAAAAATCTCCCAACACACAAAAGCCCAGGGCCAGAGAGCTTTTTAGGGGAATTCTACAAAATGTTTAAAAAAGAATTTATACCTATTCTCCTGAAACTGTTCTAAGAAATAGCAATGGAAGGAAAACTTCCAAACTTATTTTATGAGGACAGCATTACCTTGATCCCAAAACCAGACAAAGACCCCATTAAAAGCAGAATTATAGACCAATATCCTTGATGAACACAGATGCAAAAATTCTTATCAAAATGCTAGCCGATAGGATCCAACAGTACATTACAAGGATTATTCACCAGAACCAGGTGAGATTTATTCCAGGGCTGCAAGGTTGGTTCAACAGCTGCAAATTAATCAATGTGATATACTACATTAATAAAAGAAAGAATAAGAACCATATGAAACTCTCAATAGATGCTAAAAAAGATTTTGAAAAAGTACAGCATTCTTTCTTGATCAAAACTCTTCAAAGTGTAGGGATAGAGGGTATGTACCTCAATATACTAAAAGACATCTATGAAAAGCACACAGTGAATATCATGATCAGTGGGGAAAACTGAAAGCTTTTTGGCTACGGTCAGGAACATGTCACAAATGTCCACTATCACCATTGCTATTCACCATAGTATTAGAAGTCCTAACCTCAGCAATCAGACAACAAAAAGAAATAAAAGGCATCTGAATTGGCAAAGTAGAAGACAAACTCTCACTCTTTATAGATGATATGATACTTTATGTGGAAAACCCAAAAGACTCCACCCCAAAACTGCTAGAACTCATACAGGAATTCAGTAAAGTGTCAGGATATAAAATCAATGCACAGAAATCAGTTGCATTTCTATACACCAATAACAACATAGAAGAAAGAGAAATTAAGGAGTTGATCCCATTTACAATTGCACCCAAAACCGTAAGATACCTAGGAACAAACCTAACCAAAGAGGCAAAGAAACTGTACTGAGAAAACTATAATGTACTCATGAAAGAAATTGAGGAAGACACAAAGAAATGGAAAAACATTCCATGCTCATTGATTAGAAGAACAAATATTGTGAAAATATCTATGCTAACTACAGCAATCTACACATTTAATGCAACCCCTATCAAAATACCATCCATTTTTTTCAAAGAAATGGATGAATAATCCTAAAATTTATATGGAACCAGAAAAGACCCCGAATAGCCAGAGGAATGTTGAAAAAGAAAGCCAAGGATGGTGGCATCACAATTCTAGACTTCAAGTTCTATTCCAAAGCTCTAATCATCAAGATGGTATGGTACTGGCACAAAAACAGATACATAGATCAATGGAACAGAACAGAGAGCCCAGAAATAGACCCTCAACTCTATGATCAACTAATATTTGACAAAGCAGTAAAGAATGTTCAATGGAAACAAGACAGTCTCTTCAACAAATGGTGTTGGGAAAATTGGACAGCCACATGCAGAAAAATGAAATTGGACCACACACAAAATTGACTTAAAATGGATGAAAGACCTCAGCGTGAAACAGGAATCCATCAAAATCCTTGAGGAGAACACAGGCAGCAACCTCTTCGACCTCAGGGACAGCAACTTCTTAGAAACATCACCAAAGGCAAGAGAAGCAAGGGTAAAAATGAACTATTGGGACTTCATCAAGATCAAACACTTTTGCACAGCAAAGGAATCAGTCAACAAAACCAAAAGACAACCAAGGGAATGGGATAAGATATTTACAAATGACATATCAGATAAAGAGCTAGTATCCAAAATCTATACAGAACTTATCAAACTCAACACCCAAAGAACAAAGAATCCAATCAAGAAATAGGCAGAAGACATGAACAGACATTTCTGCAAAGAAGACATCCAGATGGCCAACAGACACATGAAAACGTGCTCCACATCACTCGGCATCAAGGAAATAGAAATCAAAACCACAGTGAGATACCACCTCACACCAGTCAGAATGGCTATAATATAACAAGTGAGGAAATGACAGATATTGGCGAGGATGTGGAGAAAGGGGAGCCCTCCTACACTGTTGGTGGGAATGCAAGCTGGTGCAGCCACTCTGGAAAACAGTAAGGAGGTTCATCAATAAGTTGGAAATAGAGCTACCCTATGACCCAGGAATCGCACTACTGGGTATTTACCTGAAAGATACAAACGTAGTGATCCGAAGAGGCACTTGCACCCAAATATTTATAGCAGCAATGTCCACAAGAGCCAAACTATGGAAAGAACCTAGATGTCCATCAACAGATGAACGGATAAAGAAGATGTGTATATATATTCAACAGAATAGTATGCAATCATCAAAAAAAAAAACACACACACACACAAAATCTTGCCATTTGCCATGATGTGAATGGAACTAGAGGATATTACGTTAAGTGGAATAAATCAATCAGAAAAAGCCAATTATCATATGATCTCTCTGATACGAGGAATTTGAGAGGCAGGGTGGGGAGTCATGAGGGGAATGGAGAGGAGAAAAATGAAACAAGATGGGACCAGGGAGACTGACAAACCATAAGAGACTCTTAATCTCAAGAAATAAACTGAGGGTTGCTCAGGGGTGGGAGGGAGGGATAGGGTGGTTGGGTTATGGACACTGGGGAGAGTACGTGCTATGGTGAGTGCTGTGAATTATTTAAGACTGATGATTCACAGACCTGTACCCCTGAAGCAAGTAATACATTATATGTTAAAAAAAAAAAATATATATATATATATAGAGAGAGAGAGAGAGAGAGAATACAGAGCTTGAAGCCCAGAGTTCACTGCTTTTTTCCTGCTTCCCCCCTCCAGAAATCAGTATACTATTATTTATTTCTGTACATAGTTACTTTGAAGCTAAGCAATGAGAACTAGCCTGCCATCAACACCCCAGAAATACAAGACATATATCTGCTGTGAGTGACTTATACTCTGTTTTCTTCTTGTTGTACATTTAGGAATTATTTGCATAATTAAGTTTCCCAAGGAAAATACAAATGCCAATTTTAATTTAAACAAATACTAATGCTAAAATCAATTTGTAGAATATTTCAAATGGATCAATTGACAACGCTTCCACTAAAACAAAATCATTTCTCTACTAGTGCTCTTTATAAGTGTGCACCAACACCAATCAAGATTTTCAGGAAACTGAAAATAATTGCCAGAGACTGGATCAAGCAGCCAATGAGCAAACACCTGCGGCAAAAACTAATACCCTATCCTTGAACTCAAAGCACCTGAATTTTACCACACACTTACTAGAGATTTTACATAGGGTATGCAGCCCTGTGCCTATTTTCTCATCTTCCAACGGGTTTCATACTGTTTTGTGTGCAGTACCATGAGTAAGGCACCAGAAAGAGAGGATATCTGTGCAACAGACACTGACCTACCACTTACTCACAGAACAGAAAGGACTTGAAAATCACCAGCACAACTTTGCAAGAATATCAGCAACAATAACACCTAGGCTCCAAGGTAGTGATTCTACCCGTAAGAAGTTCAAGTGTTACAAAATAATAACTTGCTAAAAACCGAAAAGGACAAGCATTTTTAATCCTATTGATGGCTCCTGCCTCTACTATTTGCCACAGGCGAATTATTACCCTTCTTCTTATAGAATGGCTTCACTGAGAGAGAAAGTTCTCTTCTACCCAAGACACTTTCTTTACCCTCTGAATCCACGGTGTTTACTTTTCACCTTAAACTCATTGCTTGGTCCTTACAACATACTGCCCTGTTGTTGGTTCTTTATATACATTTCCTGTCCTTCCTCCAGAATTGCATACCTGTGGGAGAGAGGTACCAAGTCTCACAGAGTTTCTAAGTCTGGAGCTCAGAACTACACTCTACAAAGCCAGTGACCCATTCTGTTTGTTACTGTTCCTCATACATTTTTCAAGGCTGGTAACTGATCACTTTTTAAGAGATAAAATTGGGGCACCTGGGTGGCTCAGTGGGTTAAAGCCTCTGCCTTCGGCTCAGGTCATGATCCCAGGGTGCTGGGATCAAGCCCCACATCGGGCTCTCTGCTCAGTGGGGAGACTGCATCCCCCTCTCTCTCTGCCTACTTGTGATCTCTGTCAAATAAATAAATAAATAAATAAAAGCTTTAAAAAATAAATAAAAATAAATAAAAGAGATAAAATTGGTTATACATGGAGTATATTTTAAAAGTATAAAAAATTCTAAAATATTATCAGTGTGAGCATGGAAGCATTTTTAATTTAAGGGAGATGTCATATTCAGCCTGAGAATGGTGGAACTTATGACACCTCAAACAGTTTGCAAAGGGCCTCTGCTTTCCCTGTTGAGAAAACTCTGTGTCAGAATCAAGTTCCAGATTCCACCCTCCCTGCCACAGACAATGAAATGTTTTGCTTTAAAAGCTGTTGCCGGGAGTTGAGCTTGTTAGCCACATTCTGATGAGGCTGGGGCTGCAGAAACCAGGCCATATGAGCGCATCGGGCGGACTCTACCAACATTTTCCCTGTAAATGAGGTGTCGTGGGTCTGAGTGTCTGTTTAGCTGTGCCTCTGACTGGATTCTAGCTCCTGAGCAAGTCACTTTTCCCCCTCTGAGCTTCAGTTGTCTCTCCTCTTAAATTAAGATAAAATTCCTGGCAGCATACCTACTTCATGGGATGCTGGGAGCACAGTAACAGGAGCACTGATGATGTTAATAGTTCAGTGATAATAGCTAACATTCACTGAGGTGTCCCATATGCTAAGCACTGTGATAAAAGTCCTATACTTTCCTGAACTCTTATGATCCTCCCAACAATTCTATGAAGCCAGACACAATCATTGTCTGCCTTTTACAGATGAAGTAACTGAGGATCAAAGGTGTTAAACAACTTGCCCAAAGTCACATACCTGATTTAAAAAAAAATAAAATAATAATAATAATAATAATAAAGGCAGGATTTGAACTCTGGCATTTTGGTTCCAAAGCCTTATCCCCTGTGCTATTTTGCCCAGTACAAATCATTTAAAGAATGTGATATGAAGCACTTTAGAACTGTCAGTTAATTTAAAAAATGCAAAGTATTACTATTAATATAAATAGATGTTCATGACAATTATTGAAAGATGAGATAACCATCAATTCCTTTAATGAAAGCACATACACCTCTCTCAGGAATACTGACAATCCACTATACCCACCCCCCAAAAAAAAAAAAAAAAAAAAAGATCCAGCTAGAATGGCCTTGGCACATCATCACAAGAGAAGTTCCACAGACAGCATTTCAACCTGAGAATTCATTCTTCCCTAGAGTTCTAATGGGGGAAAAGAATCCTCTGCCTTCTCTGACAGAGGAACAAATTCTTCTCAGAGCTCCAGCAAGGCACGCCTCTGACAGAGCAGGTTAAGGGAGGCACTCCCAGTCCTTCTACAAGACCAGGAGGGTGGCCTGCTGAGGGATCCCCACCAGGAGGCCTGTTGCCACCGGCAAGTCACACATCACCCCGACACCGCCCGGGACCTGGCTGTAGGCCAAACCGACCTCACAAGCCTTACAAAGAGCCAGCCACTGGTGAGGTCTGGTGCTGCTGGGCCAGGGTCCCAGGGCCAAGGGTGAGGAAAAGCTCACAACGCGACAGGCTATTTCTGAGTTCTCTCTTCAGCTTGTTTCCTCACTAAGTTACTTTGACACCACACCTGTTTCTGTTCTAGTCTGGAAGCCTCCGCAGCATGGCAGATGGCAGAGTGTTTGCATAACGAATGTTCTCTGGGGTCAATCTGTGGAGGTGGCAGCGGGACTGTGACAGGTGGGACAGGAGGGCAGCAGGACCCCTCTCCTGAGGAAGCAGTGTTGCCATCCATCCCTGACTTTGCTGGAGAAACTTCCCACCCTGTGGAGGCTGGAGTATGTCCTCAGCTCTGTTCCTCCTTCTGACAGTCACATCCTGGACACCACAATTCAGCGTCTGCCAACAGGAAGCTACAAAGGAAATCTTGTGGTGGCCTTAAAAAATAATAATAAAAAGAGAAAAAAACCTCATCACATTTAAAACTTACCTCCAATCTCAGTTCCAAGGAAACTTCCAAGTTTGTGCTCTTAAATGGAACTTGAGATTTAACTCTTTGAAGTCTAAGCCTTTTAATTCTCTGATCTCAACTTCTCATGTTTCCTAACTCTATCTTCAAGTCAAAATGAGTCTTTTGAAGAGGGAAGTGAAATTTCACAGCTGACCGAAATGAGTTCATGTGAACTTCGAGTTTGGTTTAAGGTCACACCTGGTCCTCAGAGGTGGAAGAAATCCCCACTTTCCGTGATAAAAATTTAACACCAGAATAAGGTTCTCTCTTGGCTGGGCTATGGGGGAAATACTTTCTCAATCATGTTACTGTCCATTTTTTTAAAGAATTCATTGGTGCTCAGGATTAGTAACACTCTGCTTCTAAAAGGAGCAAACACCCATCTCAGGGGCACATGCTTGGCAGACAGTGTGTGGGTCTAGATGTGATACACACGCTCCCCCACCCTCCCAGGGACACTGTTAGACTGCACTGCTTGCAAAATCTAGCTCTGCACATTCAGTGCCATTTGCCCCCCTTGATCACACTGCTTGGAAACCAGTGTGCTTCCATTAGTAAGAATTCTGGACCCGTTAACAGGATGAAAGGAAGGGCTGGAAACCAACTGGAATTCACTCTCACTCCTCTCCAGGGGTTTCTCTTTAAGTTCTCATGAGCCTCGCCTGACACAGGGGTGATGGAGAAGAAGACCCGAGAGGATGCTCTCTTAGAGGGTAGGGACTGCATCTCCCCATGCCTGCTGTCATCACCAAAGCTAGAAGAGAGGCTGGCGAGCACTCTAGTTCTCAATAAATCATTGGTAAATAAAAATAGTGTGCCAAGCACTGTGGGGAGAGTTTCCCATTCGTAGCTTTTTGTGATATTCACAAAATCCTGTGCAAGGGGGAGTCATCTCCTTCCAATGTCATGGACAAGGAAACAAAGGCAACAAAAGTTATGCCACTGGCCTAAAGCCACACAACTAAGAGTCAATGGAGCCAGACTTTGAATCCACAGAGCAAACAATTCCCGTGAGTGAGAGACACAAGTTCCAAGGTATATCTCCCAAATGGGGGGAACAGGGTTTTTTGCAACCTGCCTCAAGATTTATCCCATCCAGTTACATTAGTAATTCTACCTGCCCCTGAATGTAGGTGGAAGACGGCAATTCAGGTAAGGCCAGTAGAGCACCTACGAACAGGTGACAGGGGCCCAGGAGACCCCTGATATGAAATGGAACATTTTGTGCGTATACTTGAGTTTTTTCCACAGAAAAAATTCATAGCTTTCCGACTTCAAAGAGTCTATGATCCTTCCAACCCCCAGAATTTAATGAGTTAGCCGCTTTTCATTAAATTATGCTTCTAATTGTCACCCCCAAAGAGTCAAAGGGTTCTAGGTGACTTTTGTATGCCTGCTAGAGGGAAAATAATTAGCGTGAAAGCTTGGTGGGTATTAGATATGAGAACAGTCAGTCTCTGAAAACACCCTTGGTGTGGAAAGAGCCCCCACAGATCACCACTTAATTAAGAATATTAGTTCAGAATTCATTCCAGCGCTAGCATTTGTCCACAGTGAGATCAAAGAGCAGCTCTATCAATGTATTGCCCAGCTGGGCTTGAGGGTAGTGACATCATAGGATCCCGTATCATTGACCAGTGGTCAGTGGTCTTCAAAATATGAGAAGGAGCCAACAAATCCCCACCATACAACAATGCCTGTAACTGTCAACAACGCATTCCTAACCATCTAGTTTTCTATGGTCTTTATCTGCAGCATGAACACCTAGCCCCGAGGCTCTGTACCATCGACATGTTCAACAAACACTGACTGAAAGCCTACTATGTACCAAGGACTGCAGTTAGACACTTCCTATGCCATCTGGATGCCCCCATGTGATTCTTGACAACGTGTTTAAAATAGAAGAATCCCCAGAGAACACCTAGATGTAGGAACAAGCTTGGCAAAGGAGGAAAAGCCATGCCATATACATAGTTAAAGGCACCAGTGAGTCCTTACAAGGACAAGAGCACATTTCTTCCAATTCCTATAAGGTTTCTAGGCAGAAGAGGAAACACAGGATTAGACCAGAGTGCCCAGACTCCAGAGAGAAAAAAACAAAAGAGCCAAGATCCCAGTCTTGTGACTGCTGGTTCACAGGAAGAGAAGAGGAAGAAGGGGAGGAAGAGAAGAAAATGGGAAAGGAACAACACACTTTTCTAATTGTAAAAGTGGAATAAGATAGCTGGTAACAAGTAAGCTAGACGTCTCTAGAAGACTCTTGTGCGATTTATACAAGGGATGAAGGTAAAGCTGAAACTATGCAACATGAAAGATGAATGAGTCAAAGATGATTGTATTAAAATACAACGAGACATATACGTCTCGTCAGTGTTGTGACCCTTTAAAACTAGTACGCTGATGATGTTGTTTGCAGTAAAGAACATGATGTTCACAAGTCAACTTAACACAAATTACACGTTTACCATGGCTATTCCTGTAATGACCTTGGGAGTTGACTCATAGTCTTCCTTACCCTGATGAGCCTACTGAATATCATCAATTAGGTTTGTAATTAACATTATAATGTATCTAATACCCCCCCCACCTTACCCCTACTTCTTGCTAAGGCTCAGGAAACTGTTGGGTAATCGATATGAGCTCTCGGCTCTAGCCATCTCTCTCCCTCCCTCTCTCTCTCTCTCAGCATTTCTATTATGGATAATTTATTAAACCCTAAAATTTCTTTCCTATTTGTAAGTTTCAGCAAAATTTAGTCAGGTTTCAACACAGAGTGTTAAGGGATAATTAGGACAGTTAGCAGTAATTTATGATTTCTCAGCTGGCTTTTCAAGCTTTCGCTGACTGCCTGTAGAAATCCGTTAGCCAGTTCTACCCCGATCACTGTGAAATCTCCTTTATCTTTGCGCAAATTGCTTTTCTATTTTCCTGAAGTGAGCTGAAAGATGAGCCCATCCATTCCTGAAAACCTAGCCACCGGTGTGCTTGTCATCAGAGTGCGGCTGAGGCCAGGGCTGCAG
Source organism: Lontra canadensis (assembly GCF_010015895.1). Lineage (NCBI taxonomy): Eukaryota > Metazoa > Chordata > Mammalia > Carnivora > Mustelidae > Lontra > Lontra canadensis. The sequence goes on from NW_022631029.1 coordinate 17,027,389, forward strand.
ATGAATGATGATAATGGCTAATGGATGAGATGAGGCCACAGGCAGCTCAGTCCCAACCTGCTACGGGTTAGAAATTTAAACCCGGCAGTCCGACTGCACATTAGATCTTCAGAAAATATGCAAAGGGATCTATGAACATGCCAGTGTACATGTTACAAAGCAAATACCGCCTAGCAGTCCACCAAAGATGAAAAGACTGGAGAAGCCAGGGACAACAGCTCTGCACTACTTCTGGGCAAGAGGAGGATACTATTAAGCCTGAACTGGAAAAAGGAGGACCTCCTGTTCTTTAGAGAGGCTCATTTACTAGATGGTAAAAAATGAATGCTCTGGGTAATTTCATTCTGAATTGATTTATTTCTAAATGGGGGAAAATTGACACTCAGTGAAGAAAAGTAAAAACCACGTCTCTGGAAAGAGCCAGCTAGTCTCAGGTATAACCCAATTATTTGCACACAGGAAATAAGAACACAGGAGGCAGGGTGGAAGGTCACCTAGGAAAGTCATTCCTTGCAATGAACACTTTCCTTTCCCCCTCCAACAGACTCTCAGAAAACTATAAACTGATCCATATTTCCAGTTTATTTCTGATGGCTAAACCTAATCAAAGTTCACTTTTTAGAAATCCAACAGTTATTCTCAATTAGATTGCCCAGCAAATTAAATCATAAATTTCTCTATCCTCGCCCTGGTTGTCACATTCCTAAAATACAACTTTTCTCCCTCTGGCATTCTATTTAAATCTCTGAGGCCAACTCCAGAGCAAGTTATAGATTTGATAATTTGCTAATGTGGCCACAGTAATTGTTTGAGGCATATTTATGATTTTATTGGATCTTACAACAATCAATAATAATCCATTGATGTCCCTGACTCTGGGGTTTTCTCACAGTCGACAAATGGGTCAGTGGATTCATTTTTAATGTACTCAACTCCTTCCCTGAGAGAGTCTTGCATATATTAATAAAGGCCAAGAAATGAATGGCACTGGTGCACATATCTTACCCTGAAGAATTAGCTGCAGGATAAGATTTAATGTTAAAGACAAGGGGAAGAATAGACTAACGGGGCCCATTTTGTACAGCCCGACCATCATTAAAGTTAATGGAATTACCTTGTGGTCATGCACCAAAGGGAGCCTATCGGAAGTTAAGCTTTTCTAGGGCCATTGATTCTCCAACTTTCACTCAAAGATTCCCATTGGCATGTGATGAGTATCGCAGACATGCAGCCGCGCTTTACACAAACTGCCAGTTAAGCATATTAAGGAGTAACGATAACTGAATATTTTAGAGCAGATGATTGAGTTGAGAATGCTTTCCACTGGAAGTGGCAGAAAATGCAATTCTGTCGGCTTAAACAAGAGGGGGCTTGAATGGATCACCTACCCAAAAAGTCTAGAGGTGGTGCAGGCTTCGGGATGGGTTAATTCAGCCACTTAATAACGTCACCAAGTTGTCTAGCTCTGCCATTCTAGTCCAGCATTCGCTTTGTCCTAAAGCAAGATTCCCCAGGAATCGTAAGGTAGCTGTCAGCAGCTGTCAGGGTTCCTGCTTCTTATTCACGTCCATTCCCACAAACAATGGATATAAATTCTCCACGATGCTGGGAAGAACCATCCCTGAAGCGAACGGAATCCAACCCTCTAAATGGCTTGGGTGAGAGTTAACTGAAGTCCTAACTGTGGCAGAGAGAAATGGCTTAGGCCAGGGATGAGTAAAGGACAGCCTATGGGCCAAATCCAGCCCACGGCATGGTTTATAAGCAAAGTTTTATTGGAATACAGCCACATTTATTGGTGCGAATCCATTTACATGTTTTCAGGCGACAGAGGCAGGTGTAAAATTGTGACCTCTAGCCCTGAAAGCCTGAAATGCTTCATAACTGGACTTGTATGAAAAAGTGTGCCACTTCCTGAATTAGACCAAGCAGAGTTCACACCTAGATTTTAGAGATGGATTCAAACACACCCTAATGTCTTGGCTGCTAAATAACGGAGGAATACAGAAGCATCCCAGAGAGACAACCAGAGTGCTCAAAATAGATAGGAGACAAAGTTATTCAAGTTCTGGAAAAAATGAGCTTAGAAACTGAAAAACCAAATTAATTCAGGTGACCCATCACATCTGCCCCAGGAGAAATACCCTCCACCCTTGGAATAAAATGTAAATACCGAATACATTTAAAATCGAGTTAAAACTACTTACCAGGGTGTACAAGGCCTGGTATGACTCCTGCTCACCTCTCTATACCCCAAATTCCTGCTACCGGGGCCATCCATCATCTCCCAGAACTTGGAAAGCTCATTGCTGCTGTTTCCTCTGCCCAGAATGCTCTTCCTCCCCAGCTCTCCATTGGTATGGATCCTTGTCATTCCTCAGATCTCAGCTGACTTCTCCAGCAGTCACTCCCTATCTAGAGCAGTCACTCCACCATCTTTCCTCCCTCTGTGTTTTTCCTTTCTCGGCTCCCTGTTATTGCCTTGTTAATACCGCTCAGAGCTCACAATTATTTTCTATGTCCTTTTGGGCACAGAGGAAGACGGACAATAGGTTGAGAGTTATTCCTTGGATGCTTGTTCTTCCACTGTACCCTGTGCCTGGGAGCACCAGAAGCCTAGCTGGTGATCACTAAACACTTCCTGGGAGAGGAATTCATGGGCACAACAGAACGTCCGCAAACCCTCAATCTTTCTCTGCGAAAGCACATATTTCAATGACTGCCCTTAAAGACAGGGACTACGTCTTACTCTTCTTGGTCTTCCAGATCCTGTGACAATACCTGGTACATAGTGGGCCCTGCAAGAATAAATTAAAATAATAAAGACTAAATGCTAGATAATAAAACATGAGCCGGCAGGATGCTCTTTTCCTGCGAGGTAGGGACAGGATACTTCAATGGTGAGGAAATTCTCATCATCAACCACAGATCGGAGTGGTTCAAATCTAGAAGTGGCCTGGGTTTCCAGATAGAGAAGAAGAGGACAGAGCAATTTAGAGGCTATGGAGGCGATCGTCTGCACAGGAGGTGAGGATACCACATGCCCTCCAAGGTCACTTCCCCTTCAGGGATTCTCCGAGTTATCCCAGGCTCTGAGTTTCTTCCTTGAGAGTGACTCGCATCTCTGGTCATCTGATGGCAGAGCTGAGCTTGAAATCATATTTACTCTTTGCATGGCTGAACAGTTTAATCAAAATTATACTGTATAACCTGATTACATCTGGGAATATATACCATTTATAACCAACGGATGAATGGAAACACAAATAAAAGGCCCAGCTGGGTTGTTTGCCAGGGCCCCAGCACACAAAGCCTGAAAAGAAAACATATTTTCAGGAAACAGGTCCAGATACGTGGACGCTACGGTGGGATATTTGAATGTGAACCTTAGGATAAATGGATTTCACCACGAAGTAAAAGAGTGTTTGGTGAGTTCGCTTCGTTCACTCAACGCTGTTTATTCTTATAAACCACTGTAGGCAAGATCAACAACCTAAACAACTTTGTGTTGGTTTTTCATGTAGTACAAGGAACAAGAAAAGCTTATTTAAGAACAGGGGAGAAGAAATGGGAGTTTTCATTCCAGGACCTCAAAATACTATGTTGAATGAGCCCAGAAGCATTTCAAACCATGCATTTTGCCCTCTCCCCCTGAGGTTCAGGATTCATGGGACTCAGGAGGCTTCCAGAGATGTCCGCCTCTATTTCCTTAATCTTGGCAGACGAGCGGCTTCTCCGCAGAGGGAATCTGCTATGAGGCTGCACGTAAAGTTAAAATTTCAACATAATCCTTTTCCAGCCCTAACATAATTCACACCAGGGAGGGGGCAGAATTGCTCGCTGTGTTTGGCCCAAGGGCCATTACAGATCCTCCACAAGCCCGTATTTCTCACTTAAATGTCATTAGGAAGGTCATTATTCTAATTTTTCCATGTCTGTAGCTCTGTAGGTTGCCATGTCTATAATTCATTAAGCTGGTTTCCATCTGACCCAGGCTCAGTCATCAAATCCTTATGATTCCAACTGCTTTTGGATCTTAATTATTTTACTAATGGCTTTAGTGTAAAAGGCAAAGAGGAGCTCCTAAAAGGGACAGAGTAACTTAGGATGGATATGGCAGCAAGAATCATGCCTCGATCACATTGACCCAGAATCAAAATGTATTTATAGAAATACATAAAACAGCAGTTCCTAAATCTGGGCAACAACAGAATCAACTGTAAGCTTTTAAAAAATCTATTTTAGGGGCCCCATCATCAGCAATCTGAACATAAGACGTATGAGAACTGGTTATATGCTAAGGACAATAAAGGAAAAAGATTGAATTATAAAAATCATTTCTTGATGGAAAACCTTCCAGTGGGACCTCTGTGGAAAAAAAATAATAAAGAAAGCTGTATATTGTTTTTCAAAATACTTTTAAAATATCAATGATATTATAAAATATAAATAATGTAATGAATAAATAGGTACACATTACCCAACTTAAAGAGAAAACGTAATTGTAGGATTGAAGGTCCCTGGGTGCCCCTGACATCCTATAGTGTGCTCCTTCTCCTTACTGTCTCCACGGGGCGGGGGGATTGGGGGGGAGGTCCCAATCCTATTTTTGTCCAAATTTCTAAGCAATATACAGATCTGCATTTTTACATGTAATATAGACAGTCTATAAGGAATCTGGTTCTATATTTTATTATTTCTGCTCTCAATAACTCCTGAAACAAAAGTTTATAATGTCATCCGTATCTTTCTCAGCTGCAGTGTCCAATTTCAACCAAATCACACATTATTTAATGGCCATTCCCTCCCCATTTGATATTTAAGGTGTGTGGTATGGTTTATAACAAATGGTTCGTCTACTGAGACTGACATGACCACATCTCATCAAAACCGAATTCTTGTCACATGATTAATTGAGCTGAGTTAACTTTACCTCTTCTTTCATGTTTTTTTTTCTTTTTTCTTTTTCGTTCGTTTGTTTACATAGGGTTGACATTTTGGCCAAGTCAATTATTTAGATGCCACAGGTTCAAAACTTTAAACCTACCATGAGCTGGTTATATGGAATTGGAGAGTTCTACAAATTATTTCCCAGGCCTGAAGCATACAGAGCAACAGAGTGAGAAAGAGATTCCTTCGGTGATGACTGACTGGGTACCTAGTCTTCCACAACAAAATGGCAAGAGTGAGTGACTTTCCCAGACTGCAGCAACAGAGGTAAGAAGGTGACTGAATAATTACATCTTGCATTAATGGAGCATTTTTGGGTCTACGGAGCACTTTGCTTTTCACAGGATATTTGACTTGACAAGTGATTGAATAAAACCCCCCGACTGAACATCAGTTGTAAAAGACAGCCTGCTGAAATCTATAAAACATCGGCACCGAGAATCTATCTTCAACATTGGCCATATTTCTGTGTTACGTATCTCAAAATAAATTTAACAGCCAAATATCCACTTTGCTTATGTCAGGTCCTCCAATTAATAAAGAAATTTGTTTGGTAGAGCTAATGAAAAACTGAACATCTAAAACGTATCATTCTGCTACGAACTGACGCACAGCAATAAAGCAGCATTTAGTTGAGTTAACCCTCACCTGTATAATAAAGTTAGACAGAGAGAATCCTCTGGGTATTTTTTTAGGGAGAAGGCAATGTTATCCTAAGCAAAGCAAAATAATACAGATTAATCTGTGTTGAGGGTGACAAAATATTTACAAAGTCTCTCCTTGAGCATCTTCCCCTGTGCTTACTGGGCAACGTGTTCTCTAGGACTAGCTGGCCACATGATACAATGGAGCGGGGCTCTCAGACAGGCCTAGGTTTGAATCTCTGCTCTATTGTCAGTCAGCCGCATGTGGTTTGATACATTACTCTACCTCCATACACCGTGGTTTCCTCAAGTGTAAAATACCAATGCCCACTGTTATGGGTTTGGAGGATTAAGTGAAAATTATAAAACTAAAGCAAATACTTATTCAGATGTACTGCCTGCCAAGGGCTGTTTTAAAGGCATTTACATGCATTAATCCCTTTGGTCTCCACAACACCCCTAGGAGGTAGGGTATCACTGAGGCTCTCACTTTAACAGTCTATAAATGAATGGTGGGGCTAAGAGAGGTTGACTTCTGCTGGGTAGTACGACTGACTGGTAAGGGAAGCTCTGTAACTGAAACCAGGCCATCTGGTTCCAGAGTCTTCCCTCTTTGTCAGTAGGTGGAATCCTGATGACATTTCCCCTCCGTCCTCACTCCATTTCCAGCATCCCCCATCTCATCTACAGAAGCTGCCTGTGACACTGAAAGAACAGAGAAAAATAAATAAATAAAGAGTAACCAGAAGACACCAGGGGGCTTGGGTAATTTTTCCTTCAGGGCTTTGCATGACATCATGCAAATCAAAATCAACTCTTTAGAAATGGAAAAACACAATGATTTGATAACCTACTTAGAAGAAGGCTGGAGGTTTAACAGGAGAGAGAAAGTTTCCAACAGGAGACAGGCAGGGTCATGGTTCCTTTCTCCTGCCTGGAGAGCCAGGCACCTGAGGTTGTGTCCCCAGATCACCAGAAGGGGAAGGAGAGTCAGACACACATACATGTCAGAAGGGAGGGGTTTGGAGGTGTCTGCTCCCACATGTACACCTAAACCCATCCTCTGAGCACCAAAGTCGGTTTTGGGTTACCAAATTCAGGTAAACTGGATTTACTGTGAGAGAAGAGATATAAATTCTCAGGCAGTTCCACAAGATAAAAGCTACTATGTCCTTAAAATACTAATTCTTCTGGCAGTAATGCAGGCATGAGATATAAACACAAGAGAGGCACTTTTTGTCACAGCTTGAACCAGAGGATTAAAGTTCTCTGGCAAATTACAGCTTTCGTGAAATTTCTTTACAGATGAAAATAATAAATAACAGTCACGTAAAATCATTTTCATTCTCAAGGTATCTGTTTCTCCATTCTGTGTGCACCAAATTTTAGGAATTCATTTGGGGTGATGGGGTGCCTGGGTGGCTCAATTGTTACCTGTCTGCCTTTGGCTCAGGTCATGATCCTAGACTCTCAGGATAGAGTCCCATGTCGGGCTCACTGCTCAGCAGGGAGTCTGCTTCTCCCTCTGACCCTTACCCTACTTGTGTTTTCTCTCTCTCAAATAAATAAATAAAATCTTAAAAAAAAAAAAAAGGAATTCATTTGTCTTGAAAGCAAGGAGTTATATGGAGATTCCTCTCTATCTTCTCATCAGTTCGATGCTATGCACTAGACAAGGTGTGCCTGGGAATCACTTACAGTGTCTGTTAAAATGCAGAGAGTCCTAGGTCCCATGCCAGACCTACTGAATCAGCATCAGGGGGCAGGCAGATTTCTGCTTTGTGAAAACCTACATCAAGTAACTGAAGTATACTGTTGGTTTAGAACCATGAGTTAACCTATTACTGAGGGGTACAGCAGAGGCTAAAAAAACATCAGGGTAAAGATTTTTTTCTCCCATTAAATAAGGTAGGTTCTGAATATTCAACTGGTCACTTTTTATAATAAATTCAAAGTTGATATTAAAAAACACAAGTCATATGATCAGAAGAAAGTTTCTCAAGAATTTAAGCAAAATGGCAAAAGTTAACAGTGTCAGAATTCAGAGTGTGGTTGTGAACTTATCAGAGCCACAGATAATCTCAATGCCAAGTATATTCTCTTTACATCCAGTCTTTGTCTATTTTCCAGATGAGAAAACTGAGGATAAGGTTAATATTAAGAGTCATGCACAAGGTCCCAGGGGCAGTATGTGGTGGGCTGGTCTATTTATTCATGTTGGTTTCTCCTCACATCACTCCGTACAATAGACGATTCCCTCCATTTGAAAAATGAAGGCATAGATGTCCAGAGAGGTTAAGAGTCCTGCCCAAAGTCACACAGTAAAATAGCAGAGCTAATATTTCTACGGAACCTCTGACTGACACCAAAGTGTATTAACTATGGACTTCACAAAAAGCTAAAATGCCCTCTTTGCTCATGAATTGAAAAGATTACCAAATCTTCACTAGAAAATCTTCTCTAGGACTGTAGAGACCTCTCAGTAAATGGAAGCGTTGCTTTTGTTTTGGTTTTAATTTTTATTTTTATAATTTTTTAAAGATTTTATTTATTTATCTGACAGAGAGAGAGAGCATAAGCAGAGGGAACAGCAGCGGGAGAGGGAGAAACAGGCTCCCTGATGCTGGGCTCGATCCCAGGACCCTGGGAACATGACCTGAACCAAAGGCAGACAATTAACCAACTAAACCACCCTGATCCCTTGGTTTTAATTTTTAAATCACACTTTTCTAAAGAATTCCTTTTCTTATTCTTTCTTTAGCAATCTGAAAAGTAACTATTAATAAACCAATAGTTATTAAGACACTTCCCACTGCCTTAATATTAGAAAATTAAATATCTAAGTAGGGGACTCAAGTGCATAAACACAGAAAAGAGTAAGCAAGCATATTCCATAAATAGTTCTTATGAGATTCTAGATTACCTGCCTGCCATAAATTTCTCACTTTAATATACCTAAAACACCCTCCCACCCAAAGACGCACATAGTAATTACTCTAAAAGATAGCTCACATTAAACTTTTTTTTTTTTAAAGATTTTGTTTATTTATTTATTTGACAGACAGAGATCACAAGTAGGCAGAGAGGCAGGCAGAGAGAGAGAGGAGGAAGCAGGCTCCCCGCTGAGCAGAGAGCCCGATATGGGGCTCGATCCCAGGACCCCGGGATCATGACCTGAGCCGAAGGCAGAGGCTTTAACCCACTGAGCCACCCAGGCGCCCTCACATTAAACTTATTAAGGAACATCCTTTTTAAAGGGTAGAACACTGCCTTTAATGGTTTGGCTAGCTGAAATTACATTTTGGAATATGATTTGGGGACCTGATTAGTGGAAATTCTGGTCTTTGTCAGTGATGCCTGAAATAAAGGGGATTCTTGAAAGAAATCCCAAGAAACCCAGACCCCTGACTGCACACTGAAATGCAAGTACTTATCATCTACCGCTCCATGTTAATTCAAGTTAGAAACTGACAAGCAGGGGCGCCCGGGTGGCTCAGTTGGTTAAGCGGCTGCCTTCAGCTCAGGTCGTGATTCCAGGGTCCTGGGATCGAGCCCCCCATCGGGCTCCCTGCTCAGCAGAGAGCCTGCTTCTCTCTCTCCCCCTCTCCCTGACACTCTGCTTACTTGTGCTCTCTAACTCTCCGTCAAATAAACAAATAAAAAAATATATAAAAAAAGAAAAAAGAAACTGACAAGCAGAGGTTTGCTGTATCAAAGTCCCATTATCTTCCCCCCATACCACCCAAAAGGGCCATAGTAGACAATGACAAAATGCAGGTCCTCAAAGGCTACCATTTTTGAGGAGCTATGGAGATATAGCTATAGATACAAAAACAGCCACACAAACAAAAAACAAAACAAACAAACAAACAAAAAACAGTAAGGAATGTCTTGAAAGAAATCAAATAAGGGAACAGGATAGGGAGTAAAGGCTTCTGCAGAACCACTTCAGATGGGGGAAGGGAGTCAGAAAAGGTTAATAAAAAAGTGGCATATGGCTGTAATGTATATACGGTGATATGCAGACGTATATTATGAGACATGCCTAAAGCCAGAAAAAAGAGATTGTCTCTCAAGCCTGCAGGATGCCCAGACAGTTGCAATGACCACTGGGTAGATAGCAGGGCTTTATTACTTTTAAATCCAAAAGGAGACTGAATAATGAACTGAAAAATAGGAGGTCACTTTTTTACTTCCCCATTCCCTTTCCTGCTACGAATTACTTACTAAGTACATGAGACCGCTCTTGCGCTTTGCAAAGCAGCATCGAAAGTCCCCGAAACAAAAAAACCTTACAGTGGCACCACGTTTAAGAGTCTCACACAGGGGTACACCTTCACTAACAGTAACAACAGTGGCTTCAGGGGAAGAGATCATTACTGGGCTTACTGTTCTCACCACCCGAGACACAAATGGTTCCGAACCCAGGCATCGAGCAGCATACCAAGAGTCAGACGCAGAGGCAGAGATGAAGCCCACAGTCACCATGTGCTCCCCTGGCAGGCTGTCAAGTGCTACCCTGAAAGGCGCATCTGGGTGCATTTCAAAATACGAAATGCTCGGTCTTGAACTGCGGGCTCAGAAGCTGACAAGTGAATTCTGAAGGGGTTGCCCTGCTCCCTGGAGGGGCTGGCTCCTGGAAGGCTGGCTTCCATGTGTCAGGGGGATGTGGCCCTTACCAGCTAGTATTTTATCACCATAAAATAACGAGGCTGATAAACAGCCTCGCTCTGAAAAGACCCATATGGAGTGTTGGTTCAGGAGGAAGATTCCCAAGCCCCAAACACAAAGATTTAGAATGAGAACTGATAGGGTCAACTTTTTTTTTTTTTTAACTAACACCAAAATTACTGTTAATGCAGGCAATATAAGGCATGTACTTGGAAAAACATAGACAACTTTGCAGATGTGGACTTCGTCGAAAAGGACAGTTTTCCAAACTCTGTCATATGCCGGTCAGGGTTTCATCGGCATGTATATGGTTGTGACCTTTTAGCCATTTTATATTCCACAAAGGTTATAAGAGGACCCCCACCCCCCTCCCACAGCATGGGGGAATTCTGTGACTGGGCTGGAAACAGGTGAGAGATGTCCACAGCAATACAATCTACTAATTCAAAAATATAGAATTATTAAAAACACCACCACCACCACCTTATGTTGAGTAACAACAGTGGTGAGGATAATAATCATATTCAACACTTCATGTATGAGCCCTATAGGCCAGGGGTTACCCTACTGAAGCTAACAAAACCATTAACATTTTTGGCTAGATAACTGGGACACCAAAAATGTAGTCACAATTAGAGTCAGTGAGTCTATGGCCTTGGGGCCCAGCCCTGCTAGACGTGGCTTTGGTTGGTTTTTTTTTTTTTTAACTGTATTTTATTATTCTTTTTAATTGAGTTAGAGTTCAAATACGATAAAATCATCCATGTTAAAAAGTACGATGCACTGGGTTGTAGAATATTCGCTACATTGCAAGAACATCACCACTATCAAATTCCACAACATTTTCGTCAACTTAAAAAAGAGACCCAGACTCCTGAGCTGTCACTCCCCACGCCTTCCTTCCTCCAACCCCTGGCAAACGCTCACTGACTTTTTGTCTCTATTCGATGCCTGCTTGTATAGGACGTAATTTTAATGCTCCCTTCAGAATTTCCAAGTGAAATTTTGAGATATTACATATATATTCATATAAATGTTATGAGATGTTTAATATGTACATCATCTCAGTCTGTGCATTCTCCCACATTATTAGCTATGCTTCTACAGCTGGACTTCCAACCGCTGAAAGAATTCTGTCAAACTAGATAGTGCACACAGCATCTAACTAACTCTAGTGTTGTTGGAATCTACATCAACCTGTTGAGGGTTTGTTTGTTTTTTTAAGGTTTTATTTATTTATTTTTGAGAGAGAACATGAGTAGGGAGGAGGGAGAGGGAGAAGCAGACTCCCTGCTGAGCATGGAGCCCAACGTAGGACTTGATCCTAAGACCCTGAGATCACGACCGGAGCCAAAGGCAGACTCTTAACTGACTGACCTACTCAAACACCCAGCATACGGAGTTTTTAAAAAACTAGCAACCAGGTTTAAACACTGTGTTTTGTATTTCAAGAAACAATTTCAAAAAGAAGCTACACATATTCTTTTTAGTGGCTGCATGTTTGGAAGCTTGGCATGGAGGGTAGACAGTGGGTTGGAGGGAAGCTTTGTGTCCCTTCTGTCCCTATGACATCATATGTCTGGAGCAATCAGGAGGCTAGCTCTTTTTTATCACAAAGAATTTGATGGCAGTCCCTATAGGGCATTTGTTCCTCTGAAGTACTTCCCAGAGATTCTATTTTAAAAGTCCCATAGTAGCTCTGTTAAACATTAAAATCATATGCAAACTAATATCAAAAAAAGACTATTTTTTTAAAGATTTTATTTATTTGACAGACAGCAATCACAAGTAGGCAGAGAGGCAGGCAGAGAGAGGGGGAAGCAGGCTCCCTGCTGAGCAGAGAGCCCAATGCGGGGCTCAATCCGAGGACCCTGGGATCATGACCTGAACCGAAGGCAGAGACAACCCACTGAGCCACCCAGGTGCCCCAAAAAAGGACTATTTTGGGGGGGAACTGTTTGGAGCCAAGCATTTCCTTAGCCACTCACAGTCAGTCTCGAAGTCCTAAAACTGTATTTTACAAAGTATCACATTAGCACCCTGGTTTGACTTCCTTCCGATTTCTAGCACTGGGAAAAAAAAAATAGCCTTTTCTATGATTTAGGTGTAGGACCTAACTGCAGAGGAATTTGCATTTGTATGAAGGGGGCTGAAACCCAGCTTCAGAATCAGCCAAGATTTTATTATTTTATTTTATTTTATTTTATTTTATTTTGTTTTGTTTTGTTTTATTTTACTAGCGAAGCAGAGAGTATCCTAATAAATCCTCCTTTCCTCTTTCAGCACAGTTAAAAACCCATCTTTGAGCTCCACTGACTCCATTAGGTTAGAACCTGGGTATGAGGTACAAAGGGAGGAAAATTAGAGGTATGTGGGTGGAGAGAAAGAGAAGAAAGAGAAGCAGGGCACGGAGCAAAGGAGAAGTGTGGGCTAGCACCTCGTGTCGCCTGGTGCTCAAGAACAACAAGGCAGAAAGAGGGTGTGTGACAAACACAGACATCCCAGCTTCACATGGGACCCGCCAGTCCACATAGGGCTCACCTGTACCCTGCACATGACCTCACCCGAACTCCTTTGACTTCAGTCTCTGTTTTTGGACTTCCTAATTTAGCTTCTGTTTTAGCGTTTCCGCAATACTAACTTTACTACAAAAGGTAAATGTCTTGTAAACTAATGGGAAACATATTGCTTGGCATAGTTTATAATGTCAGGATTTATAGCTCTAACACTGAGGGTCTTTCTGACCTCGAAGATAACATAATGAACCAGCAACGTGCTGCAAATGGCTCAGTGTGATTTTTATTAGTTCTCATAATTGCTCCTTATTAATTTGTATGCACGTAATAAGCACTCACCTTCACAGTCTGTCCAGCTTCAGGCCCATCCTGGAAGAAGGGAAAAAAAAATAGATAAATAACAGGGTGATACTAGATAGATGGTATCTCCTGCTTATTCAGAACTATCTCCCGTTAATAATTTAGAACCAATTTCATTGTGTGTTAATTTATAGTATTCTCATGGGGACCATTCACCTCGAATGTGTGGGACCAGACAGTTCTCCATTTCCGACTGAGAGTAAGTGAGAAGTTATGTATAAAAATGATATAAATTATCCAGTGAGCCAACCCTCTTGCCACTTTCCATGCTCTTTGCTCTTGGCTATGGTTTTAATTGCATTAAAGAAGGATGGAAATGTTTGGGGAGGTAAATTATCACACCTTTTGGTTATCTTTAAATCAGATGTAGTTTAATTAATGTCTGATTACTAGAGATCTCTACTCAAAAAAAAAAAAAAAACAAAACCCAAAACCAAAACAAACAAACAAAAAACCCTGCTGTAAACATAATCCATTAAGCAGGAAATGGGTTGTCTTATATGAGAAGATCACCCAAGAGTGGGCCCTCTCTGACTGTCCTGACCTTAGGAGCGGGGATAGGGGAGCATTCATTATTGCTGGGCCTTTTTCCCATCCTGGTTCCTCCTCTCAGCTTTTTAAAACCCAACAAAACTATTGGTTTAGCTGAAAATAAGCTAACTTGCCCAGTCATCATCATAATACAAAGCAAAAGCAAGTGTTTAGCGGGTTTGAGATACCAAGCAATGCCTACAGTCAAAAACTGTAAAACTAAAATAGAACCCTGCAACTTTTAGCCAGTCTTTCTACCTCTGCAACCCAGACTAATGGGTAAGCATGTTTGCCCTGCTGTGGCCAAGATGAAGTAGAACTCTGCATCAGTGGTTTTCAAACTTGAAGTCACGGCCCATTAGTGGGTCATGAAGTCAGCTTAATGGGTTGTGATCAGCACTAAAAACAAATCAGATAATACAACGAAAATGATTAGAGTACACTGAAAGGGTAAATGCTATTTTGTAAAACTCTGGTTTCCTTTGTCTATATATGTATCCATGGGAAGGGAGGGTCACACTGCTGTGGAATAAATATCCTAGTGTGGTTTAAAGCTTTAAAAGGTCTGAAAACATGGCATATATGAAAGTACTCCAAGTGTTATGCACAAGTTAGTTCCTATGTTTATGAGATTCACTTTCTAGTAAATCATGTTAGATAACTAGCCCTGGCTATTTCCAGTGAATGTGAATTTTCTTCTAGCATTTCATTTAACACCGACAGATGTCTTCAGCCACTTGCCTTCCATTTCCTTCCTTCTCTGGAAACATGATTTGTTGCATAAGCTTGATAAACCGACCCTGAGATTAATTACCTGCATGAAGGTAACTCAAGTGGTTTGACATACAACACACACACACACACACTTTAAGGGGAAGTTTACTCTCAACACAGGGTAGCAAAAAAAATTTTTTAAAGTGTTTTTTTTTTTTTGTTTTGTTTGGTTGGTTGGGTTTTTTAAAAGATTTTATTTATTTACTTGACAGAGATCACAAGTAGGCAGAGAGGAAGGCAGAGAGAGAGCGGGAAGCAGCCTCCCTGCTGAGCAGAGAGCCAGATGTGGGGCTCGATCCCAGGACCCTGAGATCATGATCTAAGCCCAAGGCAGAGGCTTTAACCCACTGAGCCACCCAGGCACCCCTAAGAAGTGTTTAACAGCAGTTTTAGTCCAAGCCTTTCATAACCTGAAAATAGTGGCCTTCTTTATCTGTTGTCTTTGAAGGTCTGTGGTGGGGAGATGAGAAGGGTAGGAGGAGGATGGCAAGTATTCTGCATAACTAAACCACCTAGGTAAAGGTATCACATGATGGAAGAAGCCAATTCTTTCCAAAGGGTCCCTGCAGAGTCATCCGATTTCAAGGCTGTTGAGGACTTTAATAATTAAGTATTGATAGCCCCCACTCTTCCCATGGGAAATCTGAAGGGGCATAAGATATGTTCTATTGATTTACTCAATTCCCACAACTGATGACTCACCACAACCTCCTCCTCTCACACTTTGTTCAACCTCTCCCTAAAAATCTCCAGTGATCTGGGGGAGGAGGGGGTCTCATTTTCTTCCTGGGAAGCAGGCCACACAGAATATCCAATCAATCCAGCTTCATACCAATCCATAATCGATCACTGGGGCTTGAGTTAAAGAGAAAAGGAACCCTCTGAGGGCAGTTTCTACGATCCTAAAGTAGAAGAGGGCTAGGCCCATGCAGTGCTCAAGACGTATTTACCATGCAGTAAAAATGACTTGCCCAGCCCCAGTTCTGGGAAAAGATCTGGAATGTCTTATTGCCCATGAAATCACGTGTCTATTATTCCCACCTGCTTCGTAAACAATGCCGTAGACAGTGTCTCAGCTGACAGTCTACAGTCCACCTTGGGGCCCATGGGATAGTAGGGCGGTCCTGGATTAGATACACCTTTTTCTGCTACTGTATAAGACATGAACAACTCACCTTACCAGTGAGATGCCGCTTAAAAGAGAGAGAGCCCAATGCTAGGGGGTGAAAAGGAAGAAAAATAACTTCTGAGCTATCCGTACACTCACCTGAATGGAAAATGTGAGAGAAGTCCCCTGGAAATGCTTCTCCACCACCATCCCGACCCTCTGGGTCACCTGAAACAAATCCGCCACCTCATTGGGATGCAGGTCTCGGAAACGCTCCACCGGCCGAAGGGGACACACGAGGACATCTGTGGTGAGTTCTGTTAAGGCACACTTCGCTTGCTTTGGGTAGTATTTTTACCAAGAAATTTATACCCCTAGTACTGAATCCCCTTGGCCAAGGGCCTGAACTCTCAAAGACTAAGGAATAAAAGAACAAATATTTATCAACCACCAAACTCCAAGAAGTTCAAAAAGAGCTTATAAACATGGTTAATTATACTTGGATGGCGCACTGAAGAAATTCTTTTAAGGGAAAGGGACATTAATGTTCAGAGAGACTCAAGTACTGGCTGAAATAATTATGCCAAGAGGCAAAATCTATTCTGGACCATTATCTCCTGACCCCAATTCGAAAGCTCTGTCTTCTCCAGCAGCTAAAGGCACTGGGTTGGAAAAGCAAGCAGACTATCCATGATTAAAATTTTAATTTCAATATCTCTTTAGAGAAAAATGTAATAAAAATACTATAAGAGATGTTTTATTTATGTTTAAAAGGAGTGTCGACATTCTGAAAATGTACCATGCCCTTCATTTCTGATAAGAGATGTGCCACGTGGTTAAGCAATTTATGACAAGTGTTCCTCAAGTTGATTATTAAGAATTCAGAAAGCCAGCTAAAGGTAAATCATTGACTTAAGAAAACAGGGTTTTTTGTTTTGTGTTTTTTTTACTTAGGCAAACAAAACCATCTTAAGACAAGTCACCGTAGTTACGCTATTGGCCTGAACAAACAAGATCTAAAGAAAAAGAAGATGAGTTTGATCGCACGTTGGTGGCAAATCAGTACTCAATGTTACAGCATCAATAACATTTCAGTTGTCTTTGTATTTGAACTCCTCACATACGTGTGGCTACATGCATACAATCAGGCATATGTGTGTGTGTGTGTGTGTGTGTGTATACATATACACACATATTCATACACACAAACATACACAGACAGATATAGTAATTTTTGTTTAGTTTTCAGGTACCAGCAGAGGAAAAAAAGTGTTCTAATGCTCTTTTCTGTTTCTCTCTTTTTTTCCTGTTTCTTGTTGTTTTATAAGAGTGTGCTTTGCCTGATGCTAAGCTGCTAAGGGGCATAATAAAACCCCAATTCTAGGACTGCTAGTCTCACCAGAATATCAAGCACTGTGGCCCATCATACTGGTAGGACTCAGAGCCCAAAGGGAAATGCACCGAGCTCAGCTGGGTGGGCCTGATTTCCATAAGAGAAGAGGGAGGGGGGCGGAGAGAGGAAAAACTGATTAATTTTGCTCATAATCAGGAAATTCATGTCAACGGTAAACTAGGAAAAGGGGCATTTGTTTAATCTGAGTTCATTTTTCAAGAGAGGAGAAGGGAAGCCTTCACCCACGGGGCATCAGATACTTAAAAAGATAATTATCCTTCTTTGGCAGGGCTGCTTTATTATCATGGGTCAATGAACCGTTTAGAAATGAAGAATTTCCTTTCATTTCCTTTTAGCAGATTGCCAGCCTCCACTCCCACTGAGTTGCCTTTTCTTTGTTAAGAGACCTTTTCCCATCATCTTCCTTCCAGCACCTCCTTCTCCTTCCTCCTCCCCACACCCTCCCTTAGGGCCTGACTTCACCAAACCACAACAACATGACAACTTTGCAGGCTTCCAACAGTACCCACAATTGCCGTGGTGAGCTGTGTCTAAACACGGCGACCAGGTGGGGAAGGAAGGACATTTTATTTAAACAATGGCTCACTGTAAGAATTATTGGACTGAATCTGAAATTCTTTGTACCTGATGTAACTTCAGTAATATCAATGACATCTGAAAATTTTTTTTCGTCCCAATGTCATAAAAATATTTTATCAGTTCATTCTTCTTGTCTGATGCTAAGGATTGGCTTGACCCAATGTTTAATGAATCAAAACATTTACGGAAGTGAATTAAAATGGTTGAATCTGTCAGCTGTTTCATCCCGTGTACACACAAGGGCAGGGTCGTCTACGTGATATACATTTATTATTTTAATTGAAGGTTAATAACACTAATAACAACAATGTCAAAAAGCAGTTGGGCAGGCTAAACGCATTCTCTTTTAGGTGAATATTTTTCACCAGCCCATTTAGGTCATGTTGCCCTGACATGTATATTTCCTGAAATCTAATCCTTTATTAAGAAAGCTTCTTATCTGCCTGCAACAAACGATGTCTCCATGTGAATGACAGGATGAAACAGGGTTCAGTTTTAAAGGTGCTTACTCAGGCAGGTGTTCATGTAGGTAATCATTGTCTTTGTGTTATTGGGACCCAGCAGACGGACAAATAGGCATCTTGACCCAGCAGTGGACACATGGGTAGGCTTCAGAGGAGTCCACAGGGAGGTAGATGGATCTGGATTTACACAGGGTGGGTGGGGCTCTGGAGCTCCTGGCTACTGTGTGAGTCACTGACCTGACCAACAGCAGATTCCCCAGGCCATTCTAGGTACTAAATGGCATCAGGAAGTCAGGACCAACCACCATCCCTTAGTCCCTCTGAAACCAGAGCAGAAAAGAGCCTATGCCCTAACCCCAAACCCAGGCTACGTCCCCACTGCTGCCTACCCTACTTCCTGCTGCTTTTCTTCCCCCACTGCTCTGCTCTGCACTATACATCTGCCACATCTGCCTTTCTTCTGTTCGTCTAACACATTCAACTCCTTCCCAGATGGGGGGAGCCTTCGTCCCAGCTGTTTGTTCTGCCTACAATTCAATTCCCCATGATCTTCGCCTGGCTGCTTCTTTCTTATTCTGATTCTAATTCCAGGGCTCCCCTCCAAGGAGCATTCCAGGACCACCAGTTTCAACAGCTACCCAGTGACTCTCTCTTCTGTCACCCGATTTCCATCCTGCCAGGGGCCTTGCCACCAGCTAGCAGTTTTCTGGGTTGGCTGCTACCTACCTGAATGAGAATGTCAGTTGCACAAGAGTGAAGACTGCCTTGTTTACCACTGGCTCACCCCTGCCCGGAACACCAGACTTAATAAGCTTTGCTGCAATGAGGGAATACATTATGAACCAGACCTTCTTATCAGCTACCTCTGAGCACGAAGACCCTGACAAAATGGAGACAACACCCATTTTTTTCAGCCGTCTCCACAAGGTTGGGATGGTCCGCAAGATTTTTTTTTTTTTTAATTCAAAGAGATCTATTCCTAACATGTAGCATAATTGGAACCAATGTCAGATGTGAGCTAGAAAAACGTAAACTTGTTTTTCACGTAAATGAGTTTTCATACGAGCACAAAGGAAATATAATGATGAGGGTAAAAATCTTTGTGAAAAACCCTTTTTATGTATGTATTAAAAATTATAGAAAGAAGTGGTTTCTAGATTATTCAGAGTCTCTGGTAAACTAAACCTATCAAAATGCTGCTTTATAGTTTGATTAGGGACTGCAATTCATTTGTTCACTCAGTGAACAGGGGGCACCAGGTAAGTGTGGAGGCTGTGCCAGGCTCTGGGAAGAGCAACGGAGAACAGGAAGTTGCTCCTGTCCTTCCAGTCCAGGAGAGAGGCACTGGACCAGGTTAACTGTAGTACCGTGGGAGGTACAGATGGAGAATTTGAAGATAAAGAGGCAGAGGGAAGCACCCAATGCAGCCCAACCTGGGAACCATAGTGAGGCAAGGGTTCCAGGGCAACCACAGGTGACCTCCAAGATTGATAAAGTACTCCGTGTTTCCCGAAAATATAAGCAGGTTCATAAAGGATTCAAAGCAGGTCAGCAAACATTTTCTGCAACACGTCAGATGGTCAAATTAAAAGTTTGATGGGCTATATGCCTAAGCAGCTCTAGACAAGACAAACAACAGTAGGCATGGCTATGTCCTATTCAACTTTTATTTTTAAAAGGGGCGGGCAAGCCATATTTGGCCATGGATCTTTTAATGTCAACCCTTGGTTTAGAGGAATCACATTAGCAAGAGGTAACTAAAGGAAGCTAGAACTATGTGGGGGCTCCATTCTTTTCCTGAGGTGAGGACTACAATGTTATTTAGATAGAATATTGGATAAACATCATTTTGGTATCTTAAAAATTGTCAGTTTCTAAGGAAAACACCTGAACACGATAGAGAAATTTCATGAACCTGTGCAACACTTTTGATGCGTTTAAAGAATAATCCCAGTCAGAAATTGTGTTACAGTGATGATATCATGTAGATAAATCCTTAAGTGTTGTTCCCCAATGCAACTAAAGGAGTTTCTGCCATCTTTAATTGGAAGAATGAAACATATGATCTACAAACACATGAGAGCACCAGAACAGTATGTTATTCACAAATTCAACTGAAAATAAAGGCGTTTTCTCAAAATAAGTGCATAAGCTTTAGAAGAAAACACCATATTGCTTAAAGATGGTGGGTATCACGCACTACATGATTCCCATAGACAAACAAATCAGGGAAACCGAATTAATTTTGAAAAAGCAGACAGCTCTTATAATCCTACTGCAACTTTGTATATGCCAGTAGTTTTAAGGTAATATCACAGATGCAGAATAATTTAATTTAGAGATTCCTAGGCATCGTTAATGAGCAAATCCCACATTATACTTGGTCTATTACAAGACAACTTCTTTTGCATCCTCTTTGCTTGTGATTAATACCTCTGAAGAGACTTTTTAGCCAACATGCCTGATACCCTCAAAGAAGTTAATCTACAGAATTGAATTTAATATATGTTTATTCAGGACCCATCATGGGTGAGAACCTGTGAAAGAGAGTATCAAATAGGATCTGGTCTCTCTCTCTCTCTAATCTAAAGGAGACAAGGCCATTCAGTAGTAAGATTTTTTTTTTTTTTTTTTTTTTTTTTTTTTTAAAGAAGAGAAGGGAATAGTTAGAGTTTAGTTCCTGTGGTCTACAAAGAAACTCCTCATAGCAGAGGAATATCAAAGACAACTTCCTAGAACAGATGAGATTTCAAGTGAATTTTACAAATGAGGGAGTAATTCAACCAGTGGGCCGGCTGGCAACCCACTCATCCGTCCATCCCACCACTACAACCTCCTCTCAGTCCAGGGTTTCTGCTAGCGTTTTGGGTGCCAAGATGAATACAGCAGAGTAACTGATCTTGAAGGGCTCACACTCTGATGTCCCAAACTGTCATATAGTCTAAACAGATCATCACAACACAGAGAGATGAAGACTATTGATAGAAATCAGTACAGAATGTTGTGGGAGCTCAGAGGAGGCAGAATCTAACTCTGCCTAGGGGTGTGAGATAAACTTTTCAGCATGGTCTTGCATTTCAATTTTCTAAAATCAGAAACTATTTCTCCAAATTTAGGCCAAGATCTGTCCTTGAAAATGGCCTAGCAACTTGTGGTTAGCTTTAAAGAAAGTTGTCAGACATTCCTTCTTTGGCCACAATCACTGTTTCATTTAGAGTGTACTCTCCATTTACTTAATCTTTCCAACAAACCCATAAAGTACTGTTATAATTCCTATTTCACAAATGAGGAAATTATAGCTTATAGAAAAAGAGAAACTTGTGCAAGACACTCAACATGAGACTAAAACTAGAATTCTACCCAAGCCATGCAATTCCAAGGTCCATGTTATTAACCACAATGCTGTGATGTTGTACTTTTTGTACTATTAGGACTCAGTCTCTGCCCACCCTCTTATTAAAAGTGTGCCCTGAATTCCCAGGGTCTGTTTGTGGAAAACAGCCATGGGTATTACAAAACACTAAGATACCGTGCAAAACTGCTAAACGCTGAGAGACGCCTAGCCTTGAATGAAGAAAGCAGTGCAAACACATAATCCCATCATGGGAGGAAGCCTCAGGGCTGGGCAAGGGAAGTTGTTAAGGATGCCTTGAATGAAGAAAGCAGTACAAACACATAATCCCATCATGGGAGGAAGCCTCAGTGCTGGGCAAGGGAAGTTGTTAAGGATGCCCTCATCCTAACAGAGAACTGTGAGTACGGACACCAAGAATAAGAGAACTTCCTTGCACCAGGGGTTCACCAGGAGGAAGCATGGAGGGATGTGGAGCCTCCATTTTGGCTCTTCCCTCCCTCCATCTTGTCCTTTCTTCCTTCATTCATTTTAACTGAGTACAGTTGATTCATATCACATTAGTTTCAGGTGTATGACATAGTGATTCCACAAGTGTATACATATAATATGCTCACCCACAAATATAGCTACTACCTGGCCCTTTTTGATTTTTGAGGTTGGCTTGCTTCAAGGTACGTTTGGCTCCCCTGGGCTGGCAGATTCTGAAGGAAGCTTAGCTCCAACAGTCAAAATCGATGGGTTAGGCTGACAGATACACTGAAAAATCTGGCGGCTTGTTGGACAGTGATTGGGAGTCACTGACTCTCTCACACTATTATTTGTATGACCAAGGACCACCAGAAACTTGGTAATGCCTTTCCTTTCCCTCTTTGTCTTCACTCACTACCAGCCCAGAAGTGCTTGTCTCTGTCCCTTGGGTGTAATCACTTAGGGTGTTTTTGCCACATGGAAGCGATGATGACACAACATGCCAGACCTTGTGCTGAGCCCTGGGTGGCACACAGCTAACCCAGAATACACACAATGGAAGAAAGAAATCAAATGGAATCTTGCACTACTCAAGCACCTAAAGTTGGTGTGGTAGATGATTTACAAATACTACCACAAAAGTCCCTCCCACCTGCCCCTTTGCAAAATGACTTTGCCTCTCTTCTCATCAAAAGTGGAAGTCTGTTTCCTCTCCCCTTGAATTTGGGCTGGACTTAGGACTTGCTTTGATCAGTGAAATGTAGTAGAAGCTTCACTGTGTGACTTTCCAGGGTCAGCCCTGAACAGTCGACAACTTCTGCTTTTTGTCCTTTTAGAACACTGAGACCGAAATGCCATGAAAAGCCCAGGTGGCCTACTGGGGAATGAGAACCACATGGAGGAGAACTAAGGTACCACACCTGACAGCCGGCACCAACTGTTAGAACCTTCCAGTCACAGGAGACCTAGTGACTGACTTCCTGTCTACTACTTCATTATGACAACAAACACAAACACAGTGGCCTAAAAAAAACACTACTTTGTTTTCTTGTCCTGATTCTGTGGGTGGTTTTTGTGCCGGTCTCACACAGGTAACTGCTTTGAGTTGGCAGGTAGGGCTGGGGCTGGGCTCAGCTGGGTCCACTGGGCCCTCGCTCCACGTGCACTTTCATCCCAATCCAGAGGCAGAAACTCTGAACGCCTCTGAAGGCTTAAGTTCTCCCATATTCTACTGGTCAAAGGAAATGACAGGCCAGCCTAGGTTCAAGGTAGAAAAATAAATTCCACCTTCTGACAGGAGGGGAAAGACCACACCAAAAAGAGGTAGGGGCAGGGGCAGTCCTGTTGCATCGGGGGTTCATCACCATAACAATGGACCACAGGTAGTAACTATGAAAATAAGTCCTGGGGATCTGATAAAAATGACCAGGTGCCAAGATATCTTAGACACCTGCTGACTATCTATAGCCACGCCATGTTTGAAGCTGGGACGGGCCTTAAACATCATCCTTCAACTATTATAACATCAATATCTTCCTTGTTGGATGGGGGAAAAAATGGGGGAATAGAGTGTTTAACTGATGTGCCACAAAGTCACACAGGTTCACAACTGGAACTGAAACTCAGCTGTCTCCCTTCCCAAACCAAAGCTCCTTCCATTACCCGTAAGATGACAAAACACTGAGCCTCTGCCACCATGTTCCAGCGCTAACCCTCTAAGAGACATCAATAATCAGCTCCATAACCCTGTCCCTGAACCACAGAGACTTAGATTCCTTCTCAATCCTGCCCTTCAAGCAGCTGTCACCAATCGGAGTGGGCATGTACCATGAGACCCAGGGGTCATTTCTCTGGCCCCCTCTCCTGCCTCAAGAACCACACAAACAACTCCAAAGGCCCCGGCAGAGTCAAGAGCAAAGTGAAAAGTTGCAAAATCGAGAATCAGCCCAACTACCTCAAAGGTTCATCATGTTGCTACATTTTTATTCAAAATAAATGGGGTAAGTTTAAAATTAGCTCATCGTGGATAATAATTGATGATCTAAAAAACAATTTTATGTACATTTCCATGACAAGTAAGAAATATTTAAATACAGAGTCGTGACAGAGAAATGGAAATGTACTGATTCAGATGATTAATTAAAGAAGATGGCAGAATATTATTCTCAGAGTTGTTCAGATTTGCTCCCATTTATTTTTCCATATCTGATCTATTCTAGGGATTCAGAATATAAAAGTCACTAAAATAAATCAAACCATCAAAATATCATTGATTCTGATGAGGCTGATTAGCATGTGCATATATGAATATGGAGGAAGTCAGTATCCAATAATATGACGAAGAATTAGTCATTCTTCGAAACTAATAAAAAAGTAGAGTGTGTATTCATTTTACGACAGCTTAGTATGTAGTTCAATGACAAGCAAGGAACTTTCCACTTCGTACTGCAGACTTCTAGAGACCCTGTGTAATAAGCTATTTGCTGTAACAAATAATCCTAGCCCTTGCAAATGTTTAAAATAATTCATAATGTCACTTCAAAAACAACAGGATGGACGGTGAGGCATTTTTTTAAGAGGAGATTCAATTTATTTGATTTAAATAGCACAATTACAGAGCTTTGACTCAACGTCAGTGGCATCTCCAAAAGTAATCTACTATTCACAGTGCAAGCACTTCCGTGAATTTTCTTATCAGAAAGGTAGAAATATTACCCCCCTCCCCAAATTAAGCAATACCACTCTGAAGAAGCAACTTGTCCATTTGGGTCACATCTTTCTTCACTGGATATCAACATACCCACCATCATAACTCAATGATGACATCGTGGGATAGTCATCAACCATAAGCATAAATGGCGTGAATTTAATTTTAAGCAAGTTTGATTTCCAGAATATAATAAACTCCAGGACAGTGTGATTAAGATAATGATAGGACTCTGCTCATTCCTGGATCTCAGGGTGAGTATCTCCTGAGTATCCATGAGAACGCTCATGTTTTGTCCTGGAGACATACAGTGACAGTGAGTCCTCAGTCATCTGGGGGTAGGGAAGGCAGGTATCCTTGACTAGGCACACCTGCCCTGAGCCATGCTCTGAGCTCCTATACCACTAAATGTGAGAATCACATTTGTCGGGAGAAGTGACCAGGTGGCCTTCAAACAAAGTAAAATCAAAGGGGAGTGTGCAGCCTGAAAGCACTATGGTACAGACTCTTCGGTTTAAATTTCACACATTTCTGTGTATTCTTCAAAGCAAAGGAATCTTGTATTGATTAGCCTAAGAGAATCAGAATGGGAAAAGCTTACCTGTATTAAATTAAACATGTGGGGACAAGTGAATAATGTTAGCAGGGGAAGGAAAGAGCATGTAACATTTGTTTGCAGCCTACTATGTGCCAGTGATAATCAGTGACCCTTTGAGGCAGGTAATATCACCCCTGTTTTTCCACATTCAGAAGTTCTAGCCAATGAAGTGAAACCACATACCCAAGGTGACACAATTATAAAGTGAAAATCTTGGCTCAGGTCATGTGATGAAATCATCTAGGCTATCTCAATGCCACCAACGTCATGGAAGTCTCCATGTGCCTACTGCGGTGTTCACTACAGCAGTTCACCAGAACCCTGGTTTTGTGAGATGCTATCACACATTAGACAGGAGGAAAAACATGGGTGCTTCGTGAGGATTAAAAAGCACCAGATGAAATGAAGTGAAACAAGTTTCTTTACAACTGTACTCATCAGATATTTAATATGCTAACGTGCATTCTGAGTTCTCAAAAACCAGAGATGCTGTGCAGCATTTCTCATATTTGCTTAACAATAAAACTAGTACTATCACTATTATTATTATTATTACTTTGCAGAACACTGCATAGGACAAATGTTGTAGGGGATATTCTTTGGGAATCCTGAGCATCATTTATCTCAATATAGAGGTGCCTCCAAAAGATGGCTGTTTTTCAAACAAAAAAATAAATATCCTGTTAATTCATATGGGCAAAGCAAGACGACATTCTGCTAAATGAAATATGCTGAGAAGTTGAGCATTAAAATACATCTGATGGGATAGGAAGGTCATTAGGGCTGCTCACCAACTATTTTAGGTTCATGCCATATCCAGGCACATGGTAGGATTATACTTCCCGGATCCTTGTGGTTAGATGAAGCTGAAGATGAATTCTAGCCAGGGAATTGGGAGCAGAAGTGATACACGTCGCTTATGGACGAGAGCCCTGAATTGCAGTGTGAGACCCCAAAGCTCTCTCTCCTTCTCCATGGCAACCGGAAACATCAGTTGTGCTGTCAGACCGGACTGGCATCGCAGGTCAGCAGGGGGCTTTGCTCATCACCTGTTCTCAGGGACTAGAGCAAGTCTGTCAAACAGGTTTCATCTCTTTTGCTAACTCCCAACTAACCTGTAGCAGCTGTTTCAAGCAGTATTTCGAAGAGGATTCTGAGACGTTGATAGGAATCAGAAGGGAAGAATGGAGGGATTTGTTAGTTTGGGCTACCATGAGGGAAGGAGGAATATCCACGTGCATGTGTATCTGCCATTCTTCGATGAGAAAGCAATACAGACTTTCCCTCCAGGGCTCACATTTCCCCTTTCTCAATGATATGGAAGTGATTTCTAGGTAATGCAATGTCTCTGAGTAACAGTGATGAAAATCTGGTCTTATTGATATTGTCCTGGAGATACATAAAAGAATATGGGATTTAAATAATTCTAGTTAGGAGAGTATTAAAAAAAGAGTTACTGTCTGGGCACCTGCGTGGCTCAGTGGGATAAGCTTCTGCCTTCGGCTCAGGTCATGATCCCAGGGTCCTGGGATCAAAGCTCAGCGGGGAGCCTGCTTCCCCTTCTCTCTCTGACTACTTGTGATCTCTCTCTCTGTCAAATAAATAAACAAAATCTTAAAAAAAAAAAAAAGAGTTACTGTCACTCAAAAGTATCCTCCATAATGTGCCAACATGGGAGTGGGAACACTCCAAAATGAGAATGAAATAAAAATGGTCTTAGGCGTTAACAGCTGGAAGGATATTGCAAAGAAGAAGAATTAAGTACACTTGTCAGCTGAAGGAAATATTTAAGGATCATCTCCAATGAGAATTTTTTTTTTTAAACTTCAGATATACTCTGCTATGAAATCACTTCAAAAACTCTACAAAAAGTTGTGGGGTGTTTTGTTTTGTTTTGTTTAATTCCAGTACAGATCAGGAAGTAATGCTAAAGGTCTGTAATTCATTGGCGATCTGCTGGAAAACCAAAGGCAAGGTAAGTAATTCCATAGCATTTGACCACATACGCTTCTATTCTACCAGCATATGAATGAGGACAGAACATCTGGAGTGTCTGCTTCTATAGACTGGGACCCAAACTCCCTTACAGTGAGGGTAGTTTCAACACAAACCCCACTAGGTCCTGAAAATCATGGATTCCACTTCTGGTTTGCTAAGGCCACTCAAGAGCCACTGAAAAGTCCGGTTTCCATCAGATCTCCAGTAGAGTTGGACAAGCCCATGAAGCAAGCCACACATCATAGTTCAGACACTAAGGAAGGCAGAGAGCAACCAAAATATAAATATGGAACAGCAGAGACTCTTTAACAGGAGAAAAGAAATAGGAAATGGGAGACTTCTCTCTGCCTCCATTTTCTGCCTCTTCCTCTGGAGTGAGAAAGACATAAAAGGGAATATTCTGCAGGGAAAGCATTCTTAGAAGATAGGAAATATTCCCGAGTAGACAGGCTCACATGGCATTTCCTGGTGCCACACACAGTGTGATTAGTGCTGTCAAGAAATATTTAGTGAAAGAGAAAATGACATGCATGCTCATTCGTTGCTTAATCTGCAAAACAATTCTTTCACGTAAGTCAGTCTTCAAAATGTTTCAGAAATTGTTTCTGAGACCATTGAACAAGACCAGACTCAACTAACATACATGAAAATAATTAAGGGAAATGCACTTACTACTTAAAAAAAAAAATGCTTAGTTCTGAATTCTTAATCAAAGAGAGACCCAGCTAAAGGCATAGAAAAACTAAATATAAGATACCCTTCCCTTTGCACATCAAAGGCAGTGCTTGCATTTTAAATGGGAAACTTGTCGACCATTAACTCATTGGAGCTTGGAAAGATCTGAGAATACATTGTTCTATGTTCTTTTAAAAAAAAGGAAGAGATCTTTCTTGGTGATAGATACAAATGTTGATAGAAAAATTCCTTATTTCAAAAACAGAGCCTTAAGTATGTTAATTGGACATTCTCAAAATGTGACTTAACTCCCCCAACCAAAATAAATAAACAAATTCAGTCCCAAAAGAGATGTGAGAATATTTCATGTTGAAAGGTGTACTGTGTTTAATGAATGAATTTCTCTGTGAATTACTGAAGGAAGGCCATACAGCCAAATTCTGGAGGAACAGGTAGAGACAAAACACTTTTTAGGACGTCGTATGTTTTTTATTTATTCATTAAGTATGTATTAACTTAGAGAATAACTAAGAGAGTTAATACTCTTATACTGGAATTAAAACTCCAGAATTAAAGCTAAAAACTTAAAAAAAAAAAAAAAGAGCTTCCTACATGGTAGGTATTGTGTAGGATGCTGAGGACAGAGCAGGCACTAGCCATGTGTACCACGTTCCTTCCCATCCAGAAGTGTACATTGTAGAGGGTGAAAAGTCAGGAAACAGATAAAAATGTCCTTTATTCTGAAGGAGACAACGGTGGACATAAGAAAGCCAAGATGCAATGGTACAAGGGGAAGGACATTCCAATCCAACACTGCTACCTGGGAGTGAGCTTGGCCTGAGGACCTAGAGCATGAGGAAGGAGCACTGGCCCTCCACAGCTTTGGGGGTGGGGGAGCAGGCTGAACTAATTCTACGTGCATGGGGAAGCCTCCGCGGCATCTCAGGCAGTAGGTAACGGAGATTTATGACAGAATCTGAGTTCTCTAGAAAGACCACCGTAAATGCTGTAGAGAGGAAAAAAAAAAAAAAAAGGATTCAATCAATGCAAGGATAAAAGCGGAAGACCCACTGGGGATGGCTTTACCAGAGACTAGCTGAGAGATTCCAACTAAGCCCAAACTATGGTGGTGACAGTGTAGATACAGAAAATTTGAGACATATTTCTGAGGCAAAAGCAATAGCACTGACTGATGGGGGGTGGGGAAGAAGCAGAAGGGGAGTCCAAGAAGACTCCAGGATTCTGGCCTGAGGAGATGGGTGGGGAGAGCGGTGTAATTTAGGAGAGAAGGTGGTTAGCTGGGTGGGGAGGCAGTGTCATGTGGCTCACTATTTAGAGACCTTTCCTTCTTGAATTTACAGATTTCCCAAAACCAACCAACCTGGGGGTGTAGATAGACCCCAGGGCTCCTATGAATCTCCTGAAAATGCTGGAAAGATGGGATGGATATGAGTGTGTGTGTATGTGTGTGTGTGTGCACGTGTGTGTATGTGTGTGTGTGTGTGTACTGTTCTCCTGTGGTCTTGAATTTGCAAAAAATTCTTAGTCTCCCAACTACAACTAAGATAAGAATCACTGATTTGAATTAGAAAAATTATTTGGAATTAGTTCCCAGGAGAATGATTAAAAACAGACTCACACTTCTATCCATTGTAGCTTAGAATCTAATAGATTTGATGTAGGAAAGATGTTAGGGTTTGAAGCTGATGCCCAAGAAATTAGTTCCCAAGAGAATGATTAAAAACAGACTCACATTTCTATCCATTTTAGCTTAGAATCTAATAGACTTGATGTAGGAAAGATGTTAGGGTGTAAAGCTGATGCCCAAGAGAAAATTCTTGAGACATCTTTGGTGCAAAAAGGTGGTTTTATTAAAGCATGGGGACGGGACCCATGGGCAGAAAGACCAGCACCAGGTCATATGATGTGGCCCATTATATACTTTCAGATTGGGAGGGAGTTAGCGAGAGTATAAGTCTCTATGGAATTTGGAAGCAAGGTTTCCAGGACCTTGAGAGGGCTAGCTATTGTTGGGAAAAGGTCATTTATTACTGTCCAATAAAACCATAGTTATTAGACCCTTCAGATATATATCAGTAGGTCAGACTCTTGGGGGATGATTGCCAACATGTATCTTGGGGAGAGGGGGAGATAAAAGAGATTTCCAAAGAAATTTTTATATGTTTAAGTAGACTTGCAGGATCCTGGAGGTCAGACTAAGACTGTCTTTTGCCTTTAGCAAAGTATTAACACCGAGGCAGCTGGGTGTCTAGAGGAATGTCACTCTGCCTGTTTCAAGGACTTGTCAGCAGGCTATAGGTAGGAAGGAAATTTAATTTTTTTTTCTGCCTTTGTTTCCCACATCAGACCCACTCCTGAAATGTGAAAAAAAAGTTTATTCTGTGTCTGAGCAATGTTCAGAAGGATGAACAAGGATGAACCCTCCACAAAAGACAAACTAAAGATTTTTTTCTACATGGCATAACACTAAAATCATTTTAATCTGATTCAGCAGTGAACAGTTTAAGACGTTGTCTCTTCCAACAAAAGACAGCTGGACACATAAAGATGATTGTGTGATTCATTCAAAATTAAAGAATAGGCTAAATCATTTACAACAATAAAAATGCAGAAAATCCTACTAGGAAAAAAAAAAAAAGTGAAAACTCTAAGAAGCAAGTGATTTCTAAATGTCTCCAAAATAGGAAGCAAAAGACATTTTAATGTCACTCTGGTAGCTTCCAGAATAGAGTAAATTAATCAGGCAGCCTCTAAAAACAAAGAGGCAATTCATTAAAAACAAATAAATTTAAAAAAAATTCAGCACGAAGTGTCAAGAAAGCAGGCTTTTTCAAGAGTGATTTGTATGCAAATATAGCTCAGCATTTATCACTAAAATCTCCAAAGTCTGTAAAGGGACAAAGTTCGTTTTTTCCAGCTTCTTAAACTCTTCTCCTTATCAAGTCAACTGCCAATGACAAGGAAGGTTGTGACATCTTTAAAACAGTAGTAGAAGAGACACCTTCACACGTATCACACATACAGTGTTTCAAACCACAAACTCCTATGCTACTCTTTCTTCCTCAAATCTCTTAGCCTAGTGTCTTTGTTAATGCTAGGCTACTCTTTATACCTACTTCATTTGGTGTGTTACAAGGGTGTTTTTGTTTGTTTTTTTCATAAGGGATTTTTTTTTAAAGATTTTATTTATTTATTTGACAGAGACCATAAGTAGGCAGACAGGTAGGCAGAGAGAGAGGAAAGGAAGCAGGCTCCCCACTGAGCGAAGAACCAATGTAGGGCCCGATCCCAGGACCTCAGGATCATGATCCGAGCTGAAGGTAGAGGCTTAACCCACTGAGCCACCCAGGCACCTCAATAAGGGATTTTTAATAGCGTATTTCATGCCATAAAGTGAATGCTACTAAGCAAATGGTTGCTTAAAAATCAATAGAAATAACTTCCTTTAAGGCTTCCCTCTGGAGAGCAAGCCCCTCCTTGAAACCACAATGTGGAACAGGGTTTGAATATTGTTCACTGATATGAGGGTTCTTATCATGAGGAACCCAGAACTTTCCTATGCCACATATGAAACTTCATCGCTCTGTTTTCAAAGTCCACTCACCTACCCACCTCCCTTACCTCATATTCTCTCTCTGTTTTTCTCCCCCATCATTACTAGCACTGCTGGAAGCAGGGGCTGGGGATAGGTTAACTGACTATAGTTATCGTCTTTCACTCCAGTTTGAACTATATCAATTTTTTAAAACACAATTATCAATAATAAAAAAAAACTCACAATAAGAAAAAAAAACCAAGAACACTGAAGACATTCAAAATATTGAAGCTCAATCTGGACTTACAACTTTTTTCTAGGCTCTCACTTCCGACGTTGGGTTTAGGCAGTGGAGCACACGATTCGGTTTGCCTAACGTTTAAATTAGAAGACCCAACAAGCTCAAAACAATCTATGAAAATACCAACTTAAACCCAATATTTCTATGTATTTTAATTTTATTTTGTATATAACTGAAAAAAATATTTAAGCAGGCTAAGAAAAGCAAAAAAAAAAATGTAGAAACAGATGTTCTGGCAATTTCTTACTAAGTTTATATTTACATGTTATTCCTCCTGCAGGATCTTAAAACTCACTCCCATTTCCTTATATGCCCAGATACTGAAAACACATATCTTTGCTACCTGATAATCTTCTGGTATGGGAAATCAAACATTGGCTCCAATACCTCTCATTACCAATATCACCATCATCACCAGCATCTTTGCCACCAAAAAGTAGAAATTATATGAATTACCACATTTTGCTAAAATAGCGTCCCAAATTTCTTATAGATGACAGAATGTTTTTCCCGGAGACTGCAACCTCAAATACTAAGCCAGAGAGGTTCTATCATCATCAATGTTTCCATAGGGAGAAAAAAACAAAACAAAAAAGCCAAGCCTCTCCTTGAAAAAAAAATACTCAGAATCTCATCTGATCCAGCTTAATCTATGAAAAATGAAAAAAAAAAAAAGAATTTGAATGAGAGGGATTATTATGGATTTTTAATGTTTTGATTTCTTATATCGATAGTAATTTACCTAATATAAGTCAATGCCTATAATGCTGTCCAGTGGGACTTTCATAATGAGGGAAAAGTTCTATATCCTACACTAATACAGTAGCCATGAGCCCCATGTGGTTACTAAGCAGTTGAAATGTGGCTGGTGGGACTGAAGGACTGGATTTTAATTGCATTTAATTTTAATTAATTTTAATTTTAAAATGAACAATTAAACATCAATTTTATATTTTCACTTAAGTAGTTTCCTATAGGCAGGAGCCACTAGCAGCTACTTGCTTCTATACCGGACAGCCAGCAGTAGGAGCCCCAGGTACATAACAACAGGGAGTTGGGAAAACTGACACAAATGGGAAAATACATACCCCAAGGTGGGGGGACATTACTTCATTGTTTCTTTTTATCAAGCAAAACTGGAAATTGGAGGCTCTATGTAATTCTATACTTAACTTCCAGCCCTTACTCACCATGATTCTAACACTTGAAAATGTCAATGACCACAGTTTAGTTAAATAATACCAGTTCCCTGACAATGTAGTTCAGATTTCAGTGACCATCGTTTGTTAGCTCAGAGGCAACGCGTAAAGTACAAATCCATTGCCACGTCTTCTGTTCACGGACCACCATGTGGGTAACAGATGTGTGTCTTGACCGGTGACCAACCACAGTACTTCTTTCAAAGTCTGCCAGGGATGGGTCACCGCGCATCTGTCATTGGTCACACAGAGCCTCCCAGTCTTCAGCTGGTTAAACCCCGGTGACATTTTACAAACTTGGACATGCAGAGGAGGGAACGGGCCAAGAAATATGAAAGTGCGACAAAGAAACAAAAAATGATGGTGGGGTTGGTAACTTGTGAATCAAACATAAAGGAAGTTATGGGAGGAATAGTTGAGTGTGGGAATGTCGGGAACGTGGACCAAGCTGCAGCTCAGACACTAGCCGTGGAGCCAGAGGAGCTTAGCTAAGGCAGAGGTATTGACATAAATGCAGAAAGCGGTCATGACAAAAAGAGGGAAGATGTCTCAGAGGAAGGGATGCCAGCAAAACACTTAATGTTTACAAACAAACAAACAAACAAAAAATTAAAAAAAAAAAAAACAACTTCCTATTTCACCACACTGAAAGCACAAAGGATAAAATGTTGGAAACCAATCGAAACTCAGAAAGGAATGTGACAATTTGCCAAGGCAGAGAAAAGATGTTCCATCTGTATTATAAGTTATACAACCAGACAAAGCAGGCGAGCGCTGTTCAAACTACTCTTGATAAATGTTTTCCAAAGGGCGGGGGGGCCACTTTCTCAATGTTTCTAGTGTTTTAAATCACCAGTGCACTAAATAGTCTTAGTCCTCTTTTTTTTCCCCCCCAAAATCCCCTATATGCGTTTAACACACAGTAAGAACTGTGTTTTGACAACATTTTTAAAGGTCATGGAGCCATCATAATTTTCCCCCATTGATTATTAAGACTGCTTTGCAAGGTTTCAGCTTTCCTGGTCATTTTTCAGTCCCAAACTGCTGTACACAGTAAATACTTCAAATTCATAAAAAATACTGTGTAGGGCAAATAAGAAGTATGGTTAATGGGCCACATATTTAAAACCTGTGCCAGGAACTAATGTCATACTTGATGTGCTTCTCAGTAATAGCAGGATAGAGTGGGCTGAAGAAATTCAATGGCTGTAAGTGACTTTAAAAAGATGTATTTATCCAATACTCTGACCAGGAAGGGTAAACCTATTGTCACATGCCCCTGAATTCTAATAGACTGTCTGGCAAAAATAAAGTTGACAATTTATTTATTTTTTTTTCTCCAAACAGCTAGAGAACTGCATGTTACCAAACCTCTTAACCCCTCAATGCATCATTAAATCTGGCTGTTAAGCATTAAAGTTTCTCCATGAAATGTTCTCTTATACCTAATAACATGAAGGGAGGTGAATTACATAAGGAACATCAACACCACGCATGTCCCCTATTTAATATGGATGATGCACAGCAAGCAACATTCCTGCCAAAATCCTTGTTTAGAGACAACAGAAGGGATAGAGATGGATCTATCCTTCCCCTCACAATGCTCTGCGATAGACCCTTCCCATAGCAAATTCTCTGCTACCAGTCCCAGTGCTCTTTAAAACAGAGGCCACCTCCCCTCGTTCATCCCTCAATCTATATCCCAGCACTTGGAGCCCTGCCTAGGTCTCAGTTCAAATATCACCTTCTAGGAGACCTGTCCACTCCATCTAAAGCAACCCTTCTTCCATAACTCTTCATTTGCCGGTATCCCTCAGAACCTGACTTGAATCCTGAACTAAAGCATTCATTTAGGTTTACTTACTTCCTGCCTAGAATGTGAGCTGAAATGAGAGTCAGGGTGGGACTTGTCTGGTGTTCAGCTGCGTCCTGATGCCCAGTACAGTTCCTGGACGTAACACACTTGCTAAACACCACATGAATGGTGGTGGCTGGGTGTTCTGAAGCAACGCTGTTTAAGTGAATGACTATTTGAACGCATGACTGCTGAAAAGGATGCTTGATTAATAAATGAATTAGTCTGAAACTATTGCCTTATTTTAATAAGTAGAAAGTAGAAAAAAAAGAGAACTGTTGTGCTCCTCACTATGGTTTCACACCCACCAACAGAAAATTCTCTGGGTTGTCATTCCTTTTCCTAGGTTTTGCCCTCAGACAAATCTGAAGATGAGAATTCTTGCAGTGGGTGAGCTCCCCAGGTCCGGCCTACCATTTGCTCAACGACAAGATGGAGACATTACACTTCACAGCAGCATGTGTGAAAACAGCTTGGGAACTTTTGTTAAGAATAAGCTCAAGATGAGTCGACAGAGAAATGTTGTTTCCACAAAACACATTTTCTCTCAGAATGTGAATGCCAGTCTGGTTTTGAGTTGAGGGAGGCGATTTCTCACTCTGATCTTTGTTGGCAAGGCTGTTCTTGGAGTTTTCTGTCAACATGGGAGCCACCAGGGACCGCCTATAGCACATTCACAGAAGGGATAAGTATAGATGAGGAAGATCAGACAAAATGGAAATGAGGAAACAAGGGCCAACCTTCAAGCCACAGCATTGCAACGGCTGTCATGTAGGGAAGAGGAAGATGCCGGCTAACCTGGTAGTGAGTGGGAGAATACAAACCAACTAGTAAATGACAGAAAACAACTAGTAAATGGTAGAACAGAATTTCAGTCACACATGTGGGCTGAGGAATAACCCAGATCTGGATTCGTATTTCATGTCTCCCACTTTTTTAGCTATTTGATGTTGGGCAAATCAACTCCTTGAGTCATAGCAACTTCGCCTGCAAAATGGGTATTATTTATTCAATTTGTACTTCAGGGAAATCAAATAGTTTCAGTGATGGGAAGTTATCTAAAGTATTCCCATTCTGGGGGCGCCTGGGAGGCTCAGTGTGTTAAGCGTCTACCTTTGACTCAGATCATGATTCCAGGGCCCTGGTATCAAGCCCCGCATTAGGAAGTCTGCTTCACCCTCTCCCTCTGCGTCTCCCTCTCCCTCTGCTGCTCCCCCCTGCTTGGGCTCTCTTACTCTGTCAAATAAAAAAAATAAAATAAAATCCTTAAAAAAAATAAAGTACTCCAATTCTAAAAGTGAAAACAATATCAATAGACTTACAGAAACCACCATTTTCAAACCCTAATAAAAAAACTGATTAATGGGACGCCTAGGTGGCTCAGTCAGTTAAGCCACTGCCTTTGGCTCCGATCATGATCCCAGGGTCCTGGGATCAAGTCCTGCATTCGGACTCCCTGCTCAGTGGGAGCCTGCTTCTCTCTCTGCCTCTGCCTGGCACTCTGCCTGCTTGTGCTCTCTCTCTCTCTCTGACAAATAAATAAATAAACAAATAAATAAAAAAATTTATAAAACAAAAACAAAACAAAACTGATTCATGTAAAATTGTTAATGGATGATTTAGGACTTAGATTAGGGGTTCACCACCTGGGAGGTCATTCCCCATCCACACTGAAGGAAAGACGCACAATGAGAAGAAAAGGAACGCATGAAGATGAATGAGGGGGAAAGCTGCATGTCTGTTTTCACTAACTTTTAACTGATGCTTTGCATCTCCTCAAATCACAAATGTAAATAACAAACCAAGGAGTAACAGTGGTACCTAGAACTTTGTTACAGGATAATTCAAAGACATTTAAAAAAAAATAGAGAGCGATAGCTTTATATCTGTTATAGACATCTTGAAAAATCATTTACTCTATATATATTCATCAATTCTAGGAGTATTAGAAAATTATAGAAGTTATTATACCTACCAGTTCTTGTTACTTACTATGTAAGAATATCATGCACATTTTACTATACCACAACTTTGCTCTTTAATATTGAAAAAAACTGCTATTCAGTAACACGGACTTTCTCTGTGTTTGTACGCACTTGGTTTTCCTCATTTAAAAATTTATCAAGGGATGTCTGGGTGGCTCAGTCATTTAGGCATCTGCCTTCATCTCAGGTCATGATCTCAGGGTCCTGAGATCATCAGGACTCCCTGCTCCGCAGAAAGTCTGCTTTCCGTCTCCCCTACCCTTCCCCAACTCGTGCTCTTTCTTTCTCTCTCTCTCTCTCCAATAAATAAATAAAATCTTTTTTAAAAAATTACCAGGAGAAGAAATCTACAGGCTTAACTGACTTGCCAAAAGGGCCCACCTAGCACAAAAGGTTAAGAGCTCCTGCTTTAGATGGAAGGTTGCTGATGTTCTATGTCTAGGCTACCTAATATATCAACTGCTAGCTGCCTAAAACGTAGCCAGTTCAAGGGAGTACCTGAATTTTTGAAATTTTATTTAAGTTTAATTAATCTCTATTTAAATAGCCACATTTAACTAGTATCTACACTACTAGACAACCCTCTTTAGAGCTAACCTAGCTTTTATAAGATAACAGAAGATGGAGAAACAAATTAAAGAAGACCAAGGGAAAGAAACAGACAAATCCAGATTACAGAACAGTCTTTAAGATAAGACAATTGATTTGATTAAAAAAAAAAAATCAATGCCATAAAAAATACTGTACTGAAAGTACTAAAATAAGTAACCAAATATAATGTGAAGATTTTGTTTGGATCCTGATTCAACGAATCAATGATAAATAGACATGTTGAAACAATCACAGAAGCTTGAGTATTACATATCAGGAAATTACTATTAATTTTGTTAGATATGATCATGGTATTATAGTTACATTAGAAAATTTCTACAGTTATAAAGATGCATACCAATAAAGGTAGGGTTGAGATAAAACTATATCTAAAAACAGCCTTAAAATATTTTAGCAAGTACAGAAATGTATAGATGAAATATGTGTAGCAAAATCTAGATAATCATTCAATCTGGTAAAGGTCAAAAAGGCATCCTTTAAATTATTTCTGTTACTTCTGAGTATTTTGAAATAACTCAAAATAATTTTGGGGGCACCTGGCTGGCTCAGTTGGTTAAGTGTCTGCTTTTGGCTCAGGTCATGAGCCTAGGGTCCTGGGATCAAGACCCACGGGGAGCCTGCTTCTCCCTCTCCCTCTGTCTCCCTCCCCCACCCCACTCATGTTGCTCTCTCTCTCTCAAATAAATAAAATCTTTTAAAAAATGATTTTTAAAAGTGATTGTGTTCTGCAGAGTAATTGACACATAGTAAGCACTCAATAAATGCATTAAATGTTAATTACCAACTATTAGCAACATCATTATTATTCATGATCCATAAAGCCAAAACAAAGATCAATTAGTAAAAAGTACAAAAGTTAGCTTTGGGCTCAATATATGAATAAGCTTTTTCAATGTGAGGGCTCTATGAAAATGGAAACATACTGTCTCCTGAGGCGATGGCGGCCCAGAGATGTTCCTAGTAACAAAAACCACAGTGGCTCCCATTTATTGAGCATTTACAAAGAGGGAGACATACGTCTCAGCCCCTTTCCATATTCCTTCATTTCAGCTTCCCAACAGTGTCATAAGGTAGATACTCCTGTTATCCCCACTGGAGCTATGCCAGCGGAGATTGATCACTTGGTGAGAATGTTGCAGAGAAAGGTCAAGGTGAATGGCTCTTCTAGTTGTCCTTTACCATCCCTGACAACCCTGGACTCTTCTGATTCAATGAACATGTCACTCAAATGGATTGTACAGGCTAGTCAGCTGGCTGGCTCACACAAAGCCAGAGAACAGAGAGCAATTCTCCGTTTCACTCCTTGAAAGGTCTTCAAACATCACCTTTCCCTTTCAAGCGGCAGACTAAAATCCCACAAGAATTTAATTATCTGTAGGCAAGGGGATGATGTGATCAAGAAAATGCTACATTTCAACTACTTCATTTATCCATTTTCAAATTTCCCATAAATTACAGGGAAACATCTTCCCCAGGCTGCCATTGGACCAAGAAATGCCCATGGTATATCTTTGTCAACATGTTTCAGAATATAAATCCAGATTACAAAAACTAAAGCTGGTATAAAGACTGTCGTCATATATTATACCATTTGGAAAGAAATATTGGTGACCTTATCCAGTATGACTGTTATAATAGTAATAAAATTGAATCTTGGAAGATTACACTTCTGGTCAAAGTAGTAAAATGTGACCTTATTCTATTGAACATTGACATTTATTATATTAATTCACATGTAAAAAACTGCATTAAAATGATATTAAAGCCCTGGATAGAAAAGGGAATGCTTAAGAACTTCAGAAAAAAAAAGATTTAACTTGACCAATCATTCATAGGATGGAGCCTGTATGAGGCAAATCAAATTAAATTCCCTTCACCAATCTCTGGTTCAATCCTAACTTTATTACTATTACCATCTCATTCATACGGAAGGTATTTTTTTTTCCTGATGCTTCTTCAAACATTTTATAAACCTTAACTCATTTTCATCGTGCTCTGGAGAAAAAGATAACACAGAGCAATGAATACACAAACTTGACGCAGAGGATCAAGCCATCTGCTCACGGCTGAGAGATTCTCCTCACACCAATAAAACCGTCCTGAGGGGCACCTGGGTGGCTCAGTCAGTTAAATGTCTGATTCTTGATTCTGGCTTGGGTCACAATCTCAGGGTCATGAGATGAAGTCCTGTGTCAGGCTCAGTGGTCAACACAAAGTCTGCTCAAGTTTCTCTTTCTCCCTTGGCCATCCCCCATACTCCTCTCAGTCTCTCTCTCTCTCTCTCAAATAAATAAATAAAATCTTTAAAAGTAAATCATGCTTAGAGTTCATGTCAGCCAGTGCACAAGTTTCTAGAAAGAGTACCAAGGTCCAGAGATCATACAGCAGTCAACAGCTGCATGGACTTCACAGAATGGCGACAGAATATGGAGAAAAGGCATCATTTTGGATATTGTACCCACAAAAACAAAATTTATTTTAAATTTTGGTGTTTTGGGGTTTTTTTTTTGACTAGTCAAGGTTTCACAGGAAGATCCCTCTCTTCAATATGTTTTGCATACATTCAGGTTGGGGGTAGAACATGAAATAACGCGATATATACTGCGTATGGCCCAGACACCCTGCAAAGATCTGTTTTCTCTTGAGCATTTGCCCATAGTTCCAGGCTCACCATGATAGGTCCTCCCATTTTTCAACCTTGTTTTTCACCACTCTCAGTAACTTCAGGCTCCAAACAACAGTAACTTCCTTATATCTCAGTTAATATCGTTTTCTGTTCTGAAAATCATTGCCCTCTGTAATACTAGAATAGGCTAAGTGTTGTGGTAACAAACAGCCCCAACATTTCAGTGGGTTGAACAACAAAGGTTTTCTTCTTGCCTGATACTGAGTTGATAGCAGGTCAGGAAGTCTGCTGGAAGGCATCCAGGCAGATGGAGAAATCATCAGCACAAACATGGCTAGGACCCATGCCAAGAAGAAAAGAAAACTCTGTGGGTCTTGCACTGTAAATTAGCTGCTCAGACAAAAAGTGACACAATTTATTGCCATAAATAGCCATGTGGTTCCATCGAACCACAAGCACAATTCTACCATAAGCCTAATGAAAGGGAACTAAAATCATTTGTTCAACACCATCAATGACTTCTTATCTCCACATGCCCCCAGTCTTGTAATTCTTTCATATCTAGGTTAAATTCTATTTCCTCAAAGAGACAGCCCTGGTACCTCTTGTTACCAGGAAGCCATTCAGACTCTTAATATACACAGCACGTTATCCTACCTCTTAAGGCCATTATGGCTATGTGAGAACAGTGTCTCCACTGGGATTCTATGCTTCCCACAATGCCTTGCTAGATAAATATTGCTTGAATGATTGAATGAGACTGTATGCATAATGAGACTTTATCTCCAAAGACTTCAAATACCCTGGAGGCCGGTAATACTTGATAAATAATAAACCTTTTTTTATTTTTTCTTCTTATTTATATTATAAAGATACTTAAAACAACATTAAAAAGATCATAAAGATGAAATAAAACTGAACCCATAATCCCACCACCCTAAACCAGCAACTCCTTGCACTTCTCTGTCTAGTGCTGTTTAAAGAGCGTCTATGTCCTTTACATCACTGTATTCAGGGTGCACATGGATATAGGGAGAATTCTAAATAGAAGATAAATGACTGCCCCATCAATGCTTTTTACTCTTCCTCAATGCAAAAACACATTGGGTCACATCTTAAGACTGATTTGTATTTTCCACAATATGCGTACCAGAGATTTAAAGATTCTGGGCTATTCAGTACAGTAACCATTACTTAGAGGAAGAAATATACCCTGCCCCAAAACTTCTAGTCCTTAACCTGGCTCTAAAAGAAATCACCTCTAGTAAAAGGAACTTAATTTCTATCATTAGAAGAAAAAAAGAAAACAAAGTCTATGTACTAAATCTTGGACAATTTTGGATAATATTAGTGCAGGGAAGAAAATTGCCATTGTTACCATGTTTTGGCCTATCATTAAGACACCATTAACAACACAAGAAAACATGAAAGTTTTAGTCTCACTCTTAAATTTCTTATTTTGTTTACTATTTTTTAACAAATGTATACTGCCTTCACCCATTTCCCCCATTCCCCACCTCCGCATCACCAATCTGTTCTCTGTATCTATGAATTTGGCTTTGTTGCTATTATTGTTTTTTTTTTTTTCTGTTAGTTTCCAGATACAAGAAGGATCATATGGAATGTGCCTTTCTGTGACTTACGTCACTTCACCTACTGACCTCAAAGTCCATCCATTTCACAAATGGCAATATTTCACTCATTTTCATGAATGAATAATATCCCATTGTGTGTGTGAGATATATATATATATATATATATATATTTATATATATAAATATATATATATATATATATATAAATTTATTTATCTATTGATCCAGTGACAGACACTTAGGTTGTTTCCATCTCTTGGCTATTGTGAATAATGCTGCCTTGAACATGGGTACATGTATCTTTTCAAGTTAGTGTTTTCATTTACTTCAGATAAATAGCCAAAAGTAGCATTGCTGGATCATATAGGCATTATATTTCTGTTTTCCTACGGTATCAGTTGTAACAATTCTTCTTTCATTTCTGGTGTTGAGTCCTTTTCTTGATGAGTAAAAACTTGCAATTTTTTTTTTTAAAGATTTTATTTATTTATTTGACAGACAGAGATCACAAGTAGACAGAGAGGCAGGCAGAGAGAGAGAGGGAAGCAGGCTCCCTGCCGAGCAGAGAGCCCGATGCGGGACTCGATCCCAGGACCCTGAGATCATGACCTGAGCCGAAGGCAGAGGCTTAACCCACTGAGCCACCCAGGCTCCCCAAAACTTGCAATTTTTAAAAATATTTTTGAAGGAACAGGTCTCAGTTTAATTGACTTTCTCTACTGTCTTAGTCTCTAGTTAACTCATTTCTTTTCTAATCTTTGTTATTTCCTTCTGCTAATTTTGGGTTTCATTGGTTTTTGTTTTTGCTTTTCTAGTTCTGTAAGGTTCTGATGTTAGGTTGTTTATCTGAGATTTTCCTTATTTTTTGAGGTAGGCATTTATCACTATGAACTTCCCTCTTGGAACTGCTTTTGCTGCATCTCACAAATTTTGGTATATTATATTTCCATTTTTGTTTGTCTCATAGCATTTTTTAACTTCTCTTCTGATTTCTTCTTTGACCAACTGGTTGTTCAGTAGCATGTTGTTCAATCTTCATATATTTGTGAATTTTCGGTTTTCTTACTGTAATTAATTTCTATGATTATTTTATTACATGTTCTTCTTATGGATGTAAGCTGAGTTGAACCCTTTCTGGAACAAGGTGGAATATCCATACACAATGTATTTTTGTCTACTTATATAACCGAAAGGCACTGGGAAGTCTCACCATAGTTGATAAACAACCCTGATTGTTTAGCTTACTTAAGATCAAGTAAGTAAAATTATACTGAACTACTTCCATACTAAGAAGGAAAAAAATGATCCTTCCAAATCTTATTAAATTTCAGAGTAATGATTTCTTACCTATTTTATATTTTAATAGGTGATAGATTATTAGGTTTTCAAGCTATAATATTTTCTGATTTTATGTTCAGTCTTTCACCACTTCCACAAGCACACATAATTTATACTCTTACATTTTTGAAAGGGTTTATTATTTTATGTGCCACAGTTATTGATCTGAATAAAATCTTTCTTACCTAATTCAACAGAATATAGTGGGAATAAAATGTGACTATTTACAACCATTAACCACTGCTATAATTCATATGGAATCTGCCAAACCCACTGCATTATAAATAACACTGTATATTTTTCTAAGAGTCTGGTAATACCAATTTCAAATACAAACCTTCTCTGGAAATTTGCCAAGAAAAATTTTTAAAAATTTAAAAAATTTTTAAAAATAACATTTCTAGATATGACTATAGAGAGTTTCTAATACAATTCTCTTCAGTTTTAATACTGCCTCAATATTCAGGAATGCTCAGCAGTTCAATAATTATTTTCATGAGTTGTGCCTTCATTAAGGTGAAAAACATT
Source organism: Lontra canadensis (assembly GCF_010015895.1). Classification (NCBI taxonomy): domain Eukaryota; kingdom Metazoa; phylum Chordata; class Mammalia; order Carnivora; family Mustelidae; genus Lontra; species Lontra canadensis. The sequence continues at coordinate 17,070,796 of NW_022631029.1, forward strand.
AAACACCTAGAATTCTGTTCAAAGTATTCCTAAGGGAGAAATTTTGGTAACAAATGAAAGGGATACATGTTTTACTTGAAAAAGTCACTTGTTGTTGATAAAGAATTTATAGCAGAATGTTCCAGTAGAGTAGAAGAAAGCAATATGAAAAGAAAATTAATATTCATTGAGAAATATCTACCTGGTATGAAACAAAGATCACAAAGCCAAACTGAACAATAATCCAATCTCTATATGAAAAATTGAACACACATAGTGCCTACAGTTCCAGTTATCTAATGTTGTGTAACAAAATACTCCACAGCTAAGATACCTAAATGACAGTCACCATTTAGTACTTCTCATGGCTTCTATAGGTCAGGAGTTTTGAAGCATCTCCACTAGGAGATTCTGTCTCTCGATCTCTCGTGAAGTTGTAATCAGTGGTTATACTGGGGTCATACTGAAGGCTTCTCTGTATCCATGACTAGAGCCTGAGCTGGAAAGACTCACACCGTTAGGGGCATCCCTCTCTAGCCTTATATGGCAACCCCATGTGGAATCTCCAGGATGGTGGCTTCAGGGTGGCCAGATTTCTCACATGTTGCCTTGTGGTTGTGAAGGCAAATGTCCCAAGACAGAGAAAGGGTTTTCTTTCTCTGTCAAGCAAACCAAGGTTCTATAAGGATGTATTCTTACATCCTTACTTGCACAGCTTCACTTCTGCCACATTCTACTGGTCAAGGTATTTACAAAGACACACTCAGATTCAAGTGGAGGGAAGGTAAACTTCACCTCTTGAAGAGTTTCATCATCACACTGTAATAAAAGCATGGAGGATAGGACATGTTTTGATGTGTCCACCTCTCTAAAAATCCAACCTACCATCTTAGCCACATGGGGTCACCTACACATGTAAAAATGATTAGCAATATAATCTACAAGGGAAAAATAAAAGAAAAAATAAATAAATAAAATAAAAATAAATAAATAAATCCCAATGTCTGCTGCTTGTCAGGTTTACCAACTGAATTGGGAGGGAGAAACAGTTGTTAACTTAAAACCCCAGACTGTAAGAGACACAGTCCTGGAAAACATTAACTTGGCTAGAACAAGTATTAAAACTAAAACTGTCATATCTAAACACTGATTATAATTCAAACACTTCATCACTTTCTCTGGAGTACCTGTGAGTCTAACAGAGGCACAGCACTTTGCTTTGAACAATTAGCCTCGGCAATATCTGTATGGAGAGATGTTTTATTTTCTTTCCTGGGGGCATTAGCTTTCTTTGGGGATTTTGCTAGAACAAATCTTAAGTAGAAAATGACAAAGCTCCGAAGTTGAATCGATTCAGGACACACTGACCATTCATTCCACAAATATTTACTAGGTATCTACCACGAGACAAATGCTATGTGAGGCACTGGAGACACAGCAGTGAGCAAATGAGACAAAAAGCTCTGCCAGCAGAGGTCATATACTTGACACTGAGCCAGTTCTCTGGCAGCCACAGAACAACAAATGTTCTCTGGATCAGCTGTGAGATGAGAAGGAAGCCTAGGATAGAGAGAAGAGGAGCTCCAACATTTTGTCAAATTGATTTGAGGAGCAGCACCCCACAAAGGACGCCAAAGAGGAGTTTGCAGGACAGGAGAAAATAGGAGGAATGGGAGGGGCCTGCAAAGTCAGGAGAAACACAGATATCCAGAAGAAGAGAAGGGTCAGCTGTGTCAAGTGAGCTAGAGACCAAAGACTATGGCAAATTTAACTTAGAGAACTACGCGTTAGGATTATAGGGAACAATTCCTGCTCTCTGGAATGTGGGCAGATGTAGGGATGCTCTCTTAGAGCTGCTCTGGGAACACTACAGAATGTGAAATCACATTGTCTGTGGATAACAGCCTTTAGGGTGATGATTCTTAACCACGGTTCCACACCGCCACACGTGATGCAGTTACATGTAAGGGGTACCTTCTCAAGATGTTTAGACAGAGAAGAGGGGGGCAGATTCAGCTGGTGGATGAAGACAAACCGAACCACAGGCAATTCTGGCCAACCCTCAGAGATCCTACATAAGGATCTGCAACAATGTACATACATCTCAACAAGAAAATCATTCCAGGAACCAGCATCCCACATTACAGGGCAAGTAGTGGGGGTGGGAGGAATTCATTAAAAGAGCTACACAAGTTATTTAAGTTAATGAAAGAGAATTCATGGCTTTACATGGGACATCGAGAGGGAGTGAGTGGGAAAGTAGAGCTAGCGGACCAGGAGCCTGGCTCTGGCCACCCTCTGCTTCCTGACACGGGACTTTAGGTCAGTATGATTAACCACTTTGTATCTCAGTTTCACTATCCATGCAGTGGGGAGAGACGTCTCTCTCATGAGTTATCAAAAAGATTCACGGAGGAAGCATATGTAAAGCTCTTCACACTGTGCTTGACATATGAAATGGTCGAAAAGGATGTGCTTTGCTGTTCTCGTCGTTCTCAGTGGCTCTAGGTGATACAGTATAAAATACTCTGGCTTGACTTCTCAAACCTTCCGGGGTCACCAATAATTCTGTAACTTTCCCAAGGAGGCTCAGCTTCCCTGTTCCTGTTTCCTTATCTATAAAATTAAGAAGGCTTGTTTGGGTCAGTGGTCATTAAGCTCTCTTCTGAGAAATCTAAATCTGGAGAAAAGGGGCAAGGCAAGAGTTCTGATAGCCTCTCTCCCTTCACTACTCTCAGGATTACACACTTCGCTTTGGCATAAGGTTGTCTTTGACCAAAGACTGTATCGGTGAAAAACAGAACAGAAAATGTTTAAAAGTGACTGGTTTGGGTGGTGTCTAATGCCACAAACCTCTAAAATATGAGGTGAGCGGACAAGAACCCCTAGAGAATGCAGATAATCAAAACAACATCTAATTAGGCTATAACTGAGAGCTGGTTCATTATTAATCTAGCATCTTTTGCATATATAGTTCCACTAAATACCTCACTTTCAGTTAGTCTTAAATTCCATCCCTGTCATTGTAATAGGAATATTTTAGTAGCTGCAAAGCAAAAGATAGCTCTAACATGTATTTGCTTGATAACTTCAATGCTCTTACAACAGGCAAACGATGGGGGAAGACTGTCTCAGAATGTGTGATCTAGTAGAAAAATCTTTGAACCAAATGCATGAGTTGAAAGCATTAGCACGGGCACTTTGGAGCAGTCTCAACTTTGGCAAAGTATTAAGCTTCTCAGAGTCTGAGTATCTTCATCAATGAGGTGGAAGAGATTATACAAGTTCACAAATTTGCCCTGAGAGTCACTAACCCACTCATTATTGAATTCACTCTGTATTTAGGCAGAACGGAATATATGCCAGAGGTAGCGCAGGATGAAAACGTAACAGTGAGCAGGGACGCCTACGATAACGAAAGGCCCCGAAATCATGGTATGTCTGCACCTATCAGCAGTCTTTAGAGGGATACATGGAAACATGTCTCCCAAACTCAGGGTCATAACAATCCAGGCACCTAATAAATGCTAACTGTATTTCTTGTTAACCTTCCTTTCTTCATAGCATAATTAAATTATAATGAATATGGGTGGAACAGAGCCATGCCATTCACATGTGACCCCCCCTCCGTCCTCCTCACACTTATTCTGTCAATCTCATTCTCCCCAGCCTGGTTCCTGGATCTCTTTTGCTTCTGGGTCGGTGAAAGTGGCTCAAAGGACCAAGGCAAGGTAAAGAACTAGGGAGCTACATCTGTATTATGAAGATTCGGGACTGTGGGAGAGGAAACAAAGGGGAAGGAAGCAGGCTGCGCAAGAATGTGGGAGATAGATTGGGGAGTTGGCATCAGAATGGCTCTGGAGCAGCTCCAGGACACCAAGATTTGAGGGATTAGAGAAATACTATGGAGGGGAAGGAACTAGATCCCATTTCTCTGAGCTATTCAAATAAAGACTGAATTTCCTTTTAATTAACCTTAAGCATCTGAGTTGTACGCCTTGAAGGCCACTCTGGGTAGGGAATGAAGCACCACAGGGCCTCAAGCTGTATTCGAAACTGCCAGTATCAAAACCATGGTTATCCTAAAATCTGGAAAGGGGCATTTAAAAAGGAGACAAACTGGCATTGACAAATATATACTCTGAATTGAATTCAGAGTGATTTCTCTGAATAGAGAAACTTCTGGTGCATTTAACATCAGGTCACCAAACAAGAATTTCCAGCGCAGAGAATACTTTTACACGTCCCACCTCTAAACCATGAGCCATCCTATCAGCAGCCTATGCTCCCACACCTGCCACGACCCTCAGGAGAAGACTGCAGATGCCACTGCTTCTGGAACCTCATCTACAGGGGGCACTCCTAATGTGTCAGGGGGCATCTCTGGCTGAATGATGTGCTCTGAGGAGGAGAGGAAAATCAGCTCAGAAGTACTTTGATCCTCCTCCTATTTTGTCTCTTATGCTTTCCTTTTGGGCCAATGACTTCTTTCAGATGCTAAAAATTTACACTTCAGGCAAACATCAAAGTATAGTAATGCCCTGAATAGTAATTACTGCCCTGGTGATGGAATCAAGCCTCTCAAAGAAACTCTAAGTTAATTAGCTACAGACCTATTTACCTTAGGCCAATGAAGAAGGCAAGGAACACTGGATTAGAACTTGCCTTCAATTCATGGCTTTATTAATTCTGGCATTCCAATCAGTGTGAGACCCCACTCTGTCAACCTTCAGCATCTGAGCTGACAGCTGTCAATGGGACAGGACACCACTGAGACCCAGGCAGCATACCCATGGAAGAAACTTGGACTTTCATTGTTTCCTGTCATTTTTTTTTCCAATTATTGAGCAGTTTTGTTCATCAGTACACAAATGGTCTCTTAACCCTTCCACAACACATAATGTTTTGGGACAAATGTTGAGAGAAGAAAGATTCATTTATTCTTAACCAATATTCTACTCAAAATCATTTTTCTGTACCTATCCCATTTTAATCTTTCCTAATTCTTATTTCCCTTCCGGATAAATATTTTATTTAGCTTTCATAAAAATCCACATTTTAGAGAAGCATTGGATATAAGTATCATTCGTTCTTGTTTCTATGTTTCTGCGATGACTGTTGATTTCCACATACCCCTCTTAGAGGAGGACCCACTTTTGCCAGCCTACCTAGGATATTACTAAAGGTGTGTATCAACATGCCTCCTGCAGATGGGTAGGACATATTTCTTCCAGTTTTCCTTGAGCCCTTTGTGTTGGACCAATCTCCCAGGAGAAGACATTTGAAATTTAACAGAACCAGACCCCTGACCTCGGGTGCTGACACTGACATCACGTGCTACAAATAAACATATGCTGACCGAACTTCTCAAATGCAGAATGCAATCTCAAGTATCTTGTTTGTCTTTTTTTTTTTTTCTTTTCCATTTCTGAATAATCCTACCCTTAATAGACCCTTTGTTGTGTCCAGACTGTATTAATTTACCAGGGCTGCCAGAACAAAGCACTTCAAACTGGGCACCTTAAACAAAGAACTCTATTATGTCACAGTTTGGGAGACTGGAAGCCCACGATCAATGCGTTGGCAAGGTAGGTCCCTTCAGGTAAGGGCTGTGAGGGAAGGATCTGCCCTTGGCTTTAAGATGTCTGTCTTCACTCTGTGTCTCTCCACATCATCTTCCTTGTGTATATGCCTGTGTCTGTGTTCAAATTCTCCTTTTAATAAGAACACCAGGCATATTAGATTATGGCCAACCCTAATGAACTTATTTTAACTGGATTCCCTCTGCAAAGAACCTGTCTCCAAATAGCCACTTTCTGAGACAGTCGGAATTAGGATCCCAATATACCTTGTTTTGGAGGTCACGCAATTCAACTCATTGCCAGGAATTAAAAAAAAAAAAAAAGTTCTGACTTTAAAAAGTCACTTACCAAAGAGGAAAAATGCTATCGTAACACATTTCTCTGTTGGTTGCTTCATGTAAGCATCTGCTCTGTACCAGGCACTATGCTATGTTGGAGGAAAACAGAGAGGAACAAAATGCAAACTCCATGCTATTGAACCTAACCTCTCTTGGTGGCAGTCCCCCTATCCTGCAGAAATGTAGATGAGCTGGAACACCCATCTTCAAATTGTGGAAAGCACTTCACTTCTATTTCCTTCTCCCTTGCCCTAGTTAAAAAGCATCAGCAACACTGTGACACTGTGTAGAGAAGTGTCCAGTAGGCATAGAAGTGACCAGTCTGCCCTCACCAATTTCCTTGGGACATTAAGCCCATGATAATTATTTTAATAGAATTGTATGTAAATGAATAATGATGGCCAACCACCCATCTTTTTTGCTTAGTTGATAATAGGAAAAGTAATAGCACTACCCATTTTTTTCTAAGACTTATGTTTCTGGCACTGTGCCAGGCACTTACCCTGCACAATTTTTAATTATTATTTTATATATTTACTCTAGAGAGAGAGAGAGAACGCACAGAGGGAGAGGGAGAAGCAGATCGCCACTGAGCAGGGAGCCTGAGGCAGGGCTTGATCTCTGGACCCTGGGATCATGACTTGAGCCAAAGGCAGATGCTTCACAGGCTGAGCCACCGAGGCGCCCCTTACTGTGCACAATTTAAAGCCATTTTCACAATATAAGATTGCTTTTCTCAGCTCCATTTTACAGATGAGACAATTGAGACTTGCAGAGATTAAGTATCTTGCTAAAGGCACCAGCTAACTAACACACAGTGAAGGTAAAAATCAAAACTCCAGTTGTCTGAACAAAACTCCCACACTTTTTTTTTTAAATTTTATTTTTATTTTTATTTTTTTAAAGGTTTTATTTATTTGACAGAGATCACAAGTAGGCAGAGAGGCTGGCAGAGAGAGAGGAGGAAGCAGGCTCCCTGTGGAGCAGAGAGCCCAATGTGGGACTCGATCCCAGGACCCCGAGATCATGACCCGAACCGAAGGTAGAGGCTTAACCCACTGAGCCACCCAGGCATCCCAACACACTTTTTTTTTTTTTAAAGACAGAGTTATTTATTTATTTGACAGCATGTGTGTGTGAGAGAGAGAGAAGAAGAGGGAGAGAGCACAGCAGGGGGAAAAGCAGGCAGAAAGGAGAAGCAGGCTTTCTGCTCAGCAGGGAGCCCAATGTGGGGCTTGATCCCAGGACCCGGGGATCATGACCTGAGCCCATGACACTCAACCGATTGAGTCACCCACATACCCCACAACTCCCATGCTCTTAGGCCCTATGCAATACTGCCTCTTTTAACCTCAGAAATTGTCAATTGCCCAACATTGTGTGTGCGCTGTGTGTACATATGTGTATCCTTTAGCAATAAACTCTGCACTCATTAAAAAGAAACGGGTGGCTTTTTCTCATGTCTACATCTGTGACATAACATATTCAACTAAAGAAAGGCTGAGCCAACTGATTAGTATTTGATGTGTTGAAAAGCCTAATGGTTCTTTATATGAAACATCTGACAACGTGCAGCCCACTTAATTACTTGGTTGATTTTATAGCTCTGAAATAGTAAAACAGAATAATCCAAACGACTGGCCAATGTGGTGAGTGATATTTTAACATCCATTCAACCCTCAAACTGTGAAGCAAAAGTACTTATCCAAAATCCAATACTTTCAATTTTTCTTTTTACTGTTATAAGTCAAAACCAGCTAAATTGATTTTTTTCCTTTGGCTTCCATAAAAAAAAATTCATTCCCGAACAGACTGCATGTGCTGCTTTGTAGCCCGGAGGAAATTTTACCACCAAGTATAACCCTAAAATCATGAAAATATGGGTTTACTTGAGAAGCTGGAAGGCTTTGACAGATCTTTGATTATAACAGAGCAAATATATCTTGATAGATGAGCTACCTTTTATGAAAGAGATTTAAAAGTTTTAACTCTGTTAACCTTTACCCACTAGCATCATAGGAAGTTTCAGGACAATCATTCAGTGACTTTCAATATGTGTGTCCAGGCTTTGCTCCCCTACAACGTTGCAAAACAAATGTTATCCCCCTTGCTTTTTTGGCTGCCAGCACACCTTGGCTATGTGTCTCCATAGTGTAACTGTTGACGATGATGATGAGGAGGAGAAGGAGAGGGAGGGAGGGCGAGGAAGATGGGAAGAACAACAAGAACATCTTCCTGTAGGCTCCCAAAAAGGAATGCACTACATAAAAACCAATACTTCATATGATGCAGACAAATGGTCACACATAAATAAATGATGAAAATGAGACTCACATCCAAATCCTATATCTCATTCACTACCACAAGCTCTCTTCTAAATGATAAGTTTGTAAAAACAAGTAAGAGTGCCTATCCTAGGTCATCTTCCCTTCTGTTCCTATTGTTGAAACTAAGGCCATGTGGACACCTAGTGAAAATGCTGGGAGGAGTCCCCCCACCACGTCATAGGGACACCGTGAGCTCATGAGGCAAGAGCCATCGATGAATGATCTCCCTTGATACTCATCATTTAGGAATCTCAAAATATCTAAACACTGATAAACTAATATTATACTGATTCAAAGTTTTATCTATCTTCTTTTGCTTGTTCACATTGACCATTGCAAATGAAAGAAAGAAAGAAAGAAAGAGAGGAAAAGAGATAGAAGGAAAGGAAAGGAAAGGAAAGGAAAGGAAAGGAAAGGAAAGGAAAGGAAAGGAAAGGAAAGGAAGGGAAGGGAGGGGAAAGGAAGGGAAGAGAAGAGAAAGGGGAGAAGGGGAAGAGAAGGGGGAAGGAACAAAGGAAGGAAGGAAAAGGAAAGGAAAGGAAAGAAAAAAAGAAAAGAAAAGAAAAGGAAGGAAGGAAGGAAAGAAAGAAAGAGCGAGAGAGAAAGAAAGAAAGAATTATTTAACAAGTATGGATTTTAGTTTTGCAAAGTTCAAGAGATCTATTGTACAATGTGAGTACACTTAACATTACTGAATTGTAGACTTAAAAATGGTTAAGATGATAAACTTTGTTTCCTTTTTATCACAATTTTTTTAGAGAAAAAAGTGAAAAACTCTCTCCCCTCTTCCACCTGCTTTCCTTCTAAGACTTGCATCTTAGGGATAAAAATAAGTGGACACAGCTGAGAAATATTTATGCGGCAGAACTGAAAGGATGGGTTATGTTTCTGAATGGGGGGATGAAGAAGACAGAGGACATGGGTGATTTCCAAGTTGCTGGAAAAACTGCAATGAAGAATGGCCAAGAGGGAGCACTTTCAGAGGAGAGTAGGGTTGGAAAGGCATGAGCAGTTCATCTAAGTAGGAATCACCAGCAAGCAGTTGGCTCTGACAATCTGGAGCTCAGGAAGGAGGGTTAGTGTGGAAATGCAGTGTATTTCTACTGGGAACTCGAATTTTTGGTTACAGTCAAACCCTAGGCCTTTCAGAAATTTCTTCTTCTATAATTAGTAGTGATAAGCTTGTATTTCTAGAAGTATGTGTGGATTCATCTTATGTTTTTCATCAAATATTTCATATGTGAGTAAGGACAGACGGGCACTGGATCATTTGTGCAAATTAAGAATAAGTATCTAACACACCAGAAACATTTAACAAAGTTGTTTTTCATATGCTTCCTTTACTATCCATGCCTCCCGTCCCCGCTGCCCGCCCTCCCCGCCCCCCAGCTATTACCATCTCACACATAGCTGGTTTGATCAGTCTGCAGAATCAAATCAATTTAGGCAAACACGGGGTGTTCAATGAACAGGTGGATTTCCAACAGAACACCCATCAGTTCGGCCCCCACGGTTAGGCCAACTGCATCTGTTGATGCAATAACCAGCCCCTGGTAGCACCTGTGCAGACCAGCCTGCCGTCAGTGTTTACAAGTCGGAACTGAAGAGTTCTCTCCGCAAGCTGACCGCAAAGGTTTGTGCAGCCCCTGTCCAAAGTATATATGACTTGCCTCCGGGCAAGCCCATTTGTTCTCCACTTCCATGGACACTAGAACTTGTTCACAAATTTAGTGAGGTGTGGTGGGGACGGCTAGGTGGGAATAAAAAAGACAAACAAAACCTGCTTCTGGCTCAGAAAGGACACTTGAATGAGAAGCCTCCTGATATGAGGACACAGAACAGGGGAAGAGGGAATGAGGAAGGCAGGACATCACCAAAACAGAGCCAGTGATGCTTACAGGTAGTAGGATATTGGAGCTCTAAGAAAGAGGCTCAGCGGCATGTTTTCTATCAGAGATGTCCTTGAGAAATATGCCAAGAACCTACACTGGGCTCACGGATGTAAGTTTCCACTCCAAGGCATATTGCCATGCAGGGCCCTAAGTGCTTTACATGGAACTTTGTGACTTGTTTATCTGACACAGTAACAGCTTTCTCAGCTCCAATCATCCCTTTTATGTGTTACAAGATAACAAAAGGTTATGTGATTTTAGGAAATTGAGCATATAAACAGGGATATTTGCAACATATCCAGTGAATATTAAGTGCCCACTTTTATCTCCTAGAGCTTGATGTGCAAAGGTAACTGACTTAAACACCCCAAAGAGCCTGCATTCACACGGCGATATTTTGCTAAGAATTTGTTGCGTTCTAAAATGCAGTCGCATTATAGTAATGTTCCATAAAGCACAACTGAGGGTGAATAGCAGGGATGCCCTCTGATTCGCGAAGGCTAATTCTGTCCTCGATTCATTGCAGAGGAAAAACAGTATTACCGATAAAACAAAACAGAATCCGTATCGTGACGCTGCTGGCTCTCTCCAAGGCTGGTGGGGGCACAGAAGGCTACATGGGCCACTGTGTGTTTTCGAGCTCCTGCCAGCGGAGGTCGGTTTCCCACTGTTCCCCAGTGCCCACTCTAACTATGTGCATTACACTGGCCGCGTTAATTCCTAAAAGAGAACACAAAATCTCTCGTGTTCACTTTCAGAACTCCAGCGGTCAATTCAAAGTCATGCTTTCAGAGAGTGAACCACTGAAAATAATGGGCAGACCAGACAAGAGTTCACAAAGGAATCTCTTTATGATTTGTAAAACCAGACATGGGACGAACGGCTAGTGAGTCACCCTGGCCCTTGGGGTGCATTTGCTCTATGTCCTCAGTGCAACTATGACACCAGAAGCACAGCAGCCAATCATAATGATCATGCCAATTATGAACATTTATCCAGCAATCCCTTCCACACACCCACTTAATTCTCCCAGCAATCCTACCAGGTACAATTTACCACTCTCACTTCACGGGCCAGAAAGCAGCATGCAAAGAGGCCCAGAACTAGCCATTTGCAGACTGAGGTTAAGGCCAATCCAACCTGACTCCAGAGTTCCTGCTCTTACTTCTGCACTGACATTAAAAATATATATCTATTTTAAGGTTCAGGAGCATGGGGCCACTAGGGGCTGCCATAACAAAATAACATACAGAATGGCTTAAATAATGGAAATTTATATTCTCACGGTTCTGGAGACTCTATGTCCAACATCAAGCAGAAAGTTTGGTTTCTCCTGAGGCCCCTATCTTTGGCTTACAGATGGTCCTGCTCTATATAGACACCTCCCTGTGGTCTCGGTGTGTGTGTCCTAATATCTTCTTTTTACAAGGATTGGATTGGGACTCACTCTCAGGGCCTCATTTTAATTTAATTACCTAGATGTCAATGCCTGTCTCCAAATATAGTCATAATCTGACATACGGAGGGTTAGGGATTCTATATGAATTTGGGGGGAAGAAACTGAACCCTTACATCATACATATTATAGTAAAGTAGTGCTCCATACCACACTAGCCTTAGAGCCCTCTGACTTCAGAGGCTTTAATTATATAAGGCCTTATTTTAGATTTTCCATTATCAAAAGGTTGTCAGAATGTGATGTTTAAAAACTATGTTTATCACAGGAGTAAAGAGCATGTGGGCGAATGCTCTCATTTTTTTCATAATCATGTCTTCTGGTGCCATCAGCTAAGTTTGTGAGTTGCTGGCACGACTGAGTTTATGGTTTTAGAAGGAACGTCCACAGTGGTATTTGAAAATGTGATCATGAAACCATAATTCTGCATCAAGATTCCAATGTTGTCACTGCTTTGAGTTGATTTGCATTGGTCTTTTTTTTTTTTTTTAAGATTTTATTTATTTATTTGACAGACAGAGATCACAAGTAGACAGAAAGAGGGGGGAAGCAGGCTCCCCGCTGAGCAGAGAGCCCTATGTGGGGCTCGATCCCAGGGCCCTGGAATCATGACCTGAGCCGAAGGCAGAGGCTTTAACCCACTGAGCCACCCAGGCACCCCTGCGTTGGTCTTTTTAAAATACCTTTAAATATTTCCCATTTTAAGAGCAGGTTTACAGCAAAGGTGGTTATGCCCCCTATGCCCCCCACACACATGTGTAGGCTCCCCATTATCAACGCCACTCTCCGGAGTGAGACACTTATTACATGGTCACATCATAGTCACCCCAAGTCCATAGTTTACCTAGGGTTCACTGTTGGATTTGTACATTCTGTGGACTCGAGCAAATGTATAATGATATATGTCGATCATTACAGTGTTAGTACAGAGTAGTCTCACTGTCCTAAAAATCCTGTGTGTTCTGCCTGTTCATCTCCTCCACTACTCCTGGCAGCCCACGGGTCTTTTCTATTGTTACCACAGTTTTGTCTTTTCCAGAATGTCATATAGTTGGACTCATACAGTAGGTAGCCTGTTCAGACTGGCCCCTTTCACAGAGTCAAATGCATTTAAGATTCCTCCATGACTTTTCATGGCTTCATAGCTCATTTCTTTTTAGCTCTGAGTGACATTCCACTGTCTGGATGTACTGCTTATTGCTTTTTGTTTTCACCCTAGAACTGAGCTAAGTAAGCTCCTGGACCCAGAGCACTCTAAGAGTCTAGATCTCTCCTAGATGGTGCTTAAGGTTTTCCCTTTAGATACCACTTTCCTGATCTCCTGCTGTCTCACCCTGTAGCTAGAGGTCAATTCTTCCCAAATATTTCCATGAATCTCATTATATATATATATTTTTTTAAATACAATGTATTGATTTTGGGGGGTATATGTTTAGTTTATTTAAAATGGCATTTTACTATAAATCTTATTCTTATTCTTTTTTTTTCTTCCACTATTATATTATGGAAAACACCTATATAGCTAAGTTGTAATTCTTCATCATGTAGCTACTGAGCATTCGAAATGCAGGTAATACAAATGAGGGATTGAATTCTTATTTTTAATTGAATTTTAATTAAATTTAAATTTAAAAATTGACATCTTATTCAACTATTAGAATACTTTTAAGGATTTTTAGAACATCTTGAGTATGAAAACCTATTTTCAGCTGTACATTTTATGAAATCTAAACACAGAAATAAGGGTCAAGTATTTCCAATGAAAATTTAGCATCTGATTGACATATGCTGTGTCAGGTATGCACCAAATTTTGAACACTAGGGATATAAATGTAATGTAAAATATCTCAATAATTTGTATATAAATATGTCAAAGGGATAATACTTTGGATCTACTGCCTTGAATAAAATAGAATATTAAAATTAATTTCACTTATTTCTTTGTACTTTTTTAATGTAGCTACCAGCAAACTTGAAATAACAGATATAACTCACATTAAATTTCTGTCAGACAGTGCTTCTCTAGGTTTTAATTTCTCTGACTACTACATAGTATCTTGTCATAAGCACACACCAAATTTTTCCTTCTCTATTTTCCTAACGATAGGCAGATAGGTTGTTTCTAATCCTTTGCCATACCAAACAACATCAAAATTCTTGTTTTCACACATCTTGCCTGATAAATTGACTTTCTAATTTTTTTAAACCAACCTCATGGGGAAAATGTCTCTCATTTTAACAGATATGTCTCTGAATACTAATAAGACTGAACATCTCCCTCAAAAAAAAATTAGTCATTCAAGTTTCCCCTTCTCTAAAATGCCTGTTTATATCCTTTACCCACTGAAACTTATGTTCATTAAGAAGCAGAAATAAAAAGAGTGTATTTAAAGTATAAATATTTGATCATCTACTATCAGTATTTTCAATATTTTCTCTTGGTTTGCCCTCTGTTAATTTTTCTATGGCTTTCTTCATTGAACACAAATCTTTAATTATGATTTAGTTAAATTCCTCAAGTTTCACTTTTATTTATTTTAGGAAATTCTACTCCCTGTGTGAAATGATAAAGAAATTTCATAAATTTTCTCCTCATGGTTTCCTAGTTTCACCTTTTGTATTTGGATCTTTTGTCCACCATGGATTTCTATTGTACTTAGAGCAGATGATTCTCAACCATTCTGGCTGGAGTCAGGTACCTCCCTTCAAGAACTGAGGAAAGCTCTAGACTCTTTGACTAGAAGGAAACACATTAACACTATGCACACAATCCAGAGAGTTCTCAGGCCCTTCCTGTGGTCTGTGAAATCCGGGTTAAGGATCTCTAAGTCTTATGGACTCTACCACCTATTCTAATATTTCACTGTACTTTCTATAGCCTTGTTCATCCTTTGTATTCTGGATTATCTCATGTTCTCAACTAATTTACAGGCTCCTTAAGGACACAGACCTTGATTCAAATGTCTCCAAAATTTTTCGGAGTACAGCAAGGAGTACTCAATAAATAAACTCCTTAGCAACTGATAGCTCAGAAATTAGATTCATAAGATTGTACTTATTGACCCAAGGGTTACTCTAAAGAGGTTACACAGTTGATTCACCCACTCAACTGGCATTCATAGAACTTGTCCATTGTTCCAGGCCCTGGGCTAGATGCCAGACAATCAATAAGGAAAAAGATACATTTTGTGCTCTCAGAGGGTTCCTAGTCCTTGGGAAAGACAGAGGAGAAGCAATTATAACAGGTGGCATAAATGCTCTACCAGAGAAAGGAGAAGGAGCTGTGGGACTGCATAGCAGGGAGCACTGAATGGGGCTTCTGAGAGTAAGGGAGGGTGGGGTTCTCAGGAGGAGCTGCATTTACACAGAGACCCAGAAGATGAGGAGAATGAGGGCAGCTTACCTAAGAGTAGTAGGAAGGAAAAGAGGGTCTCCTGGAAACCATCCTGTGATTAATATAGTGAACCAGGTAGAACATTCCTGCTGCTCCTTCTGGGACTCCTAAAAGTAGCAGGTGAGACACTTAGCAAGGCACCCAAGAAGACTCATGTTCATATACACAGGTCAGATGGTACCGGTGCCCATAACAGGATTGGCAGATAAAATATAGGACATCCAGTTAACCTTAACTCTCATAAACAACAACGTTTTTTTTTTGTTTCTTTTTTCTTTTTTTTTTTTTAGTATAAGCATGCCCATGCAGTAGTCGGGCCATACTTGCGCAACCAAAGCACATACTCTTTATCAGAGAGTCAAATTTAAGTGGGCATCCTGTGATTTTGTTTGCTAAATCTGCCTGCTCCCCACACTTAAATTTATACTTAAAATACAATCCTCATGTGACCTGCCTCCTCTCCCCATTTCCCCTCTCAACTTAGTCCACACTCTGCTTGCCCACCAACGCTTCAGGTGCAAGGAGAACTTCCAGAAGCATGAGAACGTGCCAACCACCTTTCCACCTCAGCACCTCAGTTGTGGTGTCTCTTGGAATGTTTTTCCCCTTCACCCTGAGCATGGCTGGTACCTCTTCTGCTTTCACCTGTCAGATCTCTCAACTGGCCCTAAGGAGATGACGTCTCATGGGCCTTAACCACAAAACCTAACGTAGGCTATCCCAATCATTTCCTTTCCTTTAGGTACACATATGGGCCAGTCCATCATCATCATCATCATTATTATTTTACTTGTTCAACTGTGTCCCTCACCATAAAGTCAGGGACTTCTGCCTTCTGCACCTTTGTATCCCAAGCATTTAGCAATCTGCCTCTCACATACAAGGTACCCAACAAATCCTTATCAAAGAAGAAACTACTCAGGTTGTCATTCTCTTCAATGTTTCTGAGTCATGTGTTTTGCCTGTATATGTTACCATTCATCAGCATGCGTGCTGGTCAAGGCCAAACACAGCACCCGCACAAAGGGAGCTCCACGCGTGTTCAAAGAAAGATGAAGACTACACAGCTGGCAGGATGGTCAAGACTCTACCAATGTTAAAGCCTTAGGGAAAAAAGGTCTCCCAAGGCATGTAAGAAGTTGGAGAAACCAGGTGTATGATTGGATGTCGCTTCCCACTCTTTCTTTTCCTTTCCTACCTGTCACACCTAAGTGTTTGCTCAGTTACCTTGGCTGTGCCTACTCAGCCTTCATCATTTCTCACTGCTTTATCTCCACCACTTCCCTCCTTCAAACAACCTTTTCCCGACACAACTTTCTATGAAGCTCATGGGGAAAAACCTCCCAAATATTAAATATAGAAGAAGTGCTTTCTTTACAAAAATACACATACATGCATACCCACCGAAGTAAATACTCCCTTTCAACACAATTGTTAACATAAATATATGCACAGCCCTCATTCAATTAAGCATCTTATACATATGAATCAGGAACGATGCACACTATTTTTCAAAGGGATAATTCTGAGAAAAAAGATACCACCCACATACATTTATTAAGAGAAAAACAAATGTAATGATTTTGTTCAGCCAGAAAAACGTTATAAATATGACCTATTATTACGTGTAGCAAAATCAGTTTAACTTGATAATAACTCCACATATGAGTTATCTAGCTTTTTAATCATATAATTTACAAAAGTTTTGGATCAGATTCAAATTTCTTTTTAGAACCAAACGACAAGTTTGCAAACAATTATTGGGAAGAAATAGGAACAGATGACAGCAAATGAAAGGAGAAAGGTTATGTAGTGTGAAATCATGGTAAACCACAAATTTGCAGCAAATTCTAACATAGAACCTGGAAGGCACTTTCTATATGTGTGAGATAAATGAAAGTGCCAAGGTCATATCAGAAAAAAAAAAAAATACAAGGTTTCTTTAGACAAATAAATGGCAGAACCAATGTAAATGCCTCTTCGGATCCTGTCACCAGTGGAACGATGCTGCTATGAGATACAAACCCCCCACCCAGACAGTGCTTCTCAGTAAGCATCATGGTTTTTAAATTAGTGGGAACTCTATCATAATGATGGGACAAGGAAGTCCACTCCATACCTTGACAGCTGTACATTATTTTCACTAAAGATAATACTGAGAAACAGACAGCAAGGCTTCTGCCTGATCTGTTTATTCATAATATCAAACACAGCCTGTACTGAGTGGATGCTATGTGCCAGGTGCTTGCCAAGCAGAGGACAAGAGTCCATAAGTGCTACCTCGTCTCTTTTGTTGTGTGATGGTGGTGGTGGTAGCTATTTGTGCCTTCAGATCTCTTTACACACTCTGTCATTACATGAAAATTTTTAAATCCCATCCTTCGCCTACCCACAATGATGACATTTTACCACCTGTCACTGGTGAGAAATGCATTAAAAAAAAAAAAAAAAGGAAGGAACCAATGGAGAGAGAATGGATGTCTTTGCTGCCTGTTCCAAATTCCCACTGAAGGTATCACATGCATGTGTGTGTGCACACGTGTGTTTCCTTGACTGGGGGGAGGGGAGGACAGTTGTCCAACACCAGGAGGAAATAAAAAATATCCTGTCGCAATACAATTCTCTACCTAAGTAAAAAGAAGTGATGACCCTGATTCCAGAGTACAGCCTTCTATGTGTGTGCCACACCCAAAACACTTTTCTCCCGTGGGGAGAGAGCTACCCTTGACTATTCAGCTTCTTTCTCTCCTCTTGACACTACAACACTTCAACATGCCATCGGGGTTTTTCAGAAGGGACCACGCTGTCAGCTCCAGCTTGCAGCCCAGAGAAATGACATCTTGAGTGGACCTCTCCTTGTCACTTTCCCCCATACTCGGGCACACACAAAACGCCTGTCAAACACCATTCGACATACGTGGCTTCAAGGAGAAGGAAAAAAAAAAATAATATCCACTTTACTATGAAAGATTCTAACTAGAGAAGGCAAAGAGATGCCAACTGACAAATGCGCAGTGATAGGCTTTCTTCTTCTTTCTAATTCTCAGATTTATTCCTGAGGTTTCTGGCCAATTTGTGTGTCATAAAGATGGTGGTGTACAGAGCTCCAAGGCTTCAGCATCTGTACCAAGAAACATTTTACCACAATCTAGGAGAGGAAAGACGAGGGAAAACCAACGTTTTCTGGGCAATGGCTATAAGGCAACCACTGTGCAAACATTTAGGAAAAGATCTTTGATTTTATTGAATCAAGGGGACAACACATCAAAGAAGCAGGCTTATCATTATCTTACAGGGAAGCAAACTTCGACCCAGAGAACTGAAATGACTGGCCGAAGGCCACAGAGCTAGCAATTAGAGGAGCAGGAAGTGGACCTCAGATCTGATTCCAGAAGTTACACTCACCCCTCCCCCACCCACCATGCACCCCCAACCCTCCCTAGGCGACTCTGAAGATGCTGAACAGGGCTCCTGAGGACTCAGGAAGTACTCAAGTCAGCTGGCCAACATGGATATGTTGGATAATGTTCAAATACTTAATAAGAGCCACCAGCTGTCAGGTGTGGAAAGAGCTGCTCCAGACACAACCAAATCACATGCAAGTCCCCGAAAAGCAACTCGCGACCAGCCCCCTTTTGCAGGAAGCTCTGTGAAAACACATCTCTGTAAGGGCCACGGGCTTTATGCATTTCCCACACACAGGACACCTGGAGGCCATACGGGGTGGAAGGTCAGCACACGACGCTTCTGCTTTCCTTCTTCAAGTTCAGCCTGCTTGGAACCCTTCTGAGACAGCACAGATTCTGCCAAGGACGATGCCCAGAAATGTTGCAGTTGATTACAAAGACCAGGCTGCTTTTGGTTCTATTGCTTTGGATGCATTTGGAACGAAAAGCTTTTCTGCCCAAAAGTAACCATTTATAATATACACGAGGTTGGGGGAGGGGAGGAGGATAGGGTACTCCTGGTTTTTGTTTTGTTTGTTTTTTTCCTATTCCTGCCGCACCGGCCCAGTTCTATTATTTGCAAAAAGTTTTTTAACAGAAACTCTCCACACACCTTACCCTGCAGCAGGTTTCCACGTGCCCAGCCCGTAGTTAGACTCCACACATGTGCTTCTGACTGAGCGCATTTACAGAGGTCGGCGTGGTTTCGCTCCGCGGTTCCTCCAGCCACCTCCCTTGCCAGCTGCTTAAATGATGCCACTGTGGTGTTGTTGGTGTCCCGCAGATTGTACACCCTGATACCAGGAAAGCAGAAGCATTTCTTAAAGAGTCTTTGCTGGCTTGGCAGGAACACAGAAATTGCTTTTTATCAAAATGAAAAACACTTTCTTTCCCCCATGGGAAATAACAAAAGCAGTTTGAATGAGGGGTAGAGACTTTTTTTATCTTGGAAAAGGTGTTTTCAGCATGGTAGACGGGAAGGCACGCTTTCCTTTCGCTCTCGAGATCAACCAGATCCGTGACGCCAGCCACCCCCAGGTAATGCAACAGATACACAGAGTGCTAAGTCCTCAGGGCCACTCTTTCCTCTCCAAAGATCTTGCCATTTCGGCCTCACTGTTCTCGAATCCATGTCCTGGACACACAAGTATCCTTTTTTTTTTTTTTTTCCTTATTTGCGCTATAAAAACCAACCCCAACTCCCAAACACCCACTACTATGTACTACTTCATTCTTGTTATAGGTAGGGGTTTCTGAGCATGGAGGAATGGGTAGCAACGTGGAATTAATTTTCCAAACACTTACTATTAGCCTATGCATTATTCTACATAAACCTCACGATAAATCTTTAACAGCATCATTACATCCGTAGGGCAGATGACAAACTAGGGGAGTTAACTAAAAATGCCCAAGGACATACTTCTGTTAAGTGGAAAGCTACAAGGATCTGGAGTATGATCCCTGCCCGATCTTCTGCTTCTGAGCCTTCCCATGCGACCAAGAGGCATTGCCATACCTTTCCTGCCCTAGAAAGCCTGGTGTGAAATGCTATTCCTTGAATAAACAACATGTGGTGTATATAGACAATGGAATATTATTCAACTTTAAAAAGGAGTCAAATTCTGATACACACTACAACATGGGACCTTGAAAACATTATGCTAAGTCAAATAAGCCAGACACAAAAGGAAAATATTATATGGTTCCACTTACAGTGGTATACCTAGAATAAATTGACAGACACAGAAAGTACCACAGAAGCTACCAGTGGCTAGGGGGAAAAGGAAATGGGGAATTACTGGTTAATGGGTACATAATTTCTATTAGGGATGATGAAAAAGTTCTGGAAATGGATAGTGGTGATGGTTGTACAACAGCGTGAATATACTCAATGCCACTGAAGGGTACACTTAAAAATTATTAAAATGGTAAACTTTATGTTATGTATATCTTACCACCATATAAACAATATTTCCCACTTCTCCCTTTTATAGAAACCACACCTTGATGCCAAAGCTCTTAGACCTACCTCTTGTTAGTGCTAAAGTGATACAAAATATTATCAATTCCAGGCATATTCCCTCTAATCCACTGGTAGTCTGCTGAAAATACTGTGCTAATAAGGATCCTGAGGATGCTTCCAGGTCCAAGTGGGATAAACAGCAGAATGGACTTGTAAGGCCCTCACACAAAGACAAATAGAAATGTCAGATGCAATACAACAAAATATTTTTAATTGGGAAATGTGAATTGGGAACCACAAACCAAGTGCCAAGAGCCGAGGTGGACAGATATGCTACAGAGAGACCACGACAGCCAAGGCAAGTTGACTTCCTGATGGCCCACGAACCAAGGAAGCAAGGAAATCCAGGTAGCCTCAAAGGGGAAAATGAGAGAGCTTTTCTCTGACCATGACTTTCATGGGTGAGGGCTGTGGAGAGCTTCCTCAGTTCTTGATGCTTTCTCTGCCAGAGCAAGACTCCATGTGGGCTTGCTATAAGTCTCCCTTCCCCCCATAAAAGCTTAGTATCTATTTCTTAAATCTAAAAATAGTCCAACTTCAACAGGGCCCCAGTCAGTAGGGTGGTTATATAATGTGTCCTCCATGGAAAACAATTTCAATTCACTGGCATTTTGCTTTACTCCAGGAGCTTTCTGTATTTTGATAGACAACATGCCCACATGCAAAGAGAAATATGGGTAGTCATCCAATTTCTCATTATTGGCAGAAATAGGACAATAGTTAAGTAGCATTTTTAACCCTGGGAACTTCTACAACTTGCTTGAACCAGAAACAAAAATAACAAACACACCGGAAATTATAATAATCATTAAAAAATAAAATATTTGCAGAAATCCGTCCTCCTGTTACATAAAAAAAAAAAAATGTTTCTTGGGCAAAAAAGAGATCCTCCAATTCAATCAACTTTCAAGTTATCTAAAAATCAAACTGAACTGAATTTAGATCCTAGAATCAATACTTGGAGACTAACTAAGGATCATTAAATTCTATGTTACTGAATTGGAAAAAACCTCTTTAATATGCATCACACAACACAGCCTTTATTTCTAAGATATTTTCCCTAAATCCTGCCTACATGTAGTTTGTGTAATGATTAATCTTTTGCCTTACCTGTTTTATATGTCAGAAATATGGAATGCATGTTCACTGTTCTTGTAAACTCTTTTGCATTGGTTTCTCCTACATACCACCTACTTTGAATAAATTACATGAAAAACACTGCACATTTGGGAAGAACATTGCTTATTAGGAGAAAAATGAGATTTTGAATTAGAAAGAATCAATACATGGATGGATGCCTTAGTCAGTTTTAGATTTTTACATTGTAGTATCACTTTTTGGCCCCCATGTAAAGCAAAAATCAAATTTTTTTTCTTTTTCTTTTCTCATACTGGAGAACATCATTGCGTTTAATCATAAAGAAGAATCTTGTTTTGACTTCCTATATCAATTATTTCTTGGAAAAACACACTGTGGTAATCCTCTTCAGAATTTCAGAAACAGAAACTCTTCTCAACTTTCTGCCTGCCAATGAGGTTGGGATGGATGTGTGAGGGGGCTGAGATTGGGACAGAGGAGAGCTCCTACCTCTGATTCTGGGGAAGGCCTTTTTCACAAGGGGCAAGGTCATCGTGGGACATACATGATGCCTGAGTGTTGGTCGTCATGTTCCACTCAGATCCACAATCCCCTTGAAACCTGTCGCTTTCAAGAGTGCCAGTAATAAGAGTGCCAGGAGGGGAAAAGAGCAACGGAGTTGGACATTCTCTAACAAGAGCCCAGTGGATTCCTACCTTCCATCTAAGACACTTCAATGGTTTCAGAGCAGATCCGCAATGCTGCACAGTGAAAGGACCAATGCAAAATCACAGGGAGAGTCTGGAGTAAGAGATGGAATGTGACGATCCCAGGCCTTGCCCTCCAACCTGAAGTCCACATCACACGGCCTCTTCACAAAACGTCTTTCTGAAAGCCCAACAGTTGGCACTCTGGTTGGAGACTTACTGCTGAAGAGTCGGTGTGTAGAGATGGATACCTGACTAAGCTAGGTTTCCTTTTTATATGCTCGCTTGCTCTCTCAAGAATGGAGGGTTTTTCACGTTCCAAAATAAAATGCAAACCAAGAGCATTTTGTATTTTTGCATTTCCATTCCCTGTTTTGTCAGTGAGTAATTATAGCAAATAAAATATTGCAGCTGAATGTAAATTGTTGGACAACCAGATCACACCAGGATATTTTTCTTCCACAAGTTTTACATCATAGCATGTTAAATATTAAAATACTACAAGTCAAGTAAACAGAGAGGGTTCTTTTGCTTAAAGCATTAATTTTAAACAAACATTTCACTGTTATTCAGATCAGATGCTGGGAAACAAATGTTTTCTTTCAAATAAGGTGAATATATCATCTGGAGGAAAGTAGACAGGAGAATCACATAGAAATAGGCCATTTGTGACACTAGAGATGAATTTCCACCAGAAGAACAGAAGAGAATTCATGTTTTGGAGAAAAGGAAAAAGAAAGATCTGTAAAAGGGAATTTGGAAAAGAGTAAGAAATGAAAAAGATGTATTTATGCTTAGAAGAAAAAAAAAATGACGATATGTCTCATGCCAGAAAAGAAACCTGACTCAAAATAAGGCAGGCAGAGAAGAAATCAAACAGTTTCTGATACAGTGAATTTCAGTTTTCTGAAGTAGTTACCAAGGAGGTAGAAGGAAGGAACATTTTTGTATCTCTGTAAGATTACCAATCCATAAAATACCAATCAATAAGAACTGAGTACCTCACATGTGTTCAGCAACAAAACAGAAAATTAGACATGGTCCTCCCCTGACACTTTCCTGAGGGGTTAAGCAGAGGAAGTACTCTAATAATGACAGTCAGAATGTGTGTGTATTCTATACTGTGGAATTAACAACATCTGTAACTCAGTTTAAGGATACAGAAGATGACGGGGAGTTTGAGTTCCGGTCAGAACACGATCATTTCACAAATATCTCCTGCTTTCTAAGCCTTGTGTTGGAAGCCTGATGTCTACAACATCCAACATTTAAAACAATCCATTAAGAATTATTCCTTCTATGTTACTGAAGAAAATAAGGTTGAAAATCAAAGTCGCTTATGTTAAACACAATGAATAAATGGTAGGGCCTGAATTTAACCAAAGTTCTCCCCTTCTGCCAAGGTCATGCTTTTTCTTCTACCAAAGTGTTGTATTTATCCTAAGAAAGCCCTTGGTTTATGAATCCAGACAGCCAAATAACAATCAATTAAAACAGAAACAAAAACAAACAGAAAAGAAGTGTGGGAAAGTTTCTTTGTAAGGGAGATGCTGCCAACATCATTAAAGCATCAAGATTGTAATAATATGGAGGATTTTTTTTTTTTTCTTTTAAAAATTCCCTTGGGAGGACATGTATTTGCTTGGAAGCAAGTTTCTCAAACCATTTCGGAGTTGAGGACTGGAGGGCATGGATACTGATGGCCATAATGTCTTCACAGAAGGAGGCAAGTCTCTTCTACAGAGGAGAGGGAACAAGGAAAGGGGTAGGAAGAAGGAGAGCCAATCTCTTATGTCTTTCAGTTTTCCATTAAAATTAAAATAAAAAACAAAACCCTAAGACTAGGTCTGTTATGGATAAATGTGGACAACTAGCACATCGTGTTGAAGGGGACAAAACACTGCAAGATACTTGGACAGAGGAAACAGAAAGATTCCCAGAAAGGGTAGAGAACTTTAAATTCTCATGAAAAGTGGAATTTGTAGTTACATCTCCATAGGTTGAGGAGGATCCTTGGACATCTAGTTTATAGGACCAATATTTTGCCAATATGGTAATTTTTTGACAATTATTAGATGAGACTGTATATAAGCAAAGCTATAATAATAATCTTGCATTTGAACCAAGTGTTACATCCCAGATATGTCACTACACCGTATGAGATTTCTGTAATAAAAAAATAGTTCAGCCAAATTCACATTGGTTGAGAATAACCAGAACACAGACTCCCTGTGTTCCCTGTAGCTCATCAGCTTCTCTTCTAGGCAAAAGCCCAGAGTGACTACTAAATAGAAATAATCTAATAGACATTCCACTC
The DNA here is from genome assembly GCF_010015895.1 of Lontra canadensis. Lineage (NCBI taxonomy): Eukaryota > Metazoa > Chordata > Mammalia > Carnivora > Mustelidae > Lontra > Lontra canadensis. The sequence goes on from NW_022631029.1 coordinate 17,095,334, forward strand.
AATTATTTTTAGAAAGCTACTAAGAGACAAGCAATTGAAATGGGGGTGGGGGGATGGATGAATGGGAGATTTTTCTTCACTTGTTTGTTAGGGAATATGTGGTTTCAACTTTCCTAGATAATAAACATCTGGCAATCTCCAAATAGAATGGGAAATCTGTATACCTTTAAAACCAGCTAATTCATTGCTAAAAATTTGCCCTATAGATCTACTTAGAGTATACCAAAATAGGGACCTCAGGGAGGTGGCAGAGTGGGAGGACACTGAGCTTACCTCCTCCCATGGACACATCAAGGCTACAACTACATATCATGTAACTCACTCTGAAAAACACCTGAAGGTGAACAGAACAGCTTTTCCACAGCCGAAAATATAAAGCGGGGGGAGGGCACATCGAGAAGGGTAGGAGAGGCAGAGACTACGTTGGGAACCAAACCCATGGTGCAGAGACCCACTGGTGAGGAGGTCCTACAGGAGGAGTAAAGGGTTCAAGTTCCATATTGGGCAGCCCTCACCCTGGAGATCTGCACCAGGAAGATAAGCAACTATGGCATCTGGCTTTGAAAATCAGTGGGACTTAACTCTGCGAGAGCCAGAGAACTATAGCCAACTGAGACTCTACTCTTAAAGGGCCAGTGTGTTGGAACAGCAGAGGCAGCAGTGTGAAAACTACCTGGGTTAATGTGAAGATTTATGGACTAATTTTTAAGCCATACTCTGCAAAGGCAGGGATCTATAGGAAATTTCTCCAAGGAAAGAAGTGCTGGTGGGCACCATTTTTCTTGCCCTCCTTCAGGCTAGCTAGCAGGATGCTAGAAGGAGCCCTTCTGACATCCTTCATCAACTTTGCTAGCATGCACACCCCACCATGGATTTTCCCTTTAGACCTGCCTCACCCAGCCTTGTCCCAGCAGGTACTCTTCCAAAGCTGTTGCCCTGCCACATCCAATAGACAACCTCAGTAGGGAAGGGTGTCTCACCTAAAGCAACTTCTACCCTCCCACACCTAGAGCAGCTGAAGCCAGCATCTCAGCCAGCCACACCAGGGCCTGCCCTGTCCAGCTCTGTGCCCACAGTAGTCGCAGTCAGTTACTGCAGCCAGCCAGGCTGGGGGCCAGCCTCGCCCACTCACATGTCCACAACAGTCACAATCCTGCCACCCCAAGAGGGTACAGCATCCCACACAGGGGACAATCCTGGAGTTCCGAGTTCTGGTGACCAGGGAGGATTGTGCTACTGGATCTTCATAGGGAGCTTCCATCCAAGGCCATTATTTCCAATAGTGTGAGACAGAGCTGATCTATCTAATACACAGAAACAAACACAGAGAGCCAGACAAAATGAGAAATGAGAAATATGTTCCAAATGAAACAATAATGACAACAACACAAAAACTCAGAAAAAGAACTAAATGAAACACAAATAAGCAAGCTACCTGACAAACTGTTCAAAATAATGGCCATAAATATGTTCATGGGATTTGAAGAAAGAGTGGATGAACTCAATGAGAACTTCAACAGTGAAATAGAATATGTATAAAAACAATCAATCAGAAGGGAAGAAAACAATGACTGAGATTTAAAAAGACCCTAGAGGGAAAAAAAAGACTACATTAGAGGATACATGAGAATGGATCTGCTATCTGGAAGACAGGGTAGTAGAAATCACCCAAGTTGAACAGCAAAAAGGAAAGATAAAAATAGAAATTGAAGGTAAATTAAGAGACCTTTGGAATAACAGCAAACATATAATGGGATTCCAGAAGGAAAAGAGAAAAAGTAGTAGAAAACTTATTTGAAGAAATAATAGCTAAAAATTTCCCTAAATTGAGGAAAGAAACAAACAACCACGTTCAGAAACCACAGACAGCCTCAAACGAGAGAAACCCAAGGAAGTCTACACCAAGACACATCATTATTAAAATACTAAAAATTAGAGAAAGAAAATGTCAAAAGCAGCAAGAGGGAAGCAAAGTTATATATCAGCTGTCTCTCAGCAGAAACTTTGCAGACCAGAAGGGAGCATTATGATATAACCAGAATGTTAAAGGAAAAAACTTATAATCAAGAATACCTAGTGGCACTTGGGTGGCTCAGTTGGTTGAGAGCCCAACTCTTGATTTTGGCTTAAGTCATGATCTCAGGGTGATGGGATCAAGCCATGTGTCAGGCTTCATGTACAGTGGGGAGTCTGCTTGAGACTCTTACTCTCCCTCTCCTTTTGCCCCTCCCCCCGCTCATGCTTACATGTGCATGCATGCTCTCTCTTTCTCTCTCTCTAAAATAAATAAAAGTCTTCAAAAAAAAAAAAAAAGGAAAAAAAGAATACCTGGCAAGGTTACCATTCAGAGTTGAGGAAGAGATAGTTTCTCTGACAAACAAAAGTTAAAGGAATTCACTACTATAAATGGCCTTACTAGAAATGCTAAAGAGACTTCTTAAGTGGAGAAGAAAAGGCCATAGGAGAAAAATTATCAAAGGAAAAATTTTCACTGGTGAAAGCAAACACAGGAAGAGTAGTAGATCAATCACTTGTAAAGCCAGTATGAAAATAAAAAGACAAACGTAGTAAAATCAATTACATTTACAAAAATTAGTTAAGAGATACACAAAATAAAAATATGTGAAGTATGACATAAAACACAGATGGGGAATAAAAATGTAGTGCTTTTGGAATGTGTTTGAACTTAAGGGATCATCAACTTAACCAGACTGCTATACACATAGGATGTTCTATAGACCTCATGGTAACCGCAAATGGAAAAACCTCTAAAGGACAGACAAAAAATAAAGAGAAAGGAATCCAAGCATAACACTAAAAAGTCATCAAATCACAAAGGAAAATAGCAAAAGAAGAAGAAAGGAACAGGAACAAATTACAAAACCAACCAGGAAACTATAGACAAAATGGCACTAAGTACATACTTACGGATAATTAATTTAAATGTAAATGGACTAAATGCTCCGACCTAAAGAACTAAAGTGATGGATAAAAAAAAAAATAAAGATCTAAAATAAAAGTAAATAAAACAAAGATTTAATAAGCAATAGGAAAAATCAATGCAAATAAATCTTGTTCTTTGAAAAGAGAAGCAAAATTGATAAATTTTGCTTAGGCAGACTCAGCAAGGAAAAGAGAGGACTCCAATAAACTCAGAAATGAGAACTACAAAAGATTATAAGAGACTACTATTAAAAATAGTATACCAACAAATTGGACAACTAAGAAGAAATGGATAAATTCCTAGAAACATGTAATTTTCCTGATACAAAACTATGTCAAGAAGAAATAGAAATCTGAACATACCAATTACTAGTAACAAAATTTAATCATTAATCAAAAAACTCTCAATAAATAAAAATCCAGAATCAGATGGCTTCACAGTTGAATTCTACCAAACACTTAGAGAAGAGTTAATTCCAATCCTTCTCAAACTATTTCAAAAAAAGCAAATAAATGATAAAAGATGGAAGAATGTTTCCAAATTCATTCTACAAGACCAGCATTACCCTGATACCAAAAAAAGAGAAATTAAAGACCAATATCCTTGATGTACTTAAATGTAAAAATCCTTGACAAAACATTAGCAAACCAAATTCAGCAATAAATTAAAAGAATCATTTACACAATCAAGTGGAATTTATTCCAGGAATGCAAGGATGGTCCAAAATCCACAAATCAAAGTGCTTCCTTACCAAAATAAATGAAAATCATATGATAATCTCAATGTTGCAGAAAAAGCATTTGACAAACTTCGACATCCATTCATTATAGAATCTCTTTTAAAAATGGTTTAGGGAGGACTATCTCAACACAATAAAGATTATCTATGGCAAACTCATGGCTAGCATCCTACTCAATAGTAAAAAGCTGAGATCTTGTCCTCTGTAGTCAGGAACAAGACAAGGATGTCCACTCATACCACTTTTATTCAACATCGTACTGGATATCGTAGCTGTGGAAATCAGACAAGAAATAAAGGCATCCAAATCCAAATTGGTAAGGAAGAAATAAGACTGTTTCTATTTCCAGATGACATGTTACTATACATAGACAAAAGGCTCGACCAAAAAACCACTGGAAATAATAAATTCAGTAAAGCTGCAAAATACAAAATTAATATACAGAAATCTGCTGTTTCTCTACAATAATAATAAATTAGGAGAAAGGGAAATTAAGAAAGCAATCCCAAGAAAGCACTAAAAACAATAAAATATCTAGGAATAAATTCAACCAAGGAGGTAAAAGACTGTATTCTGAAAACCGATCTGAAAAAAGACACCGAAGGTGGCACAAATAAATGGAAATATATACTATGCTCATGGGTTGGAAAAAGTTAATACAGTTAAAATGCCTATATTACCCAAAGCAATCTACAGATCCAATACAATCACATCAAAATACCAACAATATTTTTCCACAGGATTAGAGCAAATTACACTAAAATTTGTATGGAACCACAAAAGACCCCAAATAGCCAAAATAATCTTGAAAAAGAAAAAGGCTGAGGTATTACAGTCCCAAATTCACAACTATACTACAGAGATATAGTAATCAAAAAAGTATGGTACTGGCACAAAAACAAACACATGGATCAATGGAGCAGAAGAGAGCCCAGAGATAAGCACAATGTTATTTTACCTACAACCAGGAGGCAAGAATATACAATGGGGAAAACACTTCAATAAAGATCTACAATAAATAGTATTGGGAAAACTGGAATGCTACATGCCAAATAATGAAACTGGACCACTCTTATACCCAAGAAAAATAAACTCAAAATGGATTAAGGGCCTAAATATAAGACTAAAAACCACAAACCTCCTAAAAGAAAGCATAGGCAGTAATGTCTTGAACACTGGTTTTTAGCAACATTTTTCCAGATCTGTCTTCTCAGGCAAGGAAAATAAAAGCAAAAATAAACAATTGGGACTATGTCAAATTAAAAAGCTTTTGCACATTAAAGAAACCATCAACAAAACAAAACCATGATCTCCTTCAAATAAGGGGTTAATATCCAAAATATATAAAGAACTCATAAAATTCAACATCAAAACAAATGATTCAATCCAAAAAAGGACAGAAGACCCAAATAAATATTTTTCCAAAGAAGACATAAGATGGCCAACAAACACCCACTTCCGGTTATTTATATGAAAACACTAATTTGAAAAGATACACGTATCCTTGTTTTTATTGCAGAAGTATTTACAATAACCAAGACATGGAAGCAACCTGAGTCTATTAACAGGTGAATGGATAAAAAAGATGTGTGTGTGTGGGTGTGTGTGTGTGTATTGCAATATTATTCAGCCATTGCTCTTGCCATTGATGACAACATGAATGGACCCTGACAAATATCTTATGATTTCACTTATATGTGTAACCTAAAAAACAATTCAAACAACAGAAACAGATTCATGGATATAGAGAACAAGCTGGTAGTTGCTAGATGGAAGACAGTGAAGGGATGGGCAAAATGGGGATTAATTAATAATCCTTAATGAGGATTAAGATGTAAAAACTTCCAGTTATAAAATAAATATGGCACAATGATGAAATGTTCAAATAGGGAATACAGTCAATAGTATTGCAATAACTTTGTATGGAAACAGACGGTAACTATACTTATTGTAGTAAGCATTTCATAATATGTATATTGTTGATTAATTTTGTGGTACACCTAAAACTAATGAAATATTATATTTCAATGATACTTCAAAATAAAAACAGATTATGCCAAAATGATACACAGTAATGTTCATCATAGCACTGCATATGAAAACAAACAGGAAAGAACCCATATGCCATCAACTGGATTAAATACATTTTGGTTCATCAGTACAAAGTTGAGAAAAACAACGAGGTAGTTCTATTCTTCAAAATATAATATGATGGGAAAGAACAAAGTGTGAAAATTACATATAATATCGAGTAATTTAAATAAAGTTTAAAAAGGATGTATGTCATTTTGTTTAGACATGACATCTGTATTTTTCTTTTGTGAAAAGTTACAGAAGAAACCTCACTGTGCCAACATTTGGAGAAAAGAGGACAATAGATCAAAACAGGTAAGCAATGGAGACTTTTATTATTTTTTAATTAGTTTATCTGACACACAATGCTATATTAGTTTGAGGTGTATGACTTAGTGATCTGACAACTTTTTACATTATGCTATGTTCACCACAAGTACAGCCCCTTCACTTTTCTTCTTATACTTTTCTGTTCGGTGTTTTAGTACATACATATGCTGTCTGCACTAAGATAAAAGTATGTAATATTAACAGAACAGAAAGTATTAGGAACAGGATCCGAGACTGCCAGGTGAAGCACTAATAGAACAGGACCCTAGAACTGTAGTAACTATGGCTGACTTTAGCTCACAAAATGGACATGCGTCCAAACAAGGGATGTACTCATGAGCACCCACAGAGTGGATGCAGAGGAGCCATGTGAAGACATACCAGTCGAAGTGCATTTAGTGACTGCAGAATAATCCAGTTGTAGATTCTATTTGCATTTACTTCCCTTACTCTTTAACTATCACCACAAACAGCTATTATTTACCTGATTCCTTATCAGATACGTTAGGCACTTCACATGCATGATCTCATTGACTTCTCATTGTCAAAGTCATTGGTTAATACTGGAAATTCCCCATTGCTTATGAAGAAACTGACCCCTAAAGGTAGCAGATAACTTTTTCAAAGGCACATATCTAGCAACTGGTGGAACTAAGACTCAAAGGGAAACACAGCAGGTCAAGGCTACTAAGAGAACACCGCATTCATTCCAGTTCTAGACTCATCCTTTGACCTAAGAATATGCAGTTGAACACAGGTCAGGCAGAAGATAATCCATTCACAGATGAGAAGACTTTCCAAACCTAAACTAGGAATTTTTGAAAAATAAGAATTATCATAATGTGAGTATTGTATATGTGGCCAGGCTGTGGAGACAGAACATATTAGATGGAACATATTAGAAGCCTTCTTGCAAGCTATAAAATTTAGGGGATAGGAGAATGGCCTTTGTGGTCAGTCACCCGGGGAGAAATACTAACTCCACCAGTAGTTAAGTCAACAAGAGACAGTTACTTAACTGCCCCCAATGTCATTATTTTCATCTCTAAAATGGATAGCGCAATTGTGCCTGCCTTCCAGAAGCAAGGTGAGGATTGAATGAAATCATGCATATTAAGTATTTAAAGGATTTGGGACATAGTAATCCCCTCAATAAATGTGCTATGTTTGATATTAGAAAGTTAGTAACCATTATAAAAGTATCTGAAAAATTCTAGAACACTTGTAAGAGGCAAGCACCTTTAATTACAGATCACCCTTGAGCAAAACCTCATTTTATACAACAAGAAAGTGAATCATTGCCAGCCAAAAGCAAGATGCAACTTAACTTACACTTTTGGGTTCTTATTTTGTACTAAACACTACTTATATGAAATTCCGGGAACATGAACTGTTACTTGGTTTATCCACTGCTCATTTCCAAACCTTTCTCTCCTGCCTGCCTCCATCCCATGGCAAAGTCACTACTCACTCTCCCTGCTACCCTAGAAACCAAGTGTGGCTACCACAATAAAGTCCTTGCCGAAGACAGGTGGGGAAAAATGTGCTGAAGGGTACTCCGGGAAAGTGTGTGCTCTTCCAATAAAGGAAATAGACACTGTTCTGCCACCTCTCTCTCTCCCTTTCTTCCATGAGTTTGATCAAGATGCCAGGAAATATGGCAGCCATCTCGAAAAAGGACAGATCAAAAAATCACTTATATGCCCACCTCTAGTTCTCCTTGTTCCATAAGAAAATATCCCATTTGATTAAGCCACTGATAGCACGTTTTCTGTTATATGCAGCTGAACTTACAAAGGATAAAGTTCCTTTTCCCATGGACAATGACATACTCTGGGCCAAGAAGATGACAAATATTAGTACAAAATCTCAGGAATTACCCAGCTCTCTGAGGAAATCCCTAAGTGTGAGGGCTTTATTTATTTTTTTTTCTTAATTAAAATGTGAGTCAATTTCTGGCTTATTTTTGTCAGTCATTTCTCACTTTGTTCTCCTTCTTGTCTTCACCCTCAGAATGAATTTCCCATAGATAACCAAGATCTTCCCATTGCCAAGTTGGCCCAGTGATTTCAGAGAATTTAGGTTTCATTGATGCTGCATTGTTTATTTTATTCATTTTCTACTCATTAGAGCACTTTGTCATTATCTCTATGTAGGCATTTTCTTCTCATCCCCACAGCGCATGTTTGAAACATGGGAGTAATGATATGGAGGTTTAGATTGTTTTGGCCCTATCAATCTCCCCCACTTTCACAATGCCTAACATTGGTCACAGAATTATATGTTACCTTGCCCTGTCAGTTAACTATTTGTTATGGATCTGATTTTACTCCTTAACTGTATTACAAACCTGTGGGTATTGACAAAGCACTTTGTAATATATTTTTATAGTCACTCTCAGTGCCTGTCACAGTGGTAGGCACATCAAACATTCTCATTAAATGCTGTAAAACAGACATCCTCATCTCCTGCCAATAATCACAGCTTAAGAAAAGACCCAGTGCTAAAGGCACCTTACCCTGGTGTAAACTTGTACATGACTTTGAGTCTCTCGTCATCTGTTCAGGCAATCCAGTACTGAGGCTGAGATGGTTAAGATGAAGTCTGCTTTGGGAGAAACATCTAAAATGGTGGTACTTATGGGTACATGTTGCTACACACACACAAAAGTACATCCCAAGACATAGCACAATGGCAGCCAAAAAACAGCCCTTTACCACATAGGTGTTGTGTGAATGAATAAGCATATGCATGCACATAGCAAGAAATCTCACTGTGGGGGCACCTGGGTGGCTCAGTGGGTTAAAGCCTCTGCCTTTGCCTCGGGTCGTGATCTCCGGGTCCTGGGATTGAGCCCCACATCGGACTCTCAGCTCAGCAAGGAGCCTGCATTCCACCCCCTCCCACCCCCTGCCTCTCTGCCTACTTGTGATCTCTGCCAAATAAATAAATAAAATCTTAAAAAAAAAAAATCTCACTGTGAATGAATGCACTTCTCTTTTTCTAAAGATAGAGAAACTTACTAAAATAAATGGGTGGTCAAACTCTATATTCTGCTTTCCCAGGCAAAGAACCCTCTTGTTTCCTCTTTGCTTTCTTCCTTACATGGTTTACAACATAAAGGACTTGTTAGTCACATTTGTCAAGAGAGCCCACAGGTACTATCTGGCTCATTGCAGCTTAAGTTATCAATTGTCTTTGTTGTTTGGTGGATATTGATCTGGGAAGACCATGTATCTTGCTAAAGCCACTGTTACAGCAAAGCTTCCCTTTTCCTTTTTAGTCAACATGGAAGCTCAAGTGTGGCGGGCTTTAGGAATTTCCACCTGACAGCCCCCTTCCATCATTAAACATCCAGTTATCCAGATGAATGTACCAATTAAAGTAGCACACTCTTGCCCATACCTAACAGCGGCAGCAGGTCTAGGCTAACACTCTGAGGGGCAAAAATTGATGTAGAAAATTGCCTGGGGAGCCACAAGTTTGGTTTCGTTTTACATTCATTCATTCATTTCTTCATTCAACTGGACATTTACTGATGGGTCCCAATGTCTATTTCTAAGCTTAAGATGTTGTTTGCTTTCCTGAAGGGACATATGTCTTTCCTAATTTTGCTGAACACCACAAGATAACCAATCCTGACTCTGCAGCCAAAGCACTGAGCATTAGCTGGATATCCTGAGAACAAGAAAATAATAAAAATAGTGACAGTGAAAAATGACAGACATCAAGGTGGCCTTGTACGGTTGTGTGCACTGTGCACTATTCAACTCCTGAAGTTACTACTACTAGGACAACGATATGAATGGTGGGGCAGCGCAGCACCCTTGGCTGACACTGTTCCCTAGGCTAAATGGCATAAAACCATGCTGTGCTCCAAAACACACCTAAAAACCAATTGCCTTTTTGTTTAGGTAAGTACTTGATTCTACAATACATTTAAATTTTACAATTAAATTTTCAAATAAGGGGACACCTGGATGGCTCAGTCAGTTAAGTGTCTGCCTTCGGCTCAGGTCATGATCCCAGGGTCCTGGGATCGATTCCCACACCAGGCTCCCTGCTCAGTGGGGAATCTGCTTCTCTCTCTGTACCCCCACCCTCATGCTTGCACTCTCTGTATCTCTCTCTTTCTGAAATAAATAAAATCTTTAAAAAAAAATTCCAAATAAGAAGCTGCCAACTAAAAATATGTTATAAAAAACAAATATATCTATACCTGATGTTAACCCCTCACAGGGGAATGACCGAACAATGGAAATGCTATTCTTTAAAAAATTTCCAGTCCTAAGACTCTACACTAAGTAAATATAGTAGCGCACATAAAATATAGGTACAACGATATTTATTGCAATACTGCTACTCTATTACTAAAACATAGGAATGGCTAAGTAAACTCTGGTACTTCCATTCATGAAATTCTGCCAAGTCATTAAAAACACAGGGCCTTACAAATGCCCTGACAAGGACATAATGCCAAAACAATTCCTTAAAGGCAAAAATCAAAATAGAACAAGATGAATAATGTGCTTCTGCCCATGTACTTCTTAAAAATATGTACACTGTGCATGTAGAGATCTTAAGGGACAGAACAGAATCTAGAGGATACATACCAGTCTTGAGATAGGGATAACCCCTGGAGAGGGACAGGAAAAGAGAGGAACATCAGGTTTTGTTATATGGAATTTAAAATTAATAATGAGAAGTATTTATGCATCCATTTTGTTATAAAGACCTACATATAGTCCAAACCAACAGCAAAATAATTCCAAGGTAGTTTGCACACAGTTAAATCCCAACTTGTTGCAAATTCATGACAAAATGCCAAATCATTTCAAGATAACTTTGCTGACATCCCCTTCCACTTCAATTACTCATCCTGGCAATATAGACTCATTGAGCAAATACACGCTGTGCTGCAGGCCCTGGGCTTTGGAGATGCAGAAGAAAAGGCTGGTGAGGTCCCTGCCCTTATAGAGCTGGAGTCCAAGCCACTAAAAGAGGCATCTGTATTTTATTCATAATTTTTTTTTTAAGATTTCATTTGTTTATTTGACAGAGAGAGAATGAGCACAAGTAGGGGGAGCAGTAGGCAGAGAGAGAAGCAGGCTCCCCGCTGAGCAGGGAGCCCGATGTGGGGCTCTATTCCAGGACCATGACCTGAGCTGAAGGCAGGTGCTTAACAACTGAGCCACCCAGGCGCCCTGAGGCATCTGTATTTTAGAGAAAATTTTCAGATTAACCATTATTTTCCCTATTAAGTAATTCAACTCATGACACCATGCCGGGCCCCGGGGCTGGGGGAGAAGTCTGCCGTGATTGCACTGAAGTTGCTTCTCCAAGACGTTCTGCGTTGTACTGCACCTTCCCTGCCTATCAAATATTCATCCTCCTCACCCATCAATCAACTTAGGTTCCCTCCAACGGAATCCATAAAATAATAATACTTTACATTCAGAGAGGGGTTTATACCTTTCCAAACACTCTGGCATACACGGTATCCTAAGAGAGGGACGATTAGAATGTGAGAGCAAGACTGCGGCAATTTCTGACATAAAACTTCCTCCTGTCTGATACGCTTTTCCCTTTGCTCTTCACTCACCCAGCTTACTCTTGCCTTTCTGTTCACAGCTTGGATGACACCTCTTCCAGGAAGCATTCTGGGCTGGCGCAGGGGTCCTTCTTGCCCGCTTCCATGGCTCCCTATTGTCTCTATCCCTCCAAACTCCACAAGATGCTGACCATGCTCTTTTGTAATTGCCAACTCGGTGTCCCTGTCCATGACATTGGTCCCAGAATCACGTGGGAGGGACCCAGCTTCTGATCTCATCTTGAAGGACTAACCTATCAGGTAGGGAAGGATCTGACATCTATATTTTTAAAAGCTCCCTAGGTACTCTGAAACAACTCATAACAAGAAATTAAAATGGAAGTTGTGGACTGTCTGTCCCTCAATCACTTGGCATTGTAGCAACAGCTTCTAAAAGCACTTGGTATATTGTTGGTGCCCAAGAAAGTGTTTCTCCTTCATCCACTGGTTCTTCCAACAAATATGTACTAAGCTCCTTCAGTGTGTCAGACTTCTGGTGAATGATGAAATGGAATGAAACTAGTCACCATTCCCGAAGAACTTTCATTATTAGGAATTGTTTTCAGAGTTACCTAATGTCAGACACAGCTAAAAAACCCAAATGGCACATGTCCCTTCATCTTATGGAGGATGGATCAGAGAAGACCAACAGAGATTGGGGAGTTTCTGTCAGGTTCCTTAACTGCCAATATTCAAATCCTTCCAGGATGGCAGTAGTGGGCTCCAACTGCTCAGCTATGTTTAGAGGTGAGATGCCAAGCAGGGAAAATGAACCCAGCTGCAGGCCAAGAGGAAGGGTGCCTCTGTCTGACATAACGATCCAGTCAGAGAGAAAGAAGGAATCGCAGCATGGTTACGTGGATTTTCCTTCCTAATTTTACTCTGTGGGCTTCTTCAGTAAATTCCTTAAAACTTCTTCAAAATAGTTAGAAGGTATTGTTCTTACCTTCAAAGGATTCGACGAAAATCTGCTACGGGGTGTTGTCTCCTGGGCAGGGAAGGAGAGCCATGCCTACAGGTCCACTCGCATGACAACACAAAGACCAGTTGTAGTCTTTTTAAGAGAAATCTGTTGTCAGACTTCATGTAGGCTTCACCATGGTCTACAAAGCCCTTTCTCGCCTGCTCCTGCCTGTATTTCTACCTTTACCCATTCCACTTTCTTTTTTGCTTACTATGTTCCAGTTTTCCTCTGTCCACTAGAGTAGCCACTAGCCACATGGGACTACTGAGCATGTGAACTGTGGCTAGCCCAAAGGGAGATTCTCTAGAGGTGTAACATAGAAACCAGATTTGCAAGACTTACTACAAGAAACACACAATATAAAAGCATGTTAGTACTGTTTTGAGTGGCTTATATGTTGAAATGATACCACTTTGGATACATTAAGTTCAATAAAATACATCGCTGAAATTAATTTCACTTACTTTTTTTTAAACCCCTTTTACTGGGGCTACTAGGAAAGTTGAAACTACAATGTGTGGCTGAGACAGGACAGTGTAAGCTTTTTGTACCGGTTTTCATACCTTCATTATGCCAAGCATTTCCCCACTTAGTCTTTGCTTTGGCTCTTGCCTTCACCCAAAAGACTGTTTCCACACTAGGCATGGCTGACCACTGTTCACTCTTCCAAATGTTGCTTTTTAACATCTCTGGGGTAAGGCTCCTCCTGACCTATGTATAACGTGTCTCCTCCACTGTCTATCCAAACCTGTTTAGATTTTTTAGCACTACCCAAAACCTGTCATTATTTTGCACAAGCGTTTTCTTACTAGTTTGTCCGTCTGCACTCTGCAACATCGACTGTGAAGGCAGAGACCATGTCTGTCCTATTCTCTTTGTTAGTCCCGGAGCCTATTGTGTAAGAAGCTCTTAAAGTCTTTTTATTTGAATGAAATCACCAGTGGAAATGAGTAATAGACATGCAAAAAAGAAAATCAAAATTGAGTTTTTTGGCTTAGGCAAAACCTGGTTTGCTAAGTCCTCTTCATTTCTGTCCTGAAATGGTTCTGCAGGCAGTAGCCCATCCCTTACTTGTAGAAACTCAGGACTTCTGTCACTATTTAAGTGCCATTACCCTAGAGAATTTCTCAAATTCTGCCCTCTGTATAGTGGCTGCTGCCAACATCCATAGATAGCTTAGGGCTGGGAAGCATTCCTTAGGGTAACATGTCGTGAGGTGTGATGCTCCTTGGAGCACCAGCATCACGATTTCCCATGAATGTGGTTCCCCAATGCAGCACCCAGCTGAAAACCAATGAATTGGAATCTTGGGGGACCTTGCCCAGACTCAGCACTTTAATTAGGCTCCTAGGTGACCGTCCGTGAGGCACATCCAAATTTGATAACCTCTGACTTTTGACTGCAGTGGTCTCCCTGATTCTCCTAAGGGTTAACCATTCTTAAGAGAAGGGGAAGGGAATAGGGATGGCATGGGGAAGTCAGACTTCTTATAGTGTGGAGAGGTTAGCAATGGTGGTCTTGTGCTACATTCCTAACTGGGAAGGTGAAACCATTTCCTACTAGGAGAGTAATGAGCTTATAGGCAAGACTCCCCAAACTGGGTGGGAATATATACAAGTAGAAGGCATCTTGGCCTGAAAGTCAGCTCCCAGAGCCTGATGGGAGAATGAGACAGAGAACAGATTTTCTTTGCTTCCTAGGCTTGGATCTATCAGACACTTTGATGAATATCAACCCTTCTTTTCTTTGGGGGTTTTTGCACATTTTTTATAAATACTTACATTGCTGGTCCAGCAACTAACCCAACCCGGACTATGAAACACAAAGTCAGAAAACACAAAAGATTAAAATGTCAGGGTTTGCTTTGTTCTTTCCTGGCACATAGCTCAGGGTTACTGAGCACATTTCTATGAAATACCCTCCTATCCACTTAGCCACAGACAGTTGAGACTGGGACAGAAGGATACAGTAGCTTGAGACATGCTGAACACACGTGCTGAGAAGAAAGAAGGTAATTTCTTGCATACCAATTACCATGGCTCAACTGTCAGGGAAAATAAGCAAAGTATTAACATCTTAATAAGCTGACCCCCAGAGAAAACAAAGTAAACCTGGATTCCTCATGACCCTGTATTTCTCTGAGCATGCAGAGGGCCGTGTTGTATCTTCCATGGTGCTCATCCTTTTCTGCCTCACAGGTAAAACTACCACCACCTCCATCACTGCTATAATTAATAATGACAGCAGCAGAAGCAGCTGTCACTCTATGATGCTTCCCCTGACCCAGGCACTATCCCAGAGACTCATGTGATCTTCTCAACAGCCATAGAAGCGAAGTGCTCTGTTTTCAAAGATGAAGAATTTGAAATGTACTTAAGACAAGTTGAATGACTTGCCAAGTGACAAAGACAGTAGGTGGAATTGTGACCACTCCTTCATTTGCTAAAGGGGACAGCTTTAGTTACTCACTGAGTGTCAGATGGCTTGGCTAAGACACTTCAGGCATTGAATCCTTACCCCAGTCCTATGAGTGAAGCAGAATTATTCCTATTTTACAGAAGTGGAAACTGAGACATATAAAGGTGAAGTAATCTGTCCAAGGTCACTCAGCTAGGAGGCTTTGGAATCACAACCTAAAGCCAGGTAGCCAGTGGCCTATCACCTAGAATGTGTTTAATCTGATCTGTGGCTATGAATGAATGAATGAATGGATGGATGCCCACAGAGTTGGCACTCTTATCCACTGCCTCTGAGGAATAAGACATAAGCAAAAGCTGAAGGCCCTAGGCATTCTTCTCATTTAACTTATCCCTCCAATGACAACCTTTTCTTCCCACTCAAGACTTCCATCTTGTCCCACTCTAACTTGCATGCCCAATTTCTAGTCAACTCAGGACCATGTTCTGGGAAGAAACGCCCACTTAATAACCAAAAGCCCTACCATTCAAACCAGAGGAGAGGAAACAATGAGGATCCCATTATCAGTTCCACAATAAAACAAAAAACTGAGTACACTGACAACACATACAAGACTACCTAAGAGTTTGTATGTGATTAGCCATGAACCAGATACTGTTTAAGACGTTGCATATAATGTTGGAGGAGGCGATTAGGAGAGCATGACTGCCTGTTGACCCATGAACAGGACCCAGACAATCCAAGGCTCCCTCCTCCCTCCCCTGCCCTTGGAATGTTTGTCTGCTTGCCTTTGCCACAAGGATGCTGCCCCAAGGAGACCAACTTGAGGGAGTTATGTGTTGAGACCATGTGGATATTACATGTGACTGACCCAGTTAAGGCCTCTGTATAAAATTTTAAAATTCTGGCAGGGTGGGTATGGAGATCTACTCATCTTGGAACTGCCTTACACAAGCCTCATGTTTCCTTGCTTATTAAACCTGCCACCTACCAGTCAGGAGTGGTTTGCCTCTTTCTGCAGTCTCTCCCTGTGTTCTGTTTCAAATTTCATTCAGGAAGCTCCAGAGGTTACAAACCAACATATATTAATTGACTTCATCTTTTTAATGACTCTCGGAGGTATACAATATGAGTATCTCCATTAAACAGAGAAATAGAGAACCAAAAATGCCAAGCGACCTGCCCAATGTCACAGAGCTAGCCAGTGGACAAACCAGGGTTCCAGCCCATACAATCTGATCTTGAGCATGTGCTCTTAATCCCTTTGAGTATATAGCATTCCACAGCTTCTCTACTATCTTCTACTGACAGAATCCTAGCATTACATTGTAGTGGGATTTAATACTTTCTTAATTACTTATTATTTTATCTATCCATGCCTTCTCATCCCAGCTAAACCGGTTGTTGCTTGAAGGGAGAGATCCAACCATCCTGCCCATACCAATCTGTTCTATTTGGACCCCATATTAACATGCCTTATTTTAAACTTGTGTTCAGTACACACGCCATGGATAACTACATTGTGTTACTGAATCCTACAGAATAACAGGGATTGCAATCAATTATACATTCATGGAAGAAAATCCCAACTCAAATCATCCAGGGTTGAAACTAGGTCTTCTTTCCTATTGGAGGAAACTTCTGCAGGTGTGAGCAATTAAAAAATTAAACATTAATTAACAACTCAAGTGACTGTGTTAGTAAGTTGCTTGTTAACTACACAGGTAAATATTGTGCCCCCACCTAATGTTTGAAAATAAGGTCCCTTGAGCATATTAAGTAGTAGGGATGATCTTCTCAAGATTCAAAGGTTCCATGTACCCCTTCAATATATGACATTTACAAGTTTGTAAATATATTACATTATAAGTTTGTGTATAACAAAGCTACTGAGAGAAGGGATTGCCTTACTCATTAACCTTGCTTATCATCTTACAATATATCTTCTACTGAATGAAAGACAAGGATGACAGCTCTATTTCCATCATCTATGTCTCATTATGCTGGGACGCCAAATAACCTCAGAATCATTCTTCTCTAAATACAAACCCTAATGGTACCTCTCTCCTTTTACTCTCTCTCTTACTTGAAGACCTCTTCTCTTCCCCATCTTTCATGATTTCAGTAGAGATGTGGATACTAACTACCTCTACTCCACTCACTTTAGCCATTTACTTTCTGGTTGCTGCTTTTATTCTTCTACTAAACCTGTTTTCTCAAAAGATATGAGAGCCATGCTACTACGTAAATGTTTTTGAATAGGTTTCTCTCCCTGGACCGTCCTGTGAACCATAACTCACTGTGAGAACTTACTCCACACTTGCCCGCTATGACATTTTCTTTCCCCTTCGTTGTTAAACTTCCACAGTGTTACCTCTCTTATGACTCCTCCCTTCCATTGTGCCAAGTCTTTTCTCCCTTATTACATTTTAAACACTGTGAGGCAAGAGATAGCTTATTCATCTTTGACTTACTCCCCTGCCGAGCATCAAAAATTCTTGCCCCAAGATAGAATCAAATGAAAATTTGTTCATTCCTTCAGAACAGTTAGCAAATGGCTATATTTGAGAAATACACCTCCATCTCAAGGGTATTTAATACAACACCTGGCCCAGCTTTATAGACCAGAGACACATTACACCTGATATGATGATATTACTGCTTCTGCTATTCCTGCTAATTATTTATAAGAAAAAAATACCATCCCTTTAAGAATATGTTACTCTTACTGGTACAAGGTACAAAAGTATATTCTCTTGGTATTTATTCCCCCTCCCCCATATACTTTTCTCAGTTTTCATTCCAGAAATCTCATTACCCTCTTTTCACTTCCCCAGAGGCCTTATCCCTGGAAAACTTTACTGTCCTCACTAACATTCACTTGGATTTATTTACTAAGGCCACTGTATCTATAGCCTTTTAGAACACTGGGCACACTGCTTCTCTTCCACTGGATCCAGGACATAAATAAAATAGACTGAAAGAGTGGGCATTAAGGCAAATTCCAACCAAAACTGAATTTGGTTGGATTCAACAATGAGGCTAACATGCTACCCAGTTTCAACTCCTCTGAAGTACTGTCATTTGGAATGACAAAAATCTTAACAAGATTTGGAACCAAAGTGCCTATGACCAGAAACAGCAGAAACTGTATTTGTCATACTCAGGAAATAAAGGTACATTCTCAACCAGGACTGATGGGTTGTCTGTGAAACAGCAGGCTGCCTGTCAAGAGAACCAACAGAATAACTGGTAATCACTATATTTAAAATGAGAGTTTCTGTAAATGGTAGGCCTATGGGATATGGGTATAAAGTAAACAGCCATGAGTGGACAGTTCGTCAGCCAAGGTCCATAATTGTCAGCACCAGTGTAAAGAGCATTAGACCAGGAGTCTGAAAAACAGTAGTGTGACCTTAAGCCAGTTGCTTAATAAATCTTCATCCATGTTATTTAAAACACAACATAATAGAACTCCATGGAACCAATTAGATTTAATTCTTTATTATCCAAGTACTTTGTCTAAAATGAGATTTCTCAAAGCAACGGTCCAACATTCTTAGAAATCACAGGGTTAAAGAAGGTTAAATAGATTTCTTTACCATGCAGCCTTCAGGACTTTTAATATTCTAATGGGTATTGTGAAACTCTGAGATCTGGCAGATGTGTATGGAGCACTTCCCAAAGTAATCTGGCCAAAGATCCCTTTTACTGTGGACCATCTTCTAGGACTATCATGCTATAACCCCATGGCCCTATATTATATCAGACTAAGAGAAGTCAAGAGAATGGTACCCTTGTTTCCTGATCCTGAGGCCTGCCCTTCTCATAAAGCCTACCCTATCACTTTCCCTTATGGTTTATGGCAAAGTCCTGATTCCTTATAACAAGGGCTCCTTTTGTCCTTAAGATAGCTTAAACTGGGGACTATTATGTGCAAACAGAATTATCTCAACTAAGAAAAACACATGTATACAGGTTGCAAGTGAATGTAGCTGATTGTTCTTATCTTCAGTGATCACTGGGGCTGAAACCAAAGCACCAGGCCAACATGACAGTCGGTTTCCTTTGGGAACCCCAATTCTTGAGCTGAAACATTTTCATTCATCAAGATGCAATCGTCTCACAGGAGGAACACCATTAAAAAATACAATTATTACAGAAAACGGAGACCTTTTGCAGGAGAACAGACATCCTGGTTTCCATTAAAAGCTCGTTCCTTTTTCATGTTCACCTTCTCCAACTTTAAAATAAAAGTGACTTCATTTTCAAGTGACCTTTTAAAAAGTCCACACATCAAGGCCCATAAATATTCAAAATATTCAGAATGAAACCTAGTCCTGGAATATTAAGTTGGATATGCCTGAAATTCAGAAAAGCCTATTGCTCTTTCTTTAAATAGCCACCTTGGAAAATGACTCATATTTTCTTCATAAACTCACTATGTGTTACTTATGGAAGGAGGTTTTACAAACCATGCCATGAGTTAATAAGACTGAACCAAAAGCTTTCAGAAGGATTTAGCTCTTTTTCATCTTTTTCTTTCCCTCCTTTTCTGAAAGGAGGAGATTAGAGGTAGATTGGGACTAGCATTATAGGTTTGCATAGAGAGAACAGAGAGATTGGGGTAATTTTACCTCAGGTTACCTAACAGAGTGGCAATAACGGTACTTCGGGATAGTAGCAGGGCTGTTGAGGATTCCTACAAGTAGCATAATTAGTTTTCAAATTCGTTTTAAGGAAGAAAATGAAAGAAACCAAGATGATTAAAACCATTAAAGCAATCCTAATCAAGAGAGAAAAAGAAAAATCAAACTCTGTTTTACTCCTAAGACAAGCATAAAAAGTAAAGTAGTCACAAAATGATAAGTGATTGAAAAGTGGGAGGAAAACTCATTTTCCCCTTTCCTATGCAACCACTGAAGACAATTTAAGGCAAAAAAAGATAAGCTGCTGTTTTTGTGGGGCTTGGGGGCTGTATGTATATGCTGGTGATTTGTTTGTAATGAATACGTGGTTAAATAAAATAGATCAAACTTAGGAGACACAGAAATATATTTTCCCTGAAGGAAAAAAAAAAATAAGCATTCAAGAGAGAAGTGTTGTTAAAAACAATGGCAACTAAGGACTCCAAAGTATCTATTTCAGGGAGAGAGGAGCCTATAGAGGACTTATTATAGGTTAGAAGTATCACTGTGAATTTACAGTTTTTGATATACAAACTGAAATAAAGATACAAGGGGCGCCTGGGTGGCTCAGTGGGTTAAAGCCTCTGCCTTCAGCTCAGGTCATGATCTCAGGGTCCTGGGATCAAGGCCCGCATCGGGCTCTCTGCTCAGCAGGGAGCCTGCTTCCCCCTCTCTCTCTGCCTGCCTCTCTGCCTGCTTGTGATCTCTCTGTCAAATAAATAAATAAAATCTTAAAAAAAAAAAAAAAAAAAAGAAATAAAGATACAGATGTAACATGTGCACAAATATGCACTTCCTGGTATATCCATGGGGGGGGGGCTGTGAAGTAATGGTACCCCAGTACTACTTAGCACACTGAATATACAGATCTTGGTTTCTAAGTACAACTATTCAATAAAAAGAATCAGAGCTCCTTAGAGAAATGGCTGATTCGGGGACGGGACATGGAAGAAAAAAAGATGGAATACCTTGTGGTGCCAGAAAATAAGAAATGGCTGAAAAAAACTATAGGAGGCATGGCAAAAGGACACATGAATCAGCCTGAAGGGGCTGCTCTGACAAAACCTGAGACAATTTTGAGCAAAACAAAGAAATAAGAGTAGCTGATTATAACTTACAGAATAAAAGTAAATACATGAGTCTATACTAATAAATGATCAAGTTTAAAAAAAAGGAGAAAGAAAAGCTTTTCCTCCTAGAATTCAACTAATAAACACAAAAGTATGATTCAATGAAAGAATCACTATTTGGCGATCTCCACAATAATAACTGTTCCGGGTAAAAAGCATTAGTGGATGTTAAAACAAAAGTATCATAGGGAAAAAGGTATTTAAGTTGTTTAAAGAGATCACCCTATAAGATATACTTATTAACTACAAAAGGAAAAACAGTAATTTTTGAAGTGGAAAAACCTGTAAGCATATCAGCAAGTGATCAAAGCTAATAAGCATTATTAAGAATGGGACAAGTAGACGCCATGCACTCTCCAATATAATGCAAGGAGAAGAATACTACTTCCGTGACATTCCTGTCAAAAATGCAAAATAGGGTTCTCATCATGAAGAAACATCACATTATCAGATAAACCCAAATTAAGGAATATTCAGGAGAACAACAGGTCTGTATTTTTCAAAAATGTCACAATCACAAAAGACTAGGAGTCTGAGGAATTGACATCAAGGAGAGATCAAAAGACATGACAACTAAATGTGAGGCAGGATCCTGGAATGGAATATGAACCAGGAAAAAAGGACATTGTAGAAATTTCAATAAATTCTGTGTATCAAAAATAGTACTGCATCAATGTTAATTTCCTGGCTTGAGAACTGTACCTTGCTTTTCTAAGAGAATGTCCTTAATTTTTTAGAAATTGCATACTAAAATATATGGAACCAGGAGAAAGGGGAACCCTCTTATACTGCTGGTGGGAATGCAAGCTGGGGCGGCCACTCTGGAAAACAGTGTGGAGATTCCTCAAAAAGTTAAAAATAGAGCTATCCTATGAACCAGCAATTGTGCTACTGTATATTTACCCCAGTGATACAGATATAGTGAAAAGAAGGGGCACACGCACCCAATGTTCATAGCAGCAATGTCCACAACAGCCAAATTGTGGAAGGAGCCAAATGCCCTTCAACGGATGAAAGGATAAAGAAGATGTAGTCCATATACACAATGGAATATTCCTCAGCCATCAGAAAGGATGAATACCCACCACTTGCATCGACATGGATGGAACTGGAGGGGATTATGCTGAGTGAAATAAGTCAAGCAGAGAAAGACAATTATCATATGGTTTCACTCATATGTGAAACATAAGGAATAACAAGGAGGACCATAGAGGAAGGGAGGGAAAACTGAAGGGGGGTGGAATCAGAGAGGGAGACAAACCATGAAAGACTATGGACTCCGGGAAACAAACGGAGGGTTTCAGAGGGGAGGGGGTAACAGGGTGATGGATACTGAGGAAGGCACATGTTGTAATGAGCACTGGGTGTTATACACAACTAATGAATCATTGTACCCTACATCAAAAACTAATGATGTACTATACGGTGGCTAACTGAACATAATTTTTTAAAAATGAATGAAAAATAAATATTTTTCTGCTCAAAAGAAACCCGCAAGTAGATAAATAACAAAGTATTAAAGAAACAAGGCAGCATCACTGTCTGCAACTTATTTCAAAAAAATTTTCAGGAAAAATTATCTACAGAGAGAGAATAAGATGAAGCAAGGCCAAGTATGAATATCTAGAGAATCTAAAGGAAGAAGGTAAAGGAATTCTTTATGATTGCAACGTTTTTGCAAATCTAAAATTATTTCAGAATTGAAAGTTCAAAAAAACAAACAAACAAAACCAGACACACACACACACCCAACTAGTTCAAATTTCAAGTATTGGTCTCATTGAGATTCCTCTCCTTTGTTCGGTGGACATGAAATGACTTTGTGTGCTCTCCGTGAGGACCAACAAGGTGCAGCCGACTCTATGGCCTAAAGAGCTGGTTTGGAAGCCTTCCATAAGCTTCCATAAGCCTAGCTACTATGCCTTCTGGTGACTCTCCAATAGAGCCACACAACCAGAGGGAGCTACTGCTTCAAAGGCAGTTCCAGGGGCTCAGGAGGTCATCCCAACACTAGTGACACAATGCGGTTATGTCAGGAGCTGGGACACAGATGCCTCACACCTGCTTTTAAATGGGGCCTTTCAGAGTTTTTTTGTTGTTGTTGTTTTTGTTTTGTTTTGTTTTGTTTTAATGTTTCTGCACAGTTGAAGATGGCATTACTCTTTTCAGAGTGGGAGGCTAAAAGCCACTGTGGGTGGGGGCTTCTTTAGAAGAGAGATTCATTTTTAACTTTTAAATCTGTCTCAGAATATCTAAAAATAATTCACCCTGCTGCTAAGCCTCTGCTCTGTTCCTGGCTTCTCAGCTGTCCTGTCCCTTGGCCTTTTCTTCTTCTTGGCCCTTCCACATCTTTCTCCTGCCCTCCTTTCTGCTTCTAGTCAGTTGTGAGCCACCCCCATCTTCTCCCCTCTTATTTGTTTTGTATTTGTTTTGAAAAAGAAAAAAAATATTAATTCCAAATGAACAAAAAAAGATGTGTGGGAGGGAAATAAATAGTGAACTCCTAGTTACTCTACCAACTGCCAAGTTATATGTTTTCTCCCCAACTCAGACTAAGCTCCTGAGCAACTAGAAATCACAGATGATTCTAATGGAAAGCTCAGATGATTCTAACCTAAAAGAAGAAAATGGATAAGGGGAGGGGAATGTATTCTTATTATTCATAAGCCTGGGGAAAAAATTCCCAAGAATGTCAGTTTTAGGCTAACTATTAAAAAGTTACATTAAAATGTGATAATTTTATAGATCTTTCCATTTCAATGTGTTTTAAACATCATAGACTATCAATTATTGTCATTATTTTAATGGTGGAGAATGTTGATAACTCAATCTGAATTAATTCCCAAATGTATCACCTTGAAAAGGTGCACCCCAATGTTCATAGCAGCAATGTACACAACAGCCAAATTGTGGAAGGAGCCTAATGCCCTTCAACAGATGAATGAATAAAGAAGATATGGTCCATATACACAATGGAATATTACCTAGCCATCAGAGGGGGGGTGGAATCTTTTCTATTTTATTTCAATGTGATTTCCTAGTATTCAATAGTTCAAAATGTGGATCCAGAAAAAAATAAATAATTACAAGAGGGTTGAAATGTACCCAGTGGGGTACATAAAATCTCAAAAATTACTTTCCTGAGAGCTCTTCCGTGGTTTTAGAAAAGCGAAAACAAGGAAAATCCACTATTTTGTTTTCCAGTGCTCATGAGAAAGGGAGTGGGGCAACATTCGCTAAGGGAGAAGCCAGCTGCCAGACACAGGTACGGCTCTGAAAGAAACATCTTTCAAATCAAGCCTTCAAGATGAACGGTCTCTGAGATGGGAGAGACCTAGTTTCAGGTCAATAAAACATCTTGAGAGCCTGATAGCCCCAAGGAGCTGCTGGTAACATTTCTGAGCTGTACTCTGTCTTTCATTTCATTCACACACTGATTTTTCATTCTGTTTCTATTCACCAAATATTAACCGAGTACTTGCTCACCAAATGCTGTGCTAGGTACTCTCTAACATGATGAGTGAGACAGGCCTGGCCCAAGGCCACATCACGTGCCAGCCAGCCTTGGCTTGTCTAAATTCCCAGAATTCCTGAGGGGGGGAGGATTAGCAACCTTTAAGTGATGACAACATTTGGGCCCAGAATGGAATCCAGTTATTTTCTTAGATGTAATCATTTGCATGCGAGGGAGACAGGTACTTGTCAACAAACCAGGGTAGAGTGGGGAAGAGAGGAATGAGTAGTTCCAGACTACCCCCTGGGCACAGCCATCCTTTGTGTCTGCATGTGTACACATGGGCAGGGAGGTGCAGAGAAAGAAAACTGAGAAGAGAGAGGGAAAGTGGGGGAGGGCAGGAGGAAGGAAGGTATTGGGGGAAGGCAGTCTTCTCCAAGTTTGGTCCCTGAATGCTCCCATCAGAATCACCAGACAGGATTATTGAAAATGAGAATTTCTGGGCCCCAACCCAGGTCTACTGATCCTGAATCTGCCATATGGAATCCTGGGATTTATCTTTTAAACAAGGTTCTGGGGGGTTCCACGTAATAAAATTTAACATCCAGGCCTCTTACAGAACCTAAGGGCTCCTTTTTACTCATGAGTTGGCCAAGATCTACAGTGAACAGATGCCTTCAAAGCCTGGTCACCACCAGGCAAGGCTGGAGCCTGCTCTGCACACTTCTGTTCATCACACTTCTGTTCATCACACTCCCACATGGGGCACTCAGAAAGCCAGAGCGATCTTGAAGTCAACTACAAGTCAGCTCAGGTAGAGTTCCTGACTGGTAAATGGCCCTGTGGAAGGAACTAGGAGCTAGTCATTCATACTTTTATGGAGCTGCCAGCAGAGCCTCTCCAACTATTAACAGTGGGTGGATTCCAACCAAGAGATCCAAGACTACGTAATTCACGCACCATGCTACTTACTGAGTGATGATAATAAATGTGGGTTCTTGCTTAATTATGCCCTGGTTTATTAACTATCTAGTAATAAAGTAGGAAGACCCCAATTAAACTAATAGATGTGGGGAGTGTGTGTATCTATTTATGTGTTTTGTGTTTTTTGTTTGTTTGTTTGTTTGTTTTTTAGAAATATAAAAGGGATCTTAATGAGTGAAATTGAAGTAATAGCAGGGACACATGCCAAGCATCTTCTCTGTCTCCTTCCCAATAACCTGGATCACTTGTCAAAACTTCCCAAGGGAAAGAGGAAACTCGAACATCCACAAACACTAAGTAATTTTAGTATTTCTGCCAACAGGCTGAGTGTGCCACATGGTCCTTGACACTGGGTCCTTGCCAAGTCATCAAGACAGTGGTAGACAGATCTACAGTAGCCCATAGTAGAGGTCGGCAAACATTTTCCTTAAGAGAGACCAAGTAAATATTTTAGGTACTGCAGGATACATGGCCTCCACTGCAACAACCTTACCATTAATGCCTGAAAGCAGTCAGACATGTTATATAAACAGATGAGTAGGTCCGTGTTCAAATAAAGCTTTATGTATAAAAAACTGGCAGTGGGCCAGCATGGGCCTCCAGCATGCTTGGTTGTACCAGTTATTAAGTGATTGTCTCTCAGCACCAAATTAACCCTATGACACTCTCTGTGATAAAAGGCATGTTGATGTATTGACGAGAAAGATATACACGATATATTAGCTGGAGACAAAAAAAAAAAATCACACTGTTTATAGCAACATGATTTTTTTTTTTAAACAAACTCAAGAAACAAGCATCAGTAGAATAATACAGTTTTCCCCTTATCCGTGGTCTTGCTTTTGGCAATTTCAATTATCTGCGGTTCACCATGGTCCAGAAGGAGATGACCTCCTTCTAAGGAATCATCTGAAGTTCAATAGCAGCCTACCGCTAGGACAGAATGAGTATGTCATTCACCCCACTTCATCTCATCATAGGTATTTATCATCTCACATCATTATGAGAAGAAGGGTGAGTACAGTAGTAGAGAGATCATATTCATGTAACTTTCATTCCAGTATATAATTATAATTGTTCCATGTTATTATTAGTTATTACTGTTAATCTCTTACTGTGCCTAATTTATAGATTAAACTGTATGATGGGTATGCATGTATAGGGGAAACGTGTATATATAGGGTTTGGTACTATCCACATTTCAGGCATGCGGAGGGGGTCTTGGAATGTATCCCCCACAGATCAGGGGGGACTGCTATACTTCAAAGGATCCAGAGGAGTAACTTCTAAAAAAAGAATCAGGAGTGGAAAGAGAAGATGACACCGGCTTTTTACTTTTTTAACTTTATATCCTTTTTTGGTAATCTTTCAATTTATTGATGTGAACATATAACCTTTCTAGGTTGAAAAACATAATAAAGGAAAAAGAATTTGGGGTCTTACAAAAATGCCGGATGTTAAAACATTTCTACTAGTTCCCACCTGAGCCTAACAAGGGTGCTACAGTCAAGGAATCATTTATTCAGTCACTGCATACATATATTGAGCACCGACTATGTGCCAGACACTAGATTAGAGGCAAGGGAGTCATGGTGTTTTGAGTCTTGGTTGGCAAAAAGACATTAATCAAATAATTACACAAGTCAAGTTAAAATGACAACTGAGACAAGCGATATGAAGGAGACAAGGCATTATTCATTCTTTTAGTAAACTGTTTGTTGAGCACCGTAACCCACGATTTCTGGAATATGAAATCTGTAGCAGTGAATACAGAAAGATGAGAGGAGGAGATAGGAGTAATATGCTGATGAGTGTAGACTCAGGTGTTTGTACCTAGGGTTATCATCTACTTACAATTTCCTTGAAGTCACTATGAATATAAAATCACAACAGCTATTTTCAAGGAGCTTGAAACAGAAGTTCTATGATATAAGGTATTTAGAAGTTTTCCTTGGCTAACATTCTGCACAATCTTGTGTGTTCTTTTCACACCCTTAGAATCAGGGATGGGCTAGATCCTCTGACCTTACTGTCATGTCAGTCACCTCCTGTTGGCATTTTTCCTAATGAGATGCCAAGGGCAGAGACTGTGTCTTCTCTTGTACATGGTAGAGGCACCATATTTTGAGTTGTGTGCCCAGTGCCTTCTCTGGAAATGGCTCGCCCTGTCCAAAGGGACAGGATCCCTGTGACATTTAGAACAGGGACAAAAGGACAGGGACAAAAGAGAGTGATCTGGATTGTAGAGTACAATGGCTCAGGAGATGGAGGCCTCCACGTGTTCTTTTATGTGGACTAAAGAGAGGTAGTCAGCAGCCTTTAGAGAGAAAGAATCATGCAGGCCTGCAGTGAGAAGATGACCGAGGACAGATTATTCTACCCTACACTTTTCCAAAGGCACTGGGACATTCTTCACTTGGATTCCATGAGACATCATTCTATACTTAAAGTAAATCCTTCCTTTCCACATAAGCAGCTATAAATCAGCAGGACACTGACTCATGATTTGTGCATGTGTACATATTCAAAACTATTTACTATTATCTCCCTTTTTTTAAGTTTTGTTTTTTTTTTTTCCTTTTAGTAATCTCTATACCCAGTGTGGGGCTAGAACTCATGACTCTGAGATCAAGAGTCGCGTTATTTTCCAACTGAGCCAGCCAGGCACCAATACTCTTTCTAGACCATAAGGGTTTTACTTTCAGTGCTTTCAAAGCCAAAGCAAATCCTGAGGTTATTATTATTTTTTTTTCACCAGAATATTTTTCCAGAAACTTTCCATTGGTCTGATGGAAGTTAGATGCCAAACAGAGTCATTACAGAAACTGATACACTCTTTAAAAGCCAGAAGCATAGCAATAGGAGAGCAGGGCAGGAGGCACTACATAAAAGTCCTTTAAATGACCTCTCCTGTGCCCTTCAGGCAATGTGGTTCGCATACCAAATCTGCCAGTCACTGACTGTGTGACCTTAGAGGAGTTGCTTGCCCTCTCTGACTTACAGTTGCCTCATTTGTATACTTGAAGTACTACCTGATCTACAGAGCTGTTAGGAGGGTAAGTGAAAAACTATCTGGAAAGCACCTCACATATAGTAAGTTGTCAGGTAAAAATGGCTCTAAATATTAAGTTTATAGGTAGAGAGATAAGATTCTAGAATGATCACATGATAGAGCAGAAAGAGCATTTGATTGCTAATCAGAGGACCGTCCTTCAGGTCCCTTGCCCTCACTGATTAGCTATCCAGCCACACTGGTTACTTCCTTACCCCAAGCCTGTAACTTTGTGAATAAAATGATGCTCCCCCCCACCTCAAGTGCAGCCCCACATTATCATGTCATGGAAACCCTAACTATAATGCACAAACCATCTCAGTCTTGACTTCTTCAGAAACACCTCCCTGGTTTCTGCAATCAGAGATCTTTCCTTCCTCTATATAAATGAACAATGGGCATGGGCCTGTCCTATAGGAATTACTAGGCTCTGCCCTACTTTATAGATGTGATGCTGCTCCATTTCCTTCTGTTTACCTTGTTTAAAGACAATGCATCATTCAGTTACATAAGAATTAAAGCTTAACATTCACTATAAATGTCAACAAACATATTTAATTGGATAATGAACTTGGCTCATAATTAGTACTAGGCATACCATTCACTGTTATATGCTAACACATGGAAAAGTGCCTAGCACAAGGTAGGTACTCAACAAATATTTGCTGAATGAGTAAATAAATATTTAGACTTGATCAGGAAGGAGTATATAAGACAATATTTTCATGAGAATGTGTTTTTAGGCCAGTTTAGTTTGCCCAAATGTGGGCTTTGAGATTGAAAAGAACCTAGGGACTTGTAAGAACAGCCTCAAGTGTGATGGCAAGGCCATTATGAATGGTCATCTATGACATGGAGTCCACTGTTTGGTGTGGGAAAGGATGACAGCTGGCTACATAATTCCAAATGGTTCCACAAGGTGATTTTGAATACTGGGGGATTAGCTCAAGAATGCTTCTTTCAGACACTCAATCAACTGAGCCACCCAGGCGCCCCTCAAGCATGCATCTTACAAAGAGGTAGTAACAGTGGTCTTAACAAACACAAGGAATTAATCTTTGTTGGCTTTATGAAACATTTACTTTCTTTAGAACACTTAGTACAGTTTTTCCTAATTTTATTGCCCTGCTTAGTTCCCTTTCTGTTGTTGTTTTTGGTGGTTTCCCCAACAGACCATGAGCTCTATGTAGGAGGGAACTATGACTCTGGTCCACGGTTGTATGTGTACTGCCTGGCACAAAACAGATGAAGCTCAATAAACGTTGAATGAATAAATGAGCAGATGGCAGGCTGGATGGATT
The DNA here is from genome assembly GCF_010015895.1 of Lontra canadensis. NCBI lineage: Eukaryota > Metazoa > Chordata > Mammalia > Carnivora > Mustelidae > Lontra > Lontra canadensis. The sequence goes on from NW_022631029.1 coordinate 17,125,001, forward strand.
GTTGAGAGGATGGATGGAAGGACGGAAGCCAGAGAGCCAGCCAGATGGCCTTCTGGGTCACAAATCCAAATAATAAAATCAGGTCTCAACAACAACAGAAAATCAGTCTCATTACGTTATAGGAGGGCTGAAAGGCTTACCCATCTATAGATGATAGGACAAAAACAAAAATATGTGAATTATAATAGATGGGATAACAACAGCAGTACCAACAGCAGCCAGCACTGACATATAGCACTTGCTATATGCAAGTCAGTGCTCTAAATATTTTACATATATAAAATGAATATACTTTCTTGATTGTATCTATCAAAAAAGGAATCTGAACATGACTACACACACACACACACACACACACACACACACACACAAATGCACAACAATGGTCTCTATGACCTCACATCATTTAATGCTAGAAGCAAATTTAACACTTTACTAAGTGCCCAACCAAGACTACATCGTTTCCTAACCTGAAAATCTGAAAAATAAATCCTCAGTTTGTTTCCTGAAAAGCTCTCCCTACCCCACTTCATACCTGCCCCTGGAGAAATTGGTTTTCAAACCCTTCTACAGTCTGGGAATGCTAAATAAGCCCTAATAAGTTCAAAAGTTGGTAATGACTTTGCTAATTCAGTGGCTCCTTTGGCAGCAAGTCAGTCTCCCTCCTCAAAGGAAAAATAGGATTATCAAGTGAGCTAGGAGAATTTTCTTTAGATGATTGATGGGAAGAACAAGTAATCACCTTTGAAGTGCCACGGCATATAGTACCTCTTCAGTGTTCTCTTTCTTCTTCTGACACCCATGAGTAATTGAAGGGAAGGGAGCCTCTTAGAATGACCAATGAAGTGAAGAGGACAACTCTCTCTCTGTGTCTACCAAGAAAATGACACGCTGAGGTCTTGGGTAGTTGAGAGCTGACATGATATAAGGAGTTTGAGAGCTGACATGATATAAGGAGTCTTTGATGGGATCCTCTGATGCTGGGCTCAGCATGTACCTGCTATCAGTCAGATCACAGAAGCTTTGGGTAAAACACAGATTGAAGGAGATGACCATTATTGTATCTGAGAAGCCCTGCTGTGAGAAGATCTGCTCTCTGAGTTTGCGGTGAAAGTAAAGTCCTCTTGGTAGGAGTGAAGGAAATTGGTGAGCAAAGAAAGATGGAGCAGGAGTGAAACCATGAATGCTATTTTGAAATCTATCTCCTCGTACCCATCCATAACAGATTAGCCATAATCTTCAGACTGGCCAACAAAGGACCATTAACCTCTTGGCCCCAACTTCCTGGCGCAGTGACAGAGGGTCCTCCCCTTGGAAAAGGCACTGCTTCACAGCAGCTATTTAGTAAAGATAGCTTTGCAGATGCACACAGCTTAGCTGAAGCAGAGCTGAGTCTCACAGAGCTTAAGCAGCACAATAATCAGGCAGTTGAGAATTTGCACTCCCGTAAACTTTCCTGAACTCTGTTCAAGCCTGTCAGGGAAAGTTGACCTGCTGTAAATAAAATGCTTTGAGGATAGATTAATGGGAAGGAAGGGTCTTCAGTTTGTAGACAAGAAAGTAAAAAACAAAAACAAAAACAAAAAACAAAAAAACAAAAAACCTTCTGCAGTTGTAGCCAAGATGTCACCTAAAATACCCCTGACCAGGTCCTAGAGCCTACTGGCTAGAGAATAGAAGGGCAGCCTGGGGTAATGAGGGGTAGGGGGTGGTTGAAGATTCCATGGCATTTGGGCTTCCCTTGTAGAGAAGAGAATTAAGTTGGCTTGGGGGCATACCATGGTGCCTCCAATCTGCTAATCAGGGATAGGTGTCTGCCCTTTGGTAGCTGGGACCCACACACCCTATCACTCTTGACTCATATAAGAAAGACAAAGATCTTTTAAGGAACAGTACAGCGACAATTTCCTCTAGATCGTCTACAACCAACTAATGGTCACTGTTCTCAGAAGCCATGCCTAGAATATGGCAAACACTCAAAACGGAACTGTAAATGAATCAGGAGGAAGGAAGGATTATACACTATAGCTATTTCATTAATGCAATTGTTTTATACTAATTTAATTCTAGCTTCTTAGTACCATGTGAGAATTCATTATATCAAGATCTTTCCTCTTCATATGACATGAGCTCAGAACACAGCCAACTTTTTCATCTGATTCTCAGCTCAAGAAACAGTGATGTGTGCCAAAAAGAGAGGACAGAGTGGGTGTAGTAGATAGAGAAAGTAACGTTAGGTCTTTCTAATACTTAGGGATGTTGTATATTTTCAGGGTCTTTTCTTTTTTTCTTTTTTACTATACAATTTTTAGGTTAAGGGCCAACTATGAACCATGTAAAACATGGTAGCATTTCTCAAGTGATTCGATCCAGGGTTGCCTTTTTTATACCAAACATATATCTCAGACAAAGAATGAGTAGAGTGAAAACAAAGCCTACAAGAAATCATCAGGAGAGGGTTAAGGAGCAGAAGGAAAAGAAGGCAGAGAGAAACAAGGGCAGACTCATCCCAAGTCTACCAAGATGGGCTGAGATGTCTGAGCTTCCCGGAATAGCAAAATAAAAATAAAAATAAAAACAAAAACAAAAACAACAGCATCTACTGTGAACAAAAAACCCTATAAACAAATAAAAAAAATCAGCAATAATGGTCTTAACAGTTGCCTATAAGTAATTTTTCATGTAATATCAGGGGTCAGGGAGAAGAAAACAGATTGTACATCTATTCAAACTGAACATATTTAATGCTAGAACCAGCTTGAGCCAAAGACATAGATTATCAAAGAGGGGGGAAATTGCAAATGGAAGCAGAGCGATGCTTTATGCCCAGACATCATGAACTAGGGGAAGAAAACTAGGAAACCGCTGCCTCACTTATGAGGTGCTGTACTAGTTCTCTGCCTGTCGTATAACTACCATTTAGTGGCTTTAAACAACACAAATTTATCATCTTATTCTTCTGCAGGTTGGAAGTCTGGCCTGGGTCTCTCCCGGTTATAATCAAGGCGTGGGCAAAGCTGAGGTCCTATCTGGAGGCTTCTTTTCCAGCTTCTAAAGGTTAGCTCATGCCCTACTCCATCCACCTTCACAGTCATCATTAGTAGGTCAAGTCCATTTCCCACGGTATCACCCTAATCTTTTCTTCCATCTCCCTCTTCCACTATTAGGACTCCTATGATTATACCAGCCCCTCTGGGATAATCCAGGATAACCTCCCAATGTTAAGGTCAGCTAGTTAGCCACCTCGATTTCTCCTGCAGCTTTAATTCCCCATTAACGTGTAATGACACCTACTCAGCTTCTAGGGATTAGGACATCCTTGGACAGAGGGAGAGATTCTGTATCCTGCCTACTAAAGACATCAAAGTTTCAGATTTCTTTCTTTTTTTTGTTCCTTTTTTCATCTGCCCAGCTCCAAACTATCATGAGGACAGATGAGATCCTCTCATTTTATACACCATATATTATGAAGTGTGAGAATCATACCTCTCTTGCTAGGCACAGCTAAATAGATGTACTTTCAGCAAACAAAACAAAACAAAACAAAGCAAAAAACCAACCACCCAAACAAAAAAACCCAGAAAACCAAAAATAAATACCATCAAGGGAGGAAAAACAGGATATACTCTCCCGAAACATCTGAATTTATCCAGTGCACAGTTCCGAAGGCCATCTTCCCACTGACAGCCTTTCCCTCGAGTTCTCAATCATTTGTTTTGTGATATGTCCTATATTTGGAGAATGATTTCTAAGGAGTTTCATTGTTATTAGCAGTCTAGACATTTATGATAAATTAAAACCCCATTAAGTATGAAGGTATCAAAACAATAGCAGTGCTGCCTTCCACTGCATATATTTTAGGATGACAGCCCTACTCCATCTGACTTCCTCAGCAAGAAAAGCTCATCAAATTCAGTTCTAGTGACAGAGCTCAACCAGCACCTATTTTTGTATTACCTGAGAAGAAAAAAAAAAAATAGTGCACGCAGGCAATAGTACATCTGGTACAGAAATGAAATTAAATACAAGACTGAGGCATCAAACACTCAGATCCATTTCATTGTTTCCTATCCAGAAACACCCTAATTGAAGGTGGCATTCCAAGGTTAAATCCCAGTTCTGACAGCCTCTCATGTCAGACACCTGTCAAAATGTAATAAGACACCTGTGAAAAGAAGAGGGATGCCAAAAGCGTATCAGATTTCCCAAACTGTGAACCTAAGTTGGAGGATTCATGTCCCCGAGCAAACGGGGTGGTACCTGGGTGCCGCTGGGTCTACACCATCATTCACAGGCGAGGAAGAATAAAATAGATAGATGACACCTTGGTAGGAAGTGCCATAGTGTTTCAAGTTCAGCAAAGGATGATAATAAGCATGAAAGGACCTCGCTGAACGGGCTTAAATTTCAGCATTCAGCCCTGGAGTCTTGATCCCAGTGAGAGGCAAGAAATTATTTTTTAATATCTGTTTTACATAATTAAGGGGCACTAGCTTTCATGCAGATGAGGCTTTGAATGTTCACAACACCAAATGGGCTTCATTAGCTTAGCCAGGCAATTAATGAAGCAGGAAGTAGAAAGCCAAGATAAAGCCTTATCTTCAAAAAAGTCTGAAGCAGGGAGGGCCGATAGTTGAGAGGCGGTGACGTGCATTTCCTACATTTATTCACTGGAAGGCAAAACTTCTATAGCTCTTGATAGCTTTGAAAGCAGCGCACACGTCCCATTTAAGCCCCAAATGAGAGAAACAGGTGGTGTGTTTAAGGCTTTGTAGAAAGTCTTGAAGTATTTCCCAAACATTTGTAGGTTTCACCAAGCCTTTCTCTTGTTATTCTAAATGCCTTTTCTATTGTTTTCCAATTGCTTTCCTCATTTCCCTCCCATGTGCATTTCAAAGGAAATTGGAGAGCTTAAAATGTGGCTAAATATAACAGCACTGAACTAACAGTGAATAAAACCTCAAGAAATTATTTGAGATGCATGTTCCTCCTCTTCTGGTTAGGAAACTGCAGTATCACAAATGAGCTATGCTCCAGAGAAAGGCTATTTGTTTACAAGACGCCAAGCACAGGCAAGCAGAGCCCGGGCTGGCACAGGCAAGCAGAGCTCAGGCTGAAGGAATGTAATCCAATTCTCGGTTATTTCAATGCAGATTTTCTTCTAGATAACCAGCCACCTGCCCATGTTGAAGAACCAGAGAAATCCAATGTCTCAGGGGTTGAGAAAAGTTAAACCACAGCCTGTTCACTCTGCAAGGGGCCTTCTAAGTGGGCCCACTCTAGTGCAACTACTTCATTTATTTTTTTTATGTTATGTTAGTCACCATACAGTACATCATTGGTTTCTGATGTAGTGTTCCATGATTCATTGTTTGTGTCTAACACGCAGTGCTCCATGCAATCCATACCCTCCTTAATACCCACCACCAGGCTCACCCATCCTCCCATGCCCCCACTTATAAAACCCTCAGTTTGTTTCCCAGAGTCCATAGTCTCGTGTTTCATCTCCCACTCCAATTTCTCCCCCTTTATTTTTCCCTTCCTTCTCCTAATGCCCTCCATGCTATTCCTTATGTTCCACAAATAAGTGAAACCATGTAATTGACTTTCTCTGCTTGACTTATTTCACTTAGCATTATCTCCTCTAGTCCCGTCCATGTTAATGCAAAAGTTGGGTATTCATCCTTTCTGATAGCTGAGTAATATTCCATTGTGCATATGGACCACATCTTCTTTATCCATCTGTTGAACGGCATCTCTGCTCTTTCCACATTTTGGCTACTGTGGACATTGCTGCTATGAACATTGGGGTGCATATGGCCCTTCTTTTCCCTACATCTGTATCTTTGGGGTAAATACCCAGTAGTGCAATTGCTGGATCATAAGGTAGTTCTATTTTTAATTTGAAGGTGAGAAATAAAAGAGGTTATTGACTTCTTTCTGGGTATCAGTGAGTCATCAACCATCAGAAGTAAATTCCAGGGCCCCTGTTTCTTACCCTGCTCTGTCTGCATTCCTCCAAACCATTTCCTAGGCCACCAGCTTCAAGGAGAAGGGAGTCCCAGAAAGATTAGGGATTACAAAGATATACCTGGAAGGCCTCATCTGTTCCTCAGGTTTTCTATTTATCTTCTTTTCTCACAGACATTCTGGTCACAGGCTTCTGTGTTGTTTTCTGTGTTTCCCTCCCCTTCCCTTTGTTCAAACTGAAGTAGGTAAGTGGACTCAGAGAAAGTGCTAGACTCAAAGAATAAAGTGCTGGATAAATAAAGAGCACAAACTTTAACATCATGTTTATAGGGCAAAAGTGGCATTAGGCTCCAGAGACTAAGAAAAGCTCAAAGTTGGAAAGGGACAGGAGGACATAGGAGGGTCTAACTCTGGGGTACTGAGGGAACAGAAAAAAAAGAGATTAAAGTGAGTCCCCATCTAGAATTCCATGTGGCCGGCTGGAAGCTCACCTCATTATCACGTGAGGACCTTCACAGGCCAGGGTCCCTAAACTTCAATCCCATTACCAGCTCAACCTGGACTGGCTCATCCTCTATAATTAATACAATATCCTATGATTTGGGAGACCTACAGCAATCCACACTGCGGGTGGGGAACTTGGAAGGGTAAGGAGGGAACACTTTACCCCTTGTCGTTCAAAATGGGTCTGAACAGGATGAGTGGGGAATTTTCCCCAGGGCCCAAGGGAGCGGCATACAGAGGGTACACCTCCCCACTGATGTATATTATGTTCATTTGGTGTCTCTCAAGCCTGTTTTCTAGGATACTCTCTAGCAAATATCCCATTACCTCAGCACTTGTTATCTCGTCTGATCTTAGACTTGTCTAATGTGAAAAGGCTGGTCCTATCCATCTGGTGACCCTGGAACTCAAGGCTTCTCCAATCTGCCCTTCATACCTCTTCTCTGTCCCCAGAAACTCAATACTGCAGCCAAACAAGAAGAATCACACACCGTTGCTGGAACATGCCCCACAATTGCTTCTAATACTGGTCTTTGTCATTCAGGTCTTCCTATCTGAAAAGCTCTCCCTTCCCCATTGTCACCTCTTGATAATTTATCCATGTGTCACTTAAGAACTTTTGCCATTTAAAATGATTCATTGATGAAATGGGATGGCCTCGGAGAAGAAGAGCCCCTATCACAGCAAGTGTTCAAGGAGAAAGGAAGACAACATGTTAAGACTCTATCAGATAAAGGCTGGGCCACAACAATGACAACAGGGAGAGCTAGCTAGGTGCCAGGAACTGTGCTAACCATGGGCCATACATCATTCTCACAAAGACCCCAGGAAGGAGGTACAATAATCTTCATTTTATAGGTGAGGTCCAGAAATGTGCCCATGGTCACTCCACTGGGATTCAGAGCAAAGCAGTAGAGAGTAAAGAGTAAGAGTCAGATACTAGCCCATGCCCTTCTAATGGTCCTCCCAACACCATGAGCCTGGCATTTAATGTTCCTCCCTGGGTCCCTCTCTCACTGTCTGAGTGGAATGCAACCCCCTTTACCTCTGTACACTCTTGGCTCTTTCCTGGTAATTATTTTATTCGCTTCACCTGACATATCTGTATACTTACCTCATCTCACCTACTGGAACATAATCTGCTGGGAAGAACTCTGGCTGATCTACCCACAGAGCAGTCACACTGCCTGAGACAGGGCAGCCGCTAAAATTTTCTTGAATGAACACCACCCACAATGGTTCACGTACTGTAGCGAGCTATAAATGGTGGTTGTATGTGTTGTATGTGTTCAAGATCATGATTCCAACAGCCGTCAAGAGCCAGAGTTTCTAATAATAACAGCCTGGAGGCCCCTTTGCTGAGAGCACCACTCTGACCTTGACGAGATGGCCAACCAGACAATCTGTTCTCGACAGGCTCGGGGTGGGACTGAAAAGCCTTCTTCAGCCAAGAAGTGTTGTTATAAAATTCTTTGTTATTGTTTGAAACCATTAAATTCTTTATTGGTGCCAAGGTGCAAACGAAATCATTTGCTTTTGGCATTTGGACAAGCCCAGAATTATGTTATTGATAAAAACTGGTCTTTTAAAAATCCTAAGTTATTTCCACCGCAGGGATATTCAGGATCCTTTCTGCCTTACACTGACCTTGAGTGGTTCTGGTCCCATCACTTCCGGGAGTTTCCTCCCTACCTTTGCCTCAGAAACATCATGGATTGCTGGAATTGTTCTGTCTTGGAGTAGAGGGAGCTGAGAAGACAAAGATCAGCTAGGGACTGGGATGAATTCATTCTATTCCTATTTATGGTAAAGTCATAATTTCTTTTCTTATCCCTAAAACTAAAAGGTAGTCATGCTGGAGAGAGACCATCAGCTATGACAACCAGACAAAACTAAAGCAAAGACAAAGCAAAGACATGTCCTTGTTTCCCATTATTCGCTTCCCCTATTATTGCCTACATGATAAAGAACTGTTTCCCCTTTGGACAAAAAAGCAGTTACATCCAGAGCCATTTATGGCTAATGTCCTGATTCTGGTTCAAATCCCTATTGGTTCTACTTCCAAAACATAGTCTGACACTGTTCATTGGTTCTATCTCAAACCCCACCAGCGCAGACCACCACTGCCTCTTACCTTGGGGGTATCGCAATATTCTTCCCTCACTGGCCTCTCAGTTTCCACTCGTGTCCCACTCTTCCATTTTGCATAGAGCAACCAGAGTGGCCTTCTACAAATATAAATTGTCTCACTTCTACCATATGTTTCAGTGGCTTTCCACTGCTTGGAGAATAAGCAAGCTAGAGCACAAGCCCTTAGGATGTGACGTGGCACCTGGCCAGATGGCTGCCTGCACTTGGGCCACTCTCACTCAGCACTCCAGGACTCCAGGCTTCTCTCACAGGTGAGCATGCACTGGTCCATACACCTGGAGCTCTGTTCTGTCACCTCTCCACAGAACATCTTCCTGTCACCCTTCCGATCTCTGTTAAGCATCATCTCAGAACATCTCTGACTCCCCTTTCTACAAGCACCTCTGAGTAACTTTATTCCATTCCTGCTATTTCCTGTCACATTCAAATTTTTTTTGCCTGCCTGGTATTTTTTAAAGCATAATCAGCAATTATCTTCTTTATATATGTATTTATTTATTTCTATTTTTCCCTCCTGGAATTTAAGTTCCATGAGAACATAGACTTTGTCAGTCTCGTGTGACAGACACTGTATCTCCTGTAAGTCCTGAAACACATCAAAGATATTCAAGAACTGTGGAATGAATGAAAAAATGAACTCTAGATTCTATCCTGTTACAAGGTCTGCCATTATCTGGCTCCCTGCCACTCCTCCCAGCCTCATCTGCTGGCACTCGCTCACACGGACTACTCACACATCGTGCACCGAGCCAACGGCTGTTGCACAAGGAAGTCACTCCTTTCAGTGTCTCCAGAATGTTACACTGGCTCCTGCCTCTTGCTGGGACATCCTTCACCTCTACGCCACTCAAGTCCTACTCTGCTCAAGGCTCAGTTTAACTGTTACTTCCTCCAGGATTTCCAATGAATCTCTGTCCCAAGGCAAAGTTAAATGTAGCGGTAATTTGTTAAAATATCTGCCTTTCAGTGGGTGGTCCCAGAAGTGTACAAACCAAGGCTAACTCCTACCTTTATTTTGAACACAGTTCCTGACACACAAGAGAAATGTTAGATGAATGAGTGAGTCCCATTTAACTACCACTATTGCACGCCCTCTATGTCCCAATCGTGAGGCTCGGTGAAGGATGGTGCTGAGGGTTTCCCGTGTTGGGAGGAACTGGAGGAACTGTGTTGCATAAATCATTGAGCACAAAAGATAAATGAATTTCAGATGAGACATGAGAGCAAAGGAAAACTGACACTAAAGGAGCGAGCACTTTCTAGTTTCGTATCTGCTACTACGGAAGCATTTAGTCCAAACGATCAGATTACTCGTGTTTCCAGGAGAGCATCCAGGTCCCTGGGCATAAACAGTCACAATCCAAAACCCCCCATGAAGACACAAGAAAGAATCTTCAAATGTAATATTCCTGACATGCTCATTAAACTATTTTGGACAATTAATGTCAAATGATTAAGAACTTAAAAACAAACAAACAAAGAAACCTTTGTGTGTAATGTGATTAAAGATCTCTTAGCAATAAAGATCACCCACGGCAAAAATATTCCTTCTGTAGAACTTCATTTCTTTTCCACTCTGAGGTTCCTAAAGACAATGGCCATGAAGACTATTATAGGATTCAAGGAAGAATAAAATGGAAAAGATGTGCAGGATAATTTTGCCTTTTTTTTTTTTTTTTAAATACAGAGAAGTGACACACTTACATACCAAAATACATGAGCTCCACATTAGATAAAATCACAATTATAGTCAAGGATACATTTCACTGCTTATCCACATCACACACTCGGAAAGGTACTCTACAAGGGAATTGTCCAAAGTCAAACAACTCCCAAACTTTTTCTTTCTGAGCACAGGTAGTAGATAATATTATTCAGCCTTGTAGTATGAAAATTATAAGCTTATGAGCCCGTGGGTCTGTATAAAAAAAAAAAAAAAAAAAAAAAGTAACACAGCTCACTTCCCAGATAGCTCCAGCCCATTCTTTTTCAAAGCAGCTCTCTTCTCCCCATCTTACCCAGCATCGTGTGAAAAGAGATGACTGGGTTCATATGCTGATAGACTTCTCCTTACTTGATAAATACATTGTGTATATTTGCCCCCCTCCTACTAATATGTTTCCCTTTATATTTTAATATTTTTATGACCAATTTTAATGATGTCTTGTACGAGCACAATATAATCACTTCTAAAAAAGCAGGTCATTTTCTGAGTTAGAAGGCATATCCGGTGCCCCAGCTTGCAGGTACATTTGAGGCAGAGAGAAAGCAATTTCTGTGCATAAATGGACCTTTTATCAGATATATGCTCATATTCCTGTTTCAAATTTATGTCTTTTGATCCCTAAATGGTTTTGTTAAGAGTGAGAAAAGTAGACTCTCTTTCAACCTTGCCATAGCACAAAAATCAAAAGTCATTTTTGGTGGTGGTTTGGGGAGAGTAGTACCACCAAACTAGAATGCCACAGACTAAATAAGGTGACATCAAAGATAAGTTTTCATTTAGTTTTTACTCCTGAGGGGTTATGTAGCTTTAAGAAAGTTACCTCTTGAACCCATCAACCAAGTACTGTTCATTAAATGCCAACTCTGTGCTAGAACCCACTTGTTGGAGAGAAATCTATATCCTTATTAGGTGTCTTGGTTGTGACTATCTTTGAAATGACCTTAACCATTCCAAATAACTATAAATGACTTTATATCAAGAGTAGGAAAAGACCGACTTGAACACATAATGTAAAAGTCTTGAAGGGAGCACCAGTTAAATTGTATTTTTTACAACAATCATTTGGCTTCTGGAAAAGAGAAAAGGGAAAAGAGAGAGAAGAGGGGATGTACCTTTTTCATTGAGAAGTGCAGTGTAATCCATAGTGATAACAAAAAAAACAATCACTGAGTGATTAAGGATGAGAACTGCCAGGAAAAAATAACAAAGCAAAACGCAATTTAATGACCTTTGAGAAGGTGAGATCTGAAAGTGAAACAGAGACCTTTCTAGATATCCCCATAAGCCAGATCAAATTTTTATTTTGCTGTCCATAGTGAAAACCAGAGACATCAGCTCCCTTACCAAAGTCAAGTTCAAACTTAGCCTCTTCTGTCACTAAGAACCTACTAAACTAAACTTAGTTGCCAGAGAAAACAGAATATAATTTTCAGAAAGAAGAGTGATATTGTCTTTGGAAACAGCTCAAGGGTCCACCAACTGATGAATGGATAAAGAAGATGTGGTATACAGTGGAATATTACTCAGCCATTAAAAAGAATGAAACCTTGCCATATGCAATGACATAGATGGGACTAGAGAATATTATGCTAAGTAAACTAAGCCAGTCAAAGAAAGACAAATACCATATGTTTTCACTCATGTGTGGAATTTAAGAAACAAAACAAACGATTATGGGTAAGGGGGGAGAAAAAAAAGAGGGAGGCAAACCAAGAAAAAGACTCTTAACTACAGAGACTGATGGTTACCAGAGGGGAGGAGGTAGGGGAGGCGAACTAGGTGATGGAGATTAAGGAGTGCTCTTGTATTGAGTACCTGGTGTTGTAGGGAGATGCTGAATCACCACATTGTGCAACCTGAAACTCAGATGACACAGTATGTTAACTAACGGGAATTTAAATAACAACGTAAAAAAAAATTAACTCCGGCAGCTTTAGGCAGCTAAATCCAAAATCAAAGAGGGCTGTTTAATTTCCCCTCTTGAAGTTCTGACTGTCTTAGTGTATTTTAAAATAAAATAAAATCCAACAATAAAATAGCTCAATTAAGCCTAATTTGTGTGTTTCAACATCTGGCTGGGTGACTGCTCCCGTACTTCACACTTGTGCGGCAAAGCAATGTTTAATTAAGACCACTCATTCTGTTGCCTCTGTACCAAACAATGATGAGGTTGTTGTTTGCGTACAAAACTCTCCAGGAAAAGGCTTAATGTAACAAATGATTCTTTTTTTTATTCTTTAAGTGCAAGGCAGACATTGGTTCACAGTCTAGGCTGCCTCACCTACCTTAAAGCTGATCTCAATCTTATTTAAGAGATTTTAGGATTTTATTGCCACCGTCTAGAACTTAGAAATAAATGCAAACAGGTGTGCAGGCACACATAACACAAAATCTCTCAAAAATCTTGCCTATAAGCAATATAGCTTTGGTGTGCTCTCCCAACACGGAACAAAATATGTGGTGTATTACAAACGGAAAAACACTCCTGTTTCTTGGGATGGAGATATTTGAGGTTTCTCTACTTTGCTGGGACTTCTATTTGAAATGCAGAGGACCAGACCTCAGCTGACCTTTTATGCTTGCTTTAGCGATCAGAGTAGAAACACAGAACAACAGGAGACTCCAAAGCTGTGTTTTCTACTCAGCTAACGATCCCTACAAAGAAACATCTCTTTTTTTTTATTTTTATTTTTTTATTTATTTGTTTGACAGACAGATTACAAGTAGGCAGAGAGGCAGGCAGAGAGAGAGAGAGGAGGAAGCAGGCTCCCTGCTGAGCAGGGAGCCCGATGCGGGGCCCGATCCCAGGACCCTGGGACCACGACCTGAGCCTAAGGCAGAGGCTCTAACCCACTGAGCCACCCAGGTGCCCCCAAAGAAACATCTCTTAATTAGCCTTACCCTGAGCTAACTTCTTCTGATACACCATGTATAATTAAATATGTTAGCAAGATAGAAATGTGAGATACAGCAGCTTTCACACCCAAATTTTCAACTCCAAATTTATAAAAAGATAAATGTGGATTTTGTTTTTTTAGTTGAAAGCCCATCTTGAAGTATTTTATTTTCACTCTGAAAACTTTCAACATTATGCTAAAAGAATAAAAAGAAAATGGTAAAATTAGTAGTAGGACTGAATTTTCTGAGCAGAGAATTCTAAATCAAACTAACAGAATCTCAGGTGCCCAACCAAGGGCCTGGTACCCTCAGGAGATGAAGAATCCCCGGGAGAGTCTGTCCTCCCCCAGGCACATGTGGTGCCCACGCCACTGGTCTCTCACTTCTAGGAGTGACTTTGCAAGCTACAATGTTGATACAAGGCAGAAAACATCCAGCACGTGGGCCCTAAAGAACGCCGAAGGTGGCTTCCAGCCCCAGCCACGGGGTGTCTCTTTATGGCTAAATTAAATGAAATTATATTTTATCCTTCTTAATTTGGCACCCTTTGGAAATGTGAAACTGCCTAGAGAAAATTGCTCTTTATATAATGAAGTGAAACAGTTTTGGAATATAGGCCTCTCCTATACTTATGCCTAAATATAACGAAGACATATGAGTGATAATTCACATGGGGTTTATAATATGTATATAAATCCTTTGGGAAAAAAATCCTGGTATTTTACATGCATTTGAAAATAAACCTAGATAATATTTATAAACCTAGTGAAAGGCCTATTTGATTAAACACATTTTGACCTTTAAAAGTCTTAATACTTTTTTTTTTTTACACTAAGTATTCTGTTGTGGTTGAATCAATTTGCACATCCAGAGCCTATACCACAGATAGAACTATACAGTAAACTATCTTGTTATAGACAGGTTTTCTTACAGATAAAAATAGAGATAAATAATTCATGCTCTTATCAGAATAACCTACCAAGAAAGAAATTAAAATAAACTCCATATATGCAGATAGCTTTTCAATATCATCTCTCATAAATGCCAGAAAGGTTTTCCTCTGTGTTGGCACTGTAAGTTTGCTTTGAAAAGGTAGTTATCTATTGGACTAGGCCCATTAATTTCAATCACTTCATTAAGACACATACAGGCACATATACTCTCTCTCTATTCTGGGGAAGTTTTGAAAGGCCATCTTGAGTAGCCAAAAAGCACTTCAAAAATTTCTCCAAGACTTCCTCTTCACGTATACACGAGTTTGATTACTTTGACAGACTGCTTAATTTAACCTTGGGGGAGTCCCTGAATTCACTAGCCAGACCAGAGGTTTAGACACAGTTGAAGATTCTGTATTTGCATAAACAACCATTTCTGATGAAAACTAGTTCAGAGTTACCTTCAAAGCTGGCTTTCAGCAACTGACACCAGAAGTCACTGGAGTGATGCAATTCCATCAAGGGGGCTGTGGCTGTTTTCCTGGTTATCTGTTTTGTTTTGATTTTCTGCCTCTCCAGGGCTTACCACTGTCCTGATGTCCTGGTCCCATGTGGCTGGAATGCTTAGTGTGTGGACCCTTGGTTGGAGGCAAAGTACCCGTCTCCCATGAGGGGTCAGATGCTCCCCTCTTCCCCGCCAGGGTTTGCAGCACAGAGGCCTCCTGGCCCAAAGCATCTTGCTACAATGTATGGGGCTTCTCTTCTCTTGTTCCTAAAGCTTGCCTTGGTTCCTCCCATTTTCTAAGCCTTGTCTTTCCCCTGCTCATTGACAAGCATGTGTATGCTCTTATCCTCAGCCTAGAAATGTTCCCTTTCCTCCAAGATAGCCGGCGCTGGTCTGCACCGTGCTCCTGGAAGCTTCTGAGCGCAGAAAGTCTCACACAGTGTTAATTTTGCTCTAGCTTCAGTAAAGGAGAGGGAGGGGAGGAGAAAAAGAGAGATTAAAATGACAGACCAGAAATGCTGTTTCAGCCAGGATGCTGCTTCTCCCCCACAGCCTCTGTTAAAATGGGCCTGATTTTCTAAATTCAGCCAAAGAGCCTGAGATGAAATATTAGCTTTTCATTTAATGTCATTCACACAAGGAATTTGTCAGAAGAGCCTGCATTTGAACTTTTTATGTCATCTCATACATCTCAAAGGTTATTAAACTCCATAAAATACAATTTCAAAAGTGAAATAATTCTCCACCTTGACTCTATAAGGGAATCTTAAGGAAGGTAAAACAAACAAACAAACAAACAAACAAACAACCACCTCTGGCTTATCCCTAAAGAGAGAATAAATAGAGTAAGGAGAGAGATTTTCTGGCCAAATAACTAGAAGGATTTCAACCCTCAGGGTTCTTGTTCCAAAGGCCTCCAAATCCCCGCAGGTCTGGCGAAGCAGAACAGAGAAGGGGCTGGATATATATTACAGGAAAAACAGAAGTAAGTGGTTAATGGTTTTCTTAAATGCTGCAGAAAATGGCTTGTGTGTAAATAAATACAGTAAAGTATAGAGACAGAATGAGGAAAAAAGTGAAAATGGAACCCAAGGGACCAGGAGGCCCTGTTCTCAGCCAGTCTGGCTGCATTTGCACAAGAGTGACCTGTAGCAAAGCTCTCCCTCACCACCTGGTTCCTCCCCTTCCTCCTGCGGTTGGCTACTAACCCACCACCACAGCCAGAAATAAATTCATGACATATATGCTATATTCCCTACCACCCTTTTATTTTTTAATTTTTTAAAAGATTTTATTTATTTATTTGAGAGCGAGCAAGGGAGCAGTGGTGAGAGGTACAGGAAGAGGGAGAAGCAGGCTCCTTGCTGAGCAGGGAGCCCAACATTGGGCTCCATGCCAGGACCCTAGGATCGTGACCTGAGCCGAAGGCAGATGCTTAACTGTGCCCACACCCTTTTCTTTAAAAACTGTAAGAATTGCCCAAAGTAGCTTCTTAATGCTACTTTGATGGCTCATTTGTTAAAGGGTTTCTGTTTTAGAGTCTCTGATCATAGTCTTAATGTTTCACACAAACTCAGGTAGTCCAAAATTGGCTCAGTGTTATGGCTTTATAGGAAACAGAAAACCGGTGTCCCAAGAACAACCTTCCTGACCTTTCTATTCTTAACATCATCTCTTGTGATCGGAGGGGGTTGGGCGGCCTCCATAGAATGATGATACAAGTGTGTGTGGTCAAAAAGATTTGGAAAATGCTGTGTTAAACATTAGGATTTTTTGGAGCATGTAGCATACAACTATGCAGTCTGAATCTCTAAGTGCGGAAGACAGGCCGAGGAAGTCACAACTATTCAACTCACTGGACTATTTTGCAAAGTTCTTCCTTGGAACGTGAAGTTGAACTAAATAATCTTTACCGTCCCTTCCAGCTTATATATCATTTCTGTTACTTTCTCATCAGGACCAAAGGACTCAACAAAACGACTGAGGGAAGTAAGAGGGTCTTCTTCCAAGGACAATCCAAAGGTCAGTAGACAGACACTATTGTTGGTGTTTTGGTGATGTAAAGAAGGTGTGATTTGGAGCCAAGCTGACTTGAGTTCAAATCCCTTTCTGCCTTCCACCAGCTGTGTGTCCTCAGAAAAGTGACTTAATCTCTCTGAGCCTCTGTTTCTTCTTCTATAAACTAGGAATAGTACTCATGCGACTAACAGTACTAAGATGACTTCGTAAGGTTGTTTGAAATAAATTATCTAAGACAGGAAGCACCATATCTTACATGTAATATAGCCATTTTATTTCAGTTACTCATTTATTTATTTCAGTAATCACTGAGGTTGAGACCTGGTTACGATCATCTGGTTAAGGAAGAAAGCTTGACTTCAAAATCACTAAAAATTTCTTTCTACTTTATGAATGGCCTTCAGATTTGCTGAATTTTGCATGTCTACATTTCTTTAACTAAAATTTTGGGTTCTTTTTGCATCACATCATAGCCTACCTAATTCCCCCTGAGCTTTCCTCTGCCTGCCCCATAAGACAATCACCAAAGCCTACAAAGGTCCCTCATAATGCGGATTTTGAAATGATGTGAGCTGGAAGTAATTAACATATCCACGTTGTCAGAGGTAAACTGTACTACACATCAATTCCATTGAAGAGCAGTCTGCTATGCCAAAAAAAAAAAAAAGTATAAATTGTTTCTCTACCAAAGAGTTCCACTGAATATTGATTTCTTCCAGTCTTTTAAATAGTCCATGTTTAGAATTTAGATCAGTGTTAGAACAATTCACTTCCAAATGCATGTAAATAAGGTTAAAGGCCTAGCTTAAATCTAGAATAAGTAGACCTGTGGAGAGTAAAGTCAAAAACGGCCCTCTGATAAGATAAACATACGCTCCTTCACCAAAGATGCAGTAATAAAAGTTGGTAGCGGCATCCTTCTAGATATGGGTGTACGTCACACACTCCTGCTGTTAGAGGGCTCCTCCAGAGAGGACACCAGCCTAAGAAGGTGAGTTTTCTTTTAGCAATGAGATCAACTGTTTCTTTGGGGATATCTTTCCTTTAATGGGCATTGGCCTTTAAAAAAATATATATATTTTTTTTCCACTTCTATTACCTTTCGTGTGAATAAAATACATTTGAAGTTTTGTAGTGATTGTCCTTTAATCAGATACTTTTATATTCAGTGTTTTTGTGGGGGAAAAAAAATGGCTCTGATTTATAAAGAGGCCAAGAGGTTATCAAATTCTCAAAAGGAATTAAAAAGTAGTCTCTTTCTTGGCTCTGCCTTAGGGCTAGCTCTTGACTTACCTTAGTTTTCTATCTACAGACCCAACCTTTCTGTTCAGGTTTAAACTTGCATAGCCAAAAGCCACTCCCTGCCCCCAGCCCCCATCCATGAGACAACTAAACATCCCCCAGTTCTGCACCTGATTCCCCAAGATCTTTCAGATTTGTTCCTTCTCATCTCTGTTGTTGGCATCCCTTAAAATTACTTCCAGTTCTAAGAGACAGAAGACTCTGACTAAAACTGACTTGAATAATAAGGGAAATCATCATCTCACATAAGAAAACTCTAAGTGGCTCCAGAAAGTCATTTCCTCCTCTTTGTCGGGGGTTAGTCTTTCTCTTTGTCCTCCAAAAGCATCTGTGTACCTGCTGGATTCAAGCCCACGAACCAGAACGTACTCCAGAGATTTTAAGCAGGGGTAATTTTATATGGGGACGTTGGTGCTTCAAAATCTACAGGAAGGGCTGAAGGAACAGGCTGTAGGTTAGGTCTACAGCAAAATTCCCAGAACAGTATTCCACTGACCACAGGGAAGTTACAAGGAGTCACTCCCGCGGAGGCCACTTCGGAGCCCTAATACAACTGAGAACCTGTCTCAGGATGTGCATAACAAGTGAGGAAGGCATATCTGGAGCTGTTGCTTGGAGCTCAGGAAGCTAGAGCAGAGAACTGTCACCACCGTGCCTGCCATCACAATCATTCTTAAAAACTCAGAAAGCTGGAGAACGGACAGAGGAGCATGCCTACAGGGCATCCCCACATCTCACAGCTGTTCTAGCCAGCGGAGGCAGGGAGAGCTGTGCTGGAAGACGACCTCCACCCTCTGCTTTCGCCTGTCCAACAGCACAGGAATGCATGCAACTGGAAGAACCCTTTCTGTAAGTCCAACCCGGCTAAAAGAGAATCAGAGAATCCTTGCTGTTCATTTTCCTTCCATAGAACAGAAACTATGTAAACTCATCTACTGTACACAGGAAAGTCAGCTTCCTGGGGTGAGTTCCCATGGGAGAACATAATGGAAGTCAGCAGCATCTGGGCTGTCTGAGCCTCTGATGCAGTCTAATAGCAGAGACACAAAATTCCTTTCCTGAGTCATGGAACAGAGGCCTCCCTTCTGTCTTAATCAGCCGATTTAGACCACTTGTTCACTCATGGTCCCATATCAGAGACTAGGCAATGCTGTGGGCTGATAACAATTAGGTGGGACAGGCTTAGGTAAAGAGTCAACCATGGTGTTTACCTCTAAGTCTCTGCTTATATATCATCACATGGAAGAGATCCTCCCTAACAACCTTGTCTAAAGTAGCCTCACCTCATGAATGCTGAGTCCTCTACCCCACTCATAAACCTTCACGTCACTTACCATATTCTGAAGTTGTCTTGCCCCACTGAATTCTTTGCTTTTTATACAATTCTTTGTATATTATCTCCTTTTTCTACCCGTGAAGGTGAAGATTTTGTCTCATCCCATTCACTTCTGTAACCCAATTATCTATAATGGCATAAAATACATACCAGTTCAATGGATAAACTGCTGAATGTGTACATGTATGGACTAGCCCCATGTACTACAGAAATATATTATCACTACAGCTTTTATATTCTTCCTAGGCCAGTTTAGCCATTAAGTTAAAAGAGGATAAAGTAAAAGCTGTTCAATTTGTGTGTGACCCATACAACTAATCTATTAGCTGGGTTGGTCTTTTGGGATTCAGAGTTTGGTCCTACTCTGTGCCACTCATTAAACCTTACTACTGGCCATTCATAAACCAGGGTCCTTTGCCTAATGAACTCTAATGACATATGAGGATGAACAGTACAGTAAAACAGCTGCTATGGACAGCAGCATGTCAGTTCCTACTAAAATTTAAAATAGGATTACTAAGAAGAATGGGATTACCATATGATCTGGAAATTCCACTTCTGGGTACATACCCAGAAGAATAAGAGGGAACTTCTTGAAGAGATGAGCACAAATAGTTTGATAGCAGCATTATTCACAATAGTCAAAAGGCAGAAGGAACTCTAGTGTTCCTTAAAAAGGAAAGCAATTCTGACAAATGCTACATGAAACTTTAGGATTTTTTTTAAAGATTTTATTTATTTATTTGACACAAAGAGAAAGAAAACGAGGGAGAGAGCACACAAGCAAGGGGAGTGGCAGGGGGAGAGGGAGAAGCAGGCTCCCCACTGAGCAGGGAGCGGGACGCGGGACTTGATCCCAGGACTCTGGGATCATGACCTGAGTTGCAGGCAGACGCTTAACCAACTGACCCACCCAGGTGCCCTGAACCTTGAGGATCTTATGCTAAACAAAATAAGCTAGTCACAAAAAGACTGCAGGATTCCACTTACATAAAGTACCTAGCATAGTCCAATTCATTAAGACAGAAATTAGAAGGACAGTTGCTAAATGGTAGGGAAGGAGGAGAGGAGAGTTGTTGTTCAGTGAGTGCAGAATTTCAGTTTCTCAAGAAGGAAGGAGTTCTGGAGAGGGACTGCACAGCAGTGCAAATGTATTTAACGTTACCAAAATGTATTCTTAAAAATCATGAGGGGCACCTTGGTGGCTTAGTTGGTTAAGTGTCCGACTCTTGGTTTCAGCTCAGCTCATGATCTCATGGGTTCTGGAATCCAGCCCCATGTCAGCTCACGCTGAGCATGGAGCCTGCTTAAAATTCTCTTTCCCAGGGAACCTGGGTGGCTCAGTTGGTTAAACAACTGTCTTTGGCTCAGGTCATGATCCTGGAGTCCTGAGATCAAGTCCCGCATCGGGCTCCCTGCTTAATGGGGAGTCTGCTTCTCCCTCTCACCCTCTCCCCTTTCGTGCTCTCTCTCTCTCATTCTCTCTCAAATAAATAAATAAAATCTTTTAAAAAAAATTACTCTTTCCCTCTCCCACTTCCCCTCCCCCCATAAAAAATCATAGGATGGTAAATTTAATTGACAGACATTTCCCAATTCTTGTAGACAAGCTATTGGGTGAACACACTCAGACATATCAAAGTTGCTTCTAAATTAAGTGAGAAGATAAGAAATTTGTCATTCTTGGGTTAAACTTGTTTAAAAAGTAAAACTTCTTTAAAATAAGTAGTGAAAGGGGTGTCTGTGTGGCTCAGTGGGTTAAAGCCTCTGCCTTCGGCTCAGGTCATGATCCCAGGGTCCTGGGATCAAGCCCCACATCGGGCTCTCTGCTCAGCAGGGAGCCTGCTTCCTCCTCTCTCTGACTGCCTCTCTGCCTACTTGTAATCTCTGTCAAATAAATAAATAAATAAATAATCTTTAAAAAAAAAAAAAGTAGTGAAAGTTAACTGCAATAGTTGAGAGCATGTAATCTAAAATTATTTAGGTCAATGGACAGAAGAGAAAGGCCAGAAAGAGATCAGGGTGTAGAATGGATCGTCCAGTAAAGGTGGCAGGCATGAGCCCTTGGGAAGAAAAAAAAAAACAGGCAACAGACAATGGTGGAAATGATTAACAAATTACTTACGAGAAATAAGTTAAATCTCTTCCTCCTGTCACACATTAAAATAAATCACATTCACTAATGAATTAAGAGGAGAAAATGGAGCCAGAAGATAATTAGAAGAAAATAGGCCTACATATCTGAATGGGAACAGACTTTCAAGTATGAAGACATAACATAAAATGACAAAAGAAAAAAACATGATACGCATCACTACAGAAAATTAAAACCTTTAGCTCTCCAAAACCATTATAAACAAGATGATGTGAAAAAACAATATGGGGAAAATGTATTATAGGCTAGTAGCTAATATCTATAGATAAAGAGCTATTACAAATTGATAAGATGCAAACACTTCATTAGGAAACTCAACTGAAACCATGAATAGTGCACATAAGAAGAAATATATGTGGGTAAGTACAAAACGAAAAATATTCAACTTCACTACATTCAATTAACTACAATATTAAACAACGACACAGCATTTTTATTAGGAGAAAGGCTTTTTTTCCCTTATAAAAGTATTCAGAGGTTATAAGGAGGAAGGTACACATATATACTATTATAAGGGCAAATTGGTATATATATCAAACTATCTATACATTCCCTTCTAGAAATTGATGTCAAGATAATTATCAGAGATCCAAAGATTAATTCTAAGAAGTTTATTGGTTTTATTTTTTTTAAAAAGGGGAGAATAGCTAAATTTTGATATTCAAGAGCTAATATTTGAAAGCCATTAAGATATCAGGTTTTCAAAGGATACTAAATAATGCAAAAAAAGTTGAAATAGCAAAGTGCAAAAAAAAAAAGCAAAATACAAATTGTGTAAATATATATGTATATATACATTTTTTAACATACAAAAGTCCCATATATTTGCATTTATCTATAAATAGAGAAAAGCATTAGGAGGAAATTCATCTAAGTGTTAATAATGGTTATAGCTAAGAAGAATTAATGTTGATTTGTTTTCTGTACTTTTCGAATATTCTTTGATAAATTGGAACTATAGTTAGAAGACATTCATTGATATTGTAAATATTCATTTTCTAGATGTATTAAATCTGTTAACATTTATTGTTGACCACTGTATTGTGTTAAGGGACTATGACAGAAAAAATAAAAGCAGCAATAGATACAAAAATAACTCCTGATAAATGGAACACTCGGTGTGAGGTTTGTAATGTAAGTAAAGAAAAAACTGAAATATGAAGGCAAAGGAACTGATAATAGGTGAAAGCCAGGAAGACTTCTCAGAGAAGGTGACATAAAAGCTCTATATAAAAAAGATTGGAGGCCCATCTGCTGGAACAGCAGGAGAAGCTTCTTTGAACAATGGGCTTCACCACTTAGACTGGAGCACTAGTCTCCAATAAAAATCATAAAGTCTATCTTCAGTACCTCCCTCTTATTCTTCTCCACCAGTTATGCAGTTCCCTTCCTTCCCAACTTCCTCCACTGTTGACCTATGAGTGAGACAATACTACAGCTTTTGGGAACCCACTGTGGACTACTCAAGTCCTTTTTTTTTTTTTTTAAGATTTTATTTATTTATTTGACAGAGAGAGATCACAAGTAGCCAGAGAGGCAGACAGAGAGAGAGAGAGAGAGGGGAGGAAGCAGGCTCCCTGCCAAGCAGAGAGCCAGATGCAGGGCTCTATCCCAGGACCCTGGATCATGACCTGAGCCAAAGGCAGAGGCTTTAACTCACTGAGCCACCCAGGCACCCCTACTCAAGTCCTCTTAATTAGGGTCTAAGGATTTACTCTTCCTTGGCATTTGTAATATGCCTCATCTACCTATTTTTTAACCCTGAAATAAAAGGTGTCCCTAATCTTTAACTAGTTTCAAGTATCAGGCAAGGTGGAGGCAGGGAAGTTTAGCCAAGAAGACAGATCGGAGCAACAAAATCGTACCGGGTAGCAAATGACTGTTCCTCTATTTGAAAATCTTTTGCTATTATAGGCAATTTTGATATGTTATTTTTCAGAAATAAAAAATAATGTAGTGATACAACTACTTGTGCCTTCTATTTTTTCTTACAGACTTACTTATTGCTTGTAATTTCCCGCCAGGAAATAAGTTGCAACTGGAAAGTGTCATGAAAATATTGCACAAAATGCATCATGGGTTAAAAAAAATAGGAAGATTTAAATACAAGAAATAATCTCTGTTAAATATGTGTTCTAGAGAGATCCACCATGTCCCAGTCCTTAAATTAGAAAGTCAGCAGAAAGATGAACTGAATCCCAGATGTTAATTGCACAGGCTTACTGGATTAGAACTACAGATAATTAATTGCTCAATTTTAATATGCATTGGACTAAATGGATGATAAGATTTTCAGTAGTTGGTTTTGAGGTCCAGAAGGGAAAGATTATTTCTTTACAGGCTTGGGAGCCCTAGAAACCAAAGACATTTAAAATGTCTGTATTTAGTGAGTAAGAAGTTAGGTAAACAGAAGAGGTTAGGGAATGAGGTAAACTTCCAGAAAGAGAGTACAGAAGTTCAACTTCAAATTACATTTACCTATTTGAAATTTGAAAATAATTTTGTATGGGAAAGGAGGTTTTAATTTTTTTTTTTTTACTGCAGCTCAGTGATTAGCATTCTTGTCCCATAATGTCAACATTAAATCCAGATAGATCCAAAGTCCATTACTTCCTATCTGCAAAAAAAAAAGAAAAAAAAAAAAAAGAAAAAAAAAAAAGAAAAAAAAAAAAGACACTCACTGTTTATTGCCTAGATAATTAAATTTTTTATGTCCTCAAGAATTCAGGAGCATGATATGGTTAATTGGGAAAATTGTGAATTATGTGTAAGTTGTGCCCTACAACTTTTTTTTTTATTAAATTTGTAACAAAGCAAATGATGAAGAACCAACAATTTGCCAATGCTAAGTGTCCAGACAAAAATATGCTGAGAGAGTTCACACCAGCAGATACCATTAAAAAGTTGTCTACAGAGGTAGATGATGAAGGTCAAGAAGATGCAGGACTGTATGGACCATCACTGAGCAGAAAAAAGTCCCCTATTCTATCAACATAACATTAGGGATGCTAAAACAGAAGGAAAACCATCAACTACAAGGGCCCTACCCTGACATCCTAGAATACAAGTGCTGCACACCTTGAATATCAACTCTCCTTGCACATCAGAATCATCTGTGGAGCTTGTTAAAGAAGATGGGATTCTAGGTTTTATTCCCCCCAAATTCTGATTTAAGTGGTCAAAGTGAGACCTAGGATATTCTTTTTGTTTTTGTTTTTTTTGTTAGTTTTGTTTGTGTGTGGGGGGGTGTTTTTTGTTTTTTACTATTAATATATAATGTATTATTTGTTTGAAGGGTACAGGTCTATGATTCATCAGTCTTACAAAATTCACAGCACTCACCACAACACATATCTTCTCCAAGTCAATAACCCAGTTACCCCATCCTTCACATCCCCCTCCCCTCCAGCAATGCTCAGTTTGTTTCCTAAGATTAAGAGTGTCTTATGGTTTGTCTCCCTCTCTGGTTTCATTTTATTTCATTTTTTCTTCTCTTCCCCTATGATCCTCTGTCTTGTTTCTCAAATTCTTCATATCAGTGAGATCATATGATAATTGTTTTTCTTTGACTGACTTATTTCACTTAGCATAATACCCTTTAGTTCCATCCATGTCCTTGCAAATGGCAAGATTTCATTTTTGAGGGCTGCATAATATTCCACCGTGTGTATATATACCACATCCTCTTTATCCATTCATCTGCTGATGGACATCTGGACTCTTTCCATAGTGGCTATTATAAGATCCAGGAAATTCTTTGAGCAAACTTCACAGTGAAAGTTCAGCTAGGTTTGATAATTTAGTTTGACTTTTTAATTTAATTGAAAATATTAAATATAAATAAACTGAGGGTTTGGGAGGGGAGGGGGTTCAGAGGTTGGGTGAGCCTTGTGGCAGCCATTAAGGAGGGCACGTATTGCATGGAGCACTGGATGTGATGCATAAACAATGAATCTTGGAACACTGGAAAAATAAAGTTAAAAAAATATTAAATATAGGTAGCATTCTAGCACCATTCCTTTCATTTGAATGATGGGATATGCTTGGGGATGAATGTCATAATAGAAGTATGATAATATCAAGGACTCTCCTTATAGTGTGTTTTTTTTCAAGGCACTTTAGAATTGTTGGTCCCCCTAGAAGTGAAGAGACTTTCTGAAGGTCACAATGAATACAAAAAGAGGTAACAATTGGATTTTCGTATTTGAAAGCATATATCTGCTGTAATTATAATTGTCCGATAAGCTATGTTATTAAATATTAATATCTGAAGGGTCATTGCCATATTTCCTAAATTTTAAGATGCTTATTCATACATTTGTAACATAAGTAAGTAGAAATGCATCTTATGATTAAGTGTTTGCTATGATGGCATTTTTTTTTTCCAAACTATAAAATCAATGGTACTCTTACAACCAACAGCATCACAGAATCGAGGATGTATGGGTGTGTGTGTGTGTGTGTAACACATGTACCATTTCTCTGAAACAAGGCTTTTTTTTTTTTTTTTAAGATTTTACTTATTTATTTGACAGAGAGAGAGATCCCAAGTAGGCAGAGAGTCAGGCAGAGAGAGAGGGGGAAGCAGCTCCCTGCTGAGCAGAGAGACTGGTGCGGGGCTCCATCCCAGGACCCTGAGATCATGATGTGAGCCGAAGGCAGAGGCTCAACCCGCTGAGCTACCCAGGAGCCCCTGAAACAAGGCTTCCTGTTAATTAGTTCTGTGTGTGGTTCATTGTCAGTTCTCGGTTAAGGAAACTGAAACTCACCTGGGCTAGAAACCTGAAACTAGCTTTTGGATTATACCTGCCTGGTACTGTCAGTATGTAACCACTCTGTGTGTACAGATGACTCCATTTTCACATTTTCAGACCTTTCTCTCCTTCCCAACACTACTGCTTCAACTGTTCCCACCACTGCAACACTAATCCAGTATGCCACAAAGTGGCCACATTTATCGTGGTGAAATATATATTTGACCTTGTTACTTTCTTTTCAAATCCACTGTTCCCCAGCACTTAAGAGCCAAGTACCAAAATCCCCAAAGGGTATTTAGAATCCTCTGAAAGCTATTCCTGTCCTTCCTTTCCAGTCTCATAGTTGTCTGGTGCCTCCTCCTGATGGGAGATCAGTCCAATCACTATGTTTAGAACTTAGTCTTTCTGCCACATTTCTGTCCGTGGAAACATCCAGGATCTAGCTCAAAAGTCACAAATGGCCAACACACACACACACACACACACACACACACACACACACACACACAATGCTCCATATCTGTCAGCATCAAGGAAATACAAATCAAAACCACAATGAGATACCACCTCAGAGCGGTCAGAATGCCCACCAGTAACAAGTCAGGAAACAACAGATGTTGGCGAGGATGTGGAGAAAGGGGAACCCTCTTACACTGCTGGTGGGAATGCAAGCTGATGCAACCATTCTGGAAAATGGTATGGAGTTTCCTCAAAAAGTTAAAACTAAAACTACCCTACCCCCAGCATTTATACTTCCAGGTATTTATTCAAAGGATACAAACATAGTAATTTGAAGGGGTACCTGCCCTCCAATGTTTATAGCAGCAATGTCCACAGTAGCCAAAATAGGGAAAGAACACAGATGCCCATCAACAGATGAATGGTTAAAGAAAACGTGTGTGTGTGGGGGTGTGTGTGTGTGTGTGTGTTGGAATATTACTCAGCTGTCAAAAAGGATAAAATCTTGCCATTTTCAATGACATGGATGGAATGGGAAGGCATTACAGTAAGTGAAATAAGTCAGAGAAAGACAAATACGACATGATTTTGCTCATTTGTGGAATTTAAGAAACAAAAAACAGTAAAACATAGGGGAAGGGAAGGAAAAATAAGATAAAACCAGAGAAGGAGACAAACCATAAGAGACTCTTAACTACAGGAAACAAACTGAGGGTTGCTGGAGGGGAGTTGGGTAGGGGGGTGGGGTAACTGGGTGATGGGCATGAAGGAGGGTTCGTGGGTGTTCGTGGGTGTTACCCACGAACACACACACACACACTGGGTGTTACCTGCAACCGAAGAAATACAAAATTCTACCCCTGAAACTAATAATACGCTCTATGTTAATGAAATTGAATTTAAATAAAAATTTTTAAAAATTCACATCACCCAAACTTTTCCAGTCCTTCCAGCAAAACTGATTTCTCCCACTTCAGCGTTCTAGCAGTTGGTTGGACCACCAGCACGTAACAGCTCCAAGCCCTACCATATGTGTGCCCCTCTCTCTATCCAAAGAGATGATCAGCTTCTTGACAACAGAAACCGGGTCTTAATCATTTTAGTTTCTTCCACAATGCTCAGCACAATGTACCGCATGTTGTACGTATTTAGTAAGCACAAAATATTTAACAAGGTCAGAACCAATCCTGAAGCCAAGTGGCCACAGGTTAAAGATACTATAAATAAAGCTCAAACAGAAATTCTTAGTCCTATGCTGGGCACCCGCAGATCTTTCTTGGGTTCCACCGCGGATGGAGTAATTTTAGTTAACAGTATGCTGATGATGCACAATCCTCCCCCTCGGTCTTGGCTAAACTCAGGGATGCAATTTCCTATTTGATTAAGAGTGTGACAGTAGTGAGAACTGGATTATAAAAATTGACTGTAGGGTTGAGAATGCAAGTCTAACTGTGGATCAAATGGGAGACATTCTCAGCAGGGTGTTTTTTAAAGGAAGTGTTCGAACACTCTATTTCAGAAGAGCCGGTAACAGCTTTAGCATCACGCCAAGTTTAGGTAACTGTCTAATTTCAGGGCACATACTCATTCTCTCTTCTATAGGATCTAGAAAGAGGGTGGCGATAACTATCTGTTGCTCAGATGCCTCAGACTACCAATTCTTTTTTTTTTTTTTAAGATTTTATTTATTTATTTGACAGAGAGATCCCAAGTAGGCAGAGAGGCAGGCAGAGAGAGAGAGGAGGAAGCAGGCTCCCTGCCAAGCAGAGAGCCCGATGCGGGACTTGATCCCACGACCCTGAGTGAGATCATGACCTGAGCCGAAGGCAGAGGCTTAACCCACTGAGCCACCCAGGGGCCCCTAGACTACCAATTCTTGTAATTACATCTCAACTAGGGGATTTTTTTAACCATTTGTTTACATAGAAGAATACATGGTTTTATAGCGGTTCCCAAATTCTGCCTTTAGATTTATATTTTAAGTAAAGTTGCCTTCTCTTGGACACAGCAATATTCAATGGCTTTCTACCTAAAATCCTAGAAGATCATTTGGGGTTTCCTCTCTAGCTCATCTCCAGAAATCCTCAACGGATATTAACGAATCTTGAAATATTTTTGTGATTAGCTTTAATTTTTTTTAAACCACTGATCATGCCTTCAATGCAATGACCCTCTTAAAGCGAGGGCAATTCAAACTAACCCTATAATGGTTCACTAGCTTCAGCAATCACATTTGTGAGAAGGCAAAGGCTTATGTCCAACATTAGGAGTAATAATTACATGTTCTGTATTAATGCTACCAAGTAAAATATACGAATTTGAAATACACATACTCACTAATGTAACTATTATATATATACATGCACCTCCATTTCATAATTACCAAAAACAGCAGTGAGACGCCTTGATCTTTACCTGGCACATTTCTAAGCACTTAAAATGCATTTTTATTATATGCCCACAACATTCCTGGTAACAAGCTTCATCTCCACTTTATAGACTGGGAAACTGAGACCAAGGTGACATAGGGAAGAAAACAAGAACATCAGTAAAGTCTTCATTTGACACCCTGCCATTTTGTCCTCCATGTTAATCCATGCCCGCTTCTGCCAAGGGACTCATTAAAGAGTGTGCATAAAAGAGTTCATTTCATGACTTCATTTCACTTGGGTGATTTCCATCCTGATAAAAGAACACATTACCCCTGTACTTCATCTCTCCTGTCTGAGGTCACGGCACTGTTTCTAAATTCCAACCCTATAATAAAATACAACACGTGACCCTCTGAGCCACATCCCTTCCCCATGCCTCTGCTTCTGAAACTCTACAGTTCCAATTCTATGAAGAGTGTCACCAAAAAAATGTCCCCTTAAGTTAAACTTTCCCCCTTCAAAGGCCAAGTCTTTCTTTACCACAACTTCTTAAATGTCTGGTCATATTTTGGTATCTATAGTCAACAAAGAAATAATTGTTTTTTAAAGACTTGGCTTTATTTTACTATTCACTCAAACCAAGAATCATTTATCATGCCTGCTAAGGGTAAGCTGCTTTCCTGGGAATGAGGAGAAACCCAAGAGAGAGTGCCTGAAGGACCTTATGTTCTGAGAGGAGAAATGACAGAAATGCACAAAAAAGTAAGAATAAATAATAAATAAAAGTAAGAATAAATTGTTTAAAAACCTGCAGCTAAAACAGTAATTTGACACACAGAGTAATAAAAGAGATGTTATGTAGCAGCCCATAATTGTCAAATGAATTGTACTGCTAACTATTTGACAAAGAAGCATTCACTCTGAGCAGGAATCATTTCCTGGTGGGTACCAGGATTAGAGGTAATATATATAAAACACTCAACCTGTTAACTCAGTAGATGATTGTTATTAACCACAATATTATCGTCATAAAGATAATACAGTATATTAGTGTGGTGTTGACCATTTACAAAGAAATTTTGCTCACAACCACCTCGTTAAATAAGATTCCACGATATGGGTCATCTGACACAGAATGGGAATTCGGGGGAATGCGGAACAGTTTTGTGTTGAATCCCTGCCCTCAAGGAACATCTGAGATCATGAAATCAAGCTAGGAATCATGAAGATTGAGCCAGAATTGTTTTATCAAGAATGAAGGATAGATTCGAGAAAAACACAAATGTCTTGGGACTCAAGCAAACAGTTGAGACAGAAATTCAGTATTTAGATAAAAATATACTGGTAACAAGATCACAGGAGAGGTTTAAATATCTAAGAGAGCGTTTTATAGCAAAAATTGGCCTTGTCTGAAAACATTCAATTTAGGACACAAAGGAGAGGTAGGGACCCCTGTTTACAGCCTGAGACAAGTGATGAAATAGGGGGACCTTTTCTAGAAACAGGGCTTCAGAGAAGTTATTCATTTGGAAGCTGTTGAGTTAAAAGCCCACAGTGAAGTCTTACAAAAAGAGAGAGACAACTTCCTACAATTTACACCAACAGAAAGCACTTAGGAAGGAAGAATAAATGTTAGTTAAACTTTAAAGATTAAATTACAAATTTACTCAACGGATTTAAACTTTCACTGCACAAGTAGCAATTTTAAGTCATAAGGGATCTGAAATGTTTCCAGAGTTTTAAAATCGACTATTTTACTCTAGTGAAAAAAGATCATCGCTTCTAGTGCTGAGCACATAGCAAATCTTCTACTTTGTAATGGGCTGGTATAATTGCATCGTTTCATTGAAATAATTTTACTGCTACCTTGCTAGTTTTCTGTTAATTATCATTTCAGAATAAGAAAAACTATTATTTTTAAAAGCTACATTAAAGAGGGCTTAAGCAAGCATAGGGAAGGAAGGCAGCATGGGAAAATATAAAAAGATGTTATTAATATTAACAGTTATAGTTGGACACTTATTCATTTAATAAGTCTTTGCAATATTAGCAAGATGGATGAGTAGTAGTACAAATGAGAAGAACATGAGATAAGCGATCATTTGTTATCATTACTGAGATATAAAGTATGATTCAGTGTTTCATAATGGATGTTAAATTTGATTTAACATATGGTTGGCTCATTTGCTGAAAACTATCCTTAAAGATATAAGCTCATTCTAAAGTCAAAGCCATTGTCTTAATAGCAGGCTTGGAATTATCTGTCCATAAAAGACTGAATAAACTCAGTAAACACAGGCTTAGGGAGAGGATGTGCAAAAACCATTTAAAAAAAATGTGTCATATACCCAGACTCACTGAACATATTATAGAAAGCATTGTTGCTCAGGTTGAAAAAGTAAAGAATGAATGTATTTTTAATACCCATACAGATAGAGTGTGTTGAAATATTCATATGATCAATAGAGAAACTATCATGATTCTAACTGTTCCAGCAGCTACTTAAGAAATCCTCCTTAGTCAACTTGATCTCTATAATCACGTAAGTTCCCACCTTAAACTTAGTGGATTAAGCAGATCACTGCAAGTACTGTTAAAATAATTTATAATCCATCCTTGCCCTTTGGGAGTGATCCTACCTGAAATGAGAGAAACTTAGAAATATTTGTGACATGAGGTTACTCTTATCAGCCACTCAAATTTGTCTGAGCTCTCAGTTCTATCAAGAGAAATACCTCAAAACATTTGAACAATTTACCTACCTCCTGGAGACATAAGACCAGTTTGAAAGCTAAAGGTCTTCAGCAGTCCCTGCGTTACCAAGTCAGTAGGTAAAGGCTTGTATTTCATGAGTGGTGAGACTCTGTTCTAAAATCGGGTTCATTAATAAAATGTCTACCTTACAAACAGAGCTTGAATCTTCTGTTTTTAACTGATGAGCGTGCCTTTCCACATCTCTGGGCACCTATTCCTATAATCCAACCTACACTCCTCTGAAATAAGAGACCGCTAGGCAGCTCCTTTACTGCGCCTTTGAAAATGATCTAGACGTGGGGAGCAGTTGTTACGTGCATTAAATCAGTTTCAGCTGTTAGGTTGCCTCTTGTCCGATCAAAGTGTCATCTAATTCACATTGAGCTATTAGATGCACCTCTATTGAAGAGAACTTCAGCCAGATAAGCTTTACATACCCATCCTTAGGTTATATTCTCTAGGGAGGCTACTCTTATTTGGTGGAATCCCCATGGTTGACACCAACTAGCCTCGTGCCACTGAATCAGTTACCCCTACTCCCCGCTAGCTACACAATCCCCTGAGGATTTTGCCAACAGATCAGACCTGAGAATCCAGGGGGCCCTGAAAATTCTGCATTGTATTAAGTTCTCAGATGATTCACATGGGGTATCCCCTCTGGAAATAATGGGATAGATATTGCTAAAATAATCTACGATACGATATACTGAATCCATTCGAGCACTAGGTAAAAAAAGAAAAGAAGCATTCTGAGATCAATAACCTATTGTACAGAGATACCCAGTCGCCCATCCAAAGAAACTGACCTCAAAAGGCCATGGAACCAGAGAAGCCTGATGGAGATGAAGAACCCAACAGTCAGGGTTTAGAGTCCCCACTCTGCTCTCTTCCCAGCTCTATGACTCTGGTCATGTGTGTTAACCTTTTGAAACTTAGGGCTCCTTCTCTATAAAATGGGAATAATAAGTCCTACCTTAGAAGGGGACTAAGTTAAATAAAAAATATGTTTATAAAGTACTTTCCAAATCCAAGTATGGTGGATATGTGGCAGGGGAGGGCTGTGGTTGGGCTTTACTCACTGTTCTATTCTTTACAGAGCTTAGCACATAGTAGGTGCTGAAGGAACAAGATCTAAAGGAAGAGAACTTAATCTAACTAACTAGTTATGAGATGTTATTCATTGGATTCATTCTTATTGGGAGCCTGCCATGTGTGAGACACTGTGATAATCATGTTGCCTGCTGGATACATTTTTTTTCTTTTAATTTTTTTTTGTTTTACAGAGGATGGGAGAGGCAGGGGCAGGGCAGAGAGAATCTTAAGCAGGCTCCATGCCCAGTGCAGAGCCCAACACGGGGCTCAATCTCACGACCCTGAGATCATGACCTGAGCCAAAATCAAGAATCAGACATTTAACTGGCAGAGCCACCCAGGTGCCCCTCCATTCCCCCACTTCTTGACCTATTCTATGATCCAAAAGGCTGACCTGTATGGACTACACTGACAGGTTTCTTGCCTTCCTGCTCTCCAGGCAATTTGCTTAGTGAGGGTTGCAGCAGGAGATCGACGGAGAGAAAAAAGGAAGGTTAAGTCCCCATTCAGGGATCCACAGTTCTTCCCAAGGCAGACTGCTTTTCCCAGTTCCCTCAAATACTATGGCTCAGGATCGCTCTCTCCCTTTATCTCCTTGGGCCTGTGTCCTGACAGTCCCAGTGCTGCTCCCTCCAGCCTTCTGCATTACCCTGTGATTCCCCTATATGCCATCCACACCTCTCCAAATAGAAACAGCCTCTTTCTAAAGAGTCCCTCCCACGCTCACCCTCATTTGACTGTGCTCTCCATCCTGGTTGGGAGTTCAATATAGGCAACATGTTAGGAGTTTGGGAATAAGGTAATAGACCAAAAAAGTCATCATCTCTTGCTCTCATGAAGTGCTAAAGAGGACTACTATGATAACAAAAATCACAAGAAACAGCTACCATTTATGAATACATATCACATGCTAAACTCTACAGAAACTGCACTCCTGAAGCTGGTATATTATTACCTCTATTTTGCAAAACGAAATAAAACTAAACAAAACAAACAAAAAAACAAAAGACAAACAAAAAAAAAAACCCCACACACAAAAACATTAAAAAAAACCCATAAAACAAAACCTAGAGCTCAGAAATATAAAGCCTGAATAAATATTAAGTGACAGAACTTGGATTCAAGCCAGGGTCAACCCAATGCAGAGCACACCCTCCTAAATATGGGCAGAGTGCCAAATTTACCTCAACAATATTCCTGCCAGGTGGACCTTCAGTATAAGTATCAGAAGCTCCCTCTTCCCATGCTAAATCTGGTCCTGGACAGAAAACTCAATTTGGAAGTCGAAATCTACCCACTTATCACTTGCACACACATTTGCTTATGAGTTCCCTCTGGTGTGAGCTAACACATGTCTCCAGAAAGAAGCATTCTTCCATAACTAGCAGCCTTTGTGGCAACCACCAGATCTGTCATTTTCTTGCACAACTCAAGACACATGCAGGTAAGCAAAGGGGAGGACCTTGGGAAGTATCCTGGGAGTTCACAGAGAGACCAGGCACCTTCCTGACTGATTCCCACTTAGGTGATCACCTACTCGCCTGAGCCACCTCTTCTGTATTTACAGGTGCCCCCCCCCCCTCTGACTAGTGGCCAGAGCACTCAGCTCATCTAATGTTTTGAAAACACACACCCCCAACCCAGGCTGGGCTGACAGGTACACAGCTGCACCAACTTTATTAATTAGTACCAGACCTTTTGAGAATTGATTTCCACTTTGATCCTGGCCTGCACATTTCTACCTCAGATATCTAAACAGCAAATCATGTTATCTTATAATTAAGTGATAATCTTCATGACAGAGAAGATGACAGGACTATAAATGGCTTATGCCAGTGATTAAAATAACTTCCTCTCCCTTCCCACTTAGCCCTGGAAATGTTCCCCAACTTCACAAAGCTATTAGTTGTTAATAAACTCTCCATGACATGAGCCTCATTCCTATTCAACAAGATCACATATCCACTGAGTTACTCTTGATAAACCACACACATTTCATTCTTTATGCTAAAATAAGCACACCCTATTGCCTTAGGAGGCCACACAACTGCAGCGAAACAATTGACTTTAATATTCAGATCGGTAAATTTTGAAGATACGCACAAACAATGTATGTACTAAGGAACTTCAGGGTCAATGGTGATATAACGCTGAGCATTTAAAACACAGAATAAAAAGCTATAAGAAGGTACGTTTGACCTAAAGAGTACACTGAATTTAGTCGAGCATTTATTCTATACCAAACACCGTGGTAAGTGCTTAGGATATCACAGTAAAAAGGGATACAAGCTCTACCTTTAAAGCCCAGCAGAGCCAAGTGCAAGGAGAGTGAGAAAGAACTATTCCTCCAAGCAACTGGTAGCCATAGTCATTGCGGACCAGTTGGAAGTAGGGTTGGGATTGATGAGCAATGTCTTCCATTAGGGTTGAACATAGGAATGACACAGTCCACTCAATGAACACCCCACAGAGGAACAAACTAATGCATGAATATCATCTTTCAGACTGGACTGTGTGCTCCTTTGGGGGTAAGCTCCATGGTTATTCTACCTCCATGCCCCTCAAAACCCCTAACACAGTTCATTGTACATGGTAACCATTCATTTTGCTGGATAGATGCCTGGCTGGATTCCTTTCATTATCCATAATTCTGTTGCCATTTTGGATGCCTCATTGATGCTAAACCTTTCCTCCCCAGTTATTGTATCCTCTTTATCCTTCCCTTCTTCTGCTTTCTAAATACAACACAAATTTCTGCATCTAAATCCTACAAGGAGGGTCTCCTCTAAATGAGTTCAACAAACATTTTATACACATGTAGGTATGGATGATCCTTTGTTACCCACACATCAAAGGCATTTTAAAGCCAATCTGCAAACTCTCCCAGACTACATATCCTTGGTCACATTCTCAGGCTCTTAATTAAACTGCAACTAATTCCTTTTCTTCCAAGTAATAAAATATGTATAGGAAGTACTGGGAGATGCCCTAATTCTACCATAAGTAGTGAATTCACTTCTATGCTGGTATGGACAACCACATTATTTTCCTAGCTATTCTAAACCCATGCCATATTTCTCATTTTGAATTCTTGATGTTTAGGACACTTCAATGTAAGATCTGTCTTTGCCTATGTCACATTAATCCTTGGTGCCTTTTATGCTCATCCCAAACTTTCCAAGTCTTTGTTAACTACAAAATATCTAAACATTCCTGAATTTGGGGTCTTAGAAATATATAATGTATTATAACATCTTTTACCAGAGGTACTGAACTTTCCATTTTTATATGGTCTGTCTTCTTTATGATACTTAGATTTCCATTCAAATGACATACCTTTTTTTTACCCAATTCACACTTCCTGTATCTATTTTTCTGTGTCCTTCTGGGATTCTCTATCTCTCCACACTTCCCTTTCTCTTACACATGCACATTTCAGTGTCCAAATCCATAGTCTGTGCGTGCTTGTGGTTTGCCATTCCTCTTCCACCTTTGTTAGGAGCTTTTTTTCCCCATGCAAGCAAATTCTAAGAGGAAAAATGAATAGGAACCTTGCAGAATAATGACTGATGGCTCAAAAGAAAAAGTACCCAAGGCTCAACTGTCCCTAACCAGCTGCATTGTATCTGCCACGTAATATCTGGCTTTGGTTTTCTCATCTGCAAAACTGGAGGGTGAGACAAGACTACGTCTAGCGTGCTTTCTAATTCTGAAATCATAATTATGAGTCAACACTTACTGAACTCTGACATGTGTGCTGAATGAGATCATCATTTGTAATGGTCACGACAATTCTATAAAGTAGGCATCATTGTCAGCCCCATTTACCAAGCAGACTGAGGCTCAGAGAAGCCAAGTAACCTCACGACTCTTGAGAGACGGTCTGAGACTGGAACCCAGGAAGCATGACTCTCAAGTTATACATGTGCATCCCACTCTCCTATCAACTGATCTCCTGTATTTTAATAGGATTAAAAATGAGAACATATAGGGGCACCTGGGTGGCTCAGTTGGTTAGGTGTCTGACTCTTGGTTTTGGCTCAGGCCATGATCTCAGGGTCTTGGGATCCAGCCCTGTGTCACATTCTGTGCTCAGCACAGAGTCTGTTGGAGATTATCTCCCTCTCCCTCTGCCCCTCCCCCTGTTCGTGAAGTCTCGCTTTCAAAAATAAAAAAATGGAATAAATCTTAAAAAAAAATAAATTCAGTAGGTGACTCTGGAAACAAGTTATATACAGAAATTAATAGTGTATACCTGAAAGTAATATTACGCAGTATGACAACTAACTAGATTTTGAATAAAATTTTAAAAAATTAACAGCACCCAGACTGTTGAAAAAGCTTCCTTTCCTAAAATGACTTGAAAGGATGTCAAAAAGCAAGTTTTTCAAAATATAATCATGGCATCCATGTATACACTCCATATATACACTTTTAATTAGTACCTATATCCTCATGAATACATATAATCTTATGCTTTACATAATAATACAAGCATTATTCGCCTACGTTCCATTGTTAACTTGTCAAGAGCACTGCCTGCCTACATTTTGTGGCCTTTACAAAAGAAGCTTTCCACCCAGGTAGGCCACCACAGACCTGTCCCTACCATCCCCTCAAGCTGGCACCCGCTATTGTGTTTCCTTCTCTGCTGCATTGAGAAGGCTCCTTGCTTTGGCCTTTCCGCCTCCCAAGAACACCCCCTACTGCAGTCATACTAGTCATCCTTCCCCAGCACTGCGACAAGAGGCTTCGAACCAGGAACCTCCACCTCAGTCCATTCTCCATGCAGCAGCCCTGTTCTCTTCTCAGAGCAAATCACACAGGCCATACCCTACTTAAAACTCAATAATGACACTCCATGGCACTGGAAATAAAACCCAAACACCCTTCACTCTTTCCATGTTATCTGCCCAGATCTCCATATTTATAATGTACTGACTGGTCTTTTTGACATTCA
Source organism: Lontra canadensis (assembly GCF_010015895.1). Lineage (NCBI taxonomy): Eukaryota > Metazoa > Chordata > Mammalia > Carnivora > Mustelidae > Lontra > Lontra canadensis. Next base: position 17,162,896 of record NW_022631029.1, read on the forward strand.
TCAAACAGAATAAACTTTTTTCCCAATGCAGGACATTTGCATATGCTGGCCCCTTGACATTAAATATGTCCCTTTCTGCCTACCTTCTATATCCAGGCCTTCTCATTTTTGGGAGGCGGGTGGGGCTGAGATATTATGCCTCTTCCAGACAGCTTCTCATGTCCTCCTTATGTAAGTTGGCTCCAGCCTTGCCATCCCCTGTCTTACTTACAACTAAGAACTATTTCATTTATGGGTGTGTGTCTGAGAGAAGTATCTTCCCTGACTCTAATATAAACCTTGAAAGCAGGTTGACCTTGCTCACAGGTACATCTCCAGCATTTAACTCAGAGCCCCATATGGTTTAGAAGGTCAATAATTATTTGTTAGATGAAAAAACATATGACCTTAGATCTGTTTACTTTAAGAGAAGAAAAAGATAAACCTTTTGAAAAGGGAAGAAAATTAAGAGGTTGGCCAAACTTAATAGTTTGGGCAAACATTATCATGAACTTTGACAGATGTTAAAAGAATGGAAACAGATCTTTAACATATTTGATATATCATCTCTACTTAGAAGGTAGGTTTAAAATTATGTCTATGCCATTAGTTATGAAATGCGTGAAAATGATCTGCGTGATTAACAGGGGCTAAGAAACTGCTAAGTATTGGTGCAACATGCTGGATGGATAGAGATCTGGGTGGGCATTTCCCTCTGATCTTGCATTCACTTCTACTGGCTTATTTTTACACTGATTTTTATGGCTCTGCATTCAACAGCGAAGGTAAGTGAAATGAAACTCTGGAGAATGATCAGCAGTAACAAAGTAGACAGGAAAAAAATTTTTTTAAATCAGAATTGCCATTGCTGAGCCCACCATTCTAACACATTTTATTATATGTGAATGATATTTAGAAGAACATCACACTTAAATCTCTTCCTGAGTTAGATTACTGGAGATAAAGGATATTCTAAAATTGTAACTAAAGGAGTTAATATTCAAACATCTATCCAATAGAGAAATTTAAAATATAGAAGTGATTTTAAGCATAGTGAAATATGAACGACTACTAGGAAACAGGGATTTCATGGGGACTGGATATTACAGAATCTAATAGGAAGCTGGTGGTCTTTATTATTGGGACGGAACATGTTTTATGGTTCTGAAAATGTATGAAGTTTTAAACGCCAGACTGGAGTGAAGACACTGGAAGAGGAAGACTGGAGTGAAGGCCGGTGCTAATTTGTGGTGGGGGGTAGGGGGTGCACCCCAAATCCATAAATCTTAAAATCAATTGTGCTCAGCCACACTTCACTGATCTCCATGCTTCTGCCCTGACCCACTCCACAAACTTCTCCCCTTCCCTTGCTAATGAAATACTGGGAGAGAAACAATAAAAGGCAAATTTCATTAGAATACTTGGGCTGGACCTCTGCCAGGACATCTCCTGTCCAGAGGGATGAACCAGGGCACAAGTTAGGGCAAGCATAGATATGCGTGTGTGACCTGTTTCTACAGTTACAACATGAGAACAATGGAGTGGGTGGTTCATGTCTTAAGCCTTCGGTTTACAGACTAGTGTGATGAAAAAATAAAGACGGAAAAGTGGGGTATCCGAAGTTGGAAGGTTCTCTCGGTGGTCTGGGTGCACCAGGGGCAGAGTCCCTGACATGACTCACTGTGTAGCAGCTATGACAGCATTAATATCTGAGTCACGCACTAGTGTCCAGCCAGCATTAACCACCCCCACAGTTTCTCCTGACTTGTTTATTTTGTTTTGTTTGCTTTTTTTTTATCTTAAAAGAGGAAGTATTTCAAATAACCTAAATCTAAAAAATAGGGTAATTCATGCTCATGACTATTCCAAAGGAATGAAAGGGAAGATGCGCACGCACGCGTGCGCGCGCACACACACACACACACACACACACACACACATATTTCCATTTTGGGGACCTTCCCCCTGCCATGAAAAAGAGAAAAGTACTATAGCTTGTCATTCAATCTAAAATCAGATTTTGTGCCAGCTGGAATCCTATGTCTATTTATTTCTGTGTACAGTTTTTACATTAGCTATTTGTTAAAGTCTGATTTTGTCCCCATTGAGATACAATATAACTGAAGTCTCTTCATGTGGTGCCAGAAAGAATCATTCAAGTGGGACGATTTGGGGAGAAATGCTATTAGAAGACAGGTGGAGAGGTACCACTTAGTCAATGATCCAGCTGCATTTTTGGAGAAATAAAATTTAAATATAAGTAACTGCCTAATGGATTTGGGTAGAGATGGAGATTGGAAAATGTCCATGACATTCACTACATCTGCAAAATGGGTTCAGAAATAAATTCACAACATGTTAAGCCTAAGTAACATACTCAGGCCCTTAGCTTCAGAGATACCTGGAAAGTATCATCTAGTAGGAGTAGTGTCGTTTTCTCTATTTCAGAGAATGGTTCACATTTGCTCCCAATGAGAGTTCCAAGTACAGTACTTCTCAGCTTAGGCTATGAAGAACCATCTAAAATTCACCCACAAGCTTCTTAAAAAGGAGAGAATCGGGGTGCCCGGGTGGCTCAGTGGGTTAAAGCCTCTGCCTTAGGCTCAGGTCATGATCTCAGGGTCCTGGGATCAGGGCCCCACATCAGGCTTTCTGGTCAGCAGGGAGCCTGCTTCCCCACCCCCCTCTCTGCCTGCCTCTCTGCCTACTTGTGATCTTTCTCTGCCAAATAAATAAATAAAATCTTTTACAATAAATAAATAAATAGTAGAGAATCAGACTTCTGGGACATTGGGACCATACAGCTTTATAAGTTTTATAGGCTTGTACCTACACAGCTCATAGAAGGAGCACAACAGACAATTGATGATGAAATTCAGGTACACACACATTCACACATAAATACGTATGTGACCAAGCCTGCCTAGGTTTATGGGTCTTACGAGGTTTCGTTTCTGCAGGAGAAGGCTTGTGATCAGCCTCTCTTGCTGGCAAAGACAGACAGACACACTCCTCCAACCATAAGATATTTATTTACATATTTATTAATAAATAAATTTTTTCAATAAATTTTAAACTTAATAAATAAAAATGAAAATAAAAAATAATTTTTTCTCAATAAATATGGAGTAAGGTGGGGTAAAGTAGGAGGGAAAGGAAGGGAAGGGGACTGGAAGAGGTAAGGGGAGAGCAGACAGGAAGGAAAGAGGGAGGCAAGGAGATGGCAAGGGACAGAGGAGAAGGGAAGCAAGCTAAGCATGGAAGGATGGGAAACAAGAGAAAGAAGGTGTCAGAAAGACAAAAAACAGAGGGAAAACGGCACTGCCAGAGTCCAAAGGTAAAATATTTTTTTGGGAGAGATGAGCAAAGTCCAGAGATGACACCCACGGATGAAATCTTTTGCCTGCTGGAAGCAGGTACAGATGAATGAATTCAGCACCTGGGGCTCCGGTGGTAAGGGGTCACATGCTCAAAATGGCTTGAGGGACAGGCAAATAGCATAAACAGAAGATTATAGGCACAAAGATGCTTGAGAATTAAGCATGGCATCCATTTATAAAGGGGAAAGCTGTGTAGATCCAACAGCTAAGCCCAGATTCTGTCCCTATAGCCTGGAGCTAGCGAATCGATTCAGATATTTGTGAAACACCTATAACAGAGTTTTAATTGCAAAGCTTTCCTTGAATAGCTGCAAACACCAGCCTCTCCAAGCTTCTTCCCTCATCACAGGGAGAGAAGCACAGACATTTCAACATTTGGCAAGAGGTGGAAAGGTTTTTACATGAAGAAAGCCAGCTCTGATTTCTTTGTCCTGAGAGAGGAAAATCAGTCATGACTGATCTGCCAGAGCTTCTCCTCTTGCGGAAGGGAAAGAGCATAAACAGCCCCAAAATATGCAGCAGAGACCACCATCTTGGTCAACGCAACTTGTGTGAAGCCAAGATGCTGATCTTCTCACTTGCTGATGTTGGACACTTTTTTGTTGTTGTTTTTTAAGATTTTATTTATTTGTCAGAGAGAGAGAGAGCACAAGCAGGGGAAGCACAGGCAGAGGGAGAAGCAGGCTCCCCGCTGAGCAAGTAGCCCAATGCGGGACTCAATCCTAGGACCCTGGGATCATGACCCGAGCCGAAGGCAGACACTTAAGCGACTGAGCCACCCAGACGTCACGACACTTTTGTTTTTGAATAGAAGGATTTCAGGGAGCAGAAGGCTGTTTCCCACAATTTCTTATTATTGGTAGAGTCCCTCAAAATCTAAATCCATCCAAACTAGCCACCGCCCCCATCTTCATAATGTTCTCATTGTATCCTAAATTTTTTTTCATAATGTTTCACATCATTCATAGTAAAATATTCATTCGTCTTGCTTGTTGTCCACTTCCTCTATGAAACTGTCAACTCCATGTGGTAAAGGACAGAGTATAAGTTGTTTATCATTGAATCTCGGGTATCTGGCACATACTCAGTGTGGGATACATATTTTTCTTGTTGGTCGTTTGCCTGGAAAGCAGCAGGAGCCCAACTCATGTTACCTCTTGCTGCTAACTGTTTTGTTACATCAGCATACCTCCATCAGTGCAAGGCAGGAGGAGGAAAGGGAGGGTGGCAACTGGGGAGCTCAATGTCAAGGAGATTTCCAGAGCTGTCGTGTCTTACATTTCCTGACTGCTAAAGGAATACTGGCGTTTATACTAGCAGAGACAAGGACTCCATGTTCTTCATCATGCCATAATTGAAAAATATATATATTTTTACAGGGTTTGTGGTATTATGCAAACCTAATTTTAATTTCAGATTCCAGAACATCTTCACTACTACTGGAAGCGCATGTAAACCTTGGCTCACATCTCATACAACTTCCTGCTGACCTTCCTCCCCTTTCTATCCCAAACCTGCCCAGAGCACTGTCTCATTAGGGCTGAGCCACTATCCAATTTCTACCTTATGGAAGGCTTGGCTTCAGAGTAACCTCACACATCCCAAAGGACGAACAAGTGCAGGGATTATGTTTCTGATAACTCACACATGACCTTGAATATCGCTATTACACACATTGCAACATGTAGTTGCGCAGAATTAATACACCGAGCAACACACCTTAAGATAGGGTTGTGTCTCTCCTGAAAGAGTGCCCTTTTCTATTGCGCACAAACATGCCTTTTGGGCTAGTAACATTCTTGATACCAGAAAAGGCCAAAACTCTACAGGACATGGCAAGTGAAACCCAATGACTTGATAAGATGTATTTTATCACCTCTGGTTTAATATTTCATCGGTTCCAATTAGGAAAAAATATTCATTACAAACTATTATTTTTTCAAATACTGTATCCTTTTGGCAGTAGCATGAATACCTACAGGGAGCTGCATTATTCAAACACTTTTCTATTTCAAAATACACAAGTAACAAGTAGGGAGAAGCAACAAATTATTACATTTCCACTAAATGCACAGGAACAACAAAGTTAATTAAAAAAACAAAAAACAAAAAACACTGAAGCAGCTTTCCAAAATGGTAACCTACCTCCCCAGGGCAGAATGGTTTCCTTTTAAGGTATCCCCACCTGATGGCGAAGCCACCTTGTATCGGTAATTAATGACATTTTAAAAACTGAACTCATTTCTTATATATTTTCATAATGCAAACTGAAGTTCAAGAGGGGCGAGGGTCCCCTTGGAACTCCAAATGCATTTTTACAAAAGCTTACATCTGTGATTCCTGCTCTGGAATGGCTATAATTAGCTAGCAAGCTATCGTTCACTTGCGTCTTAGCAATCACGTGACTACGAGAGGCAGGCTGACGTCATGGTTCAAATGGAGCTTCATCAGGGTAATGATACTGAGGGAGACAAAGCAGGGTGTAGGTTGCAGGAGCAACTCATGCACTCTGTAGGAATCTAAATTTTATCTTTCTCAGGCACGATGTCCTTGTAACCAGCAATACCTAAAACTTCTTCAGGGAATCTGAGGCCTCTGGGTCTGTCTGTAAAGGAAAGAAGCTGAGTCCTATCATTTCAGGCAAGTCAATCCTGCTGACTCAACATCTTTATAGGGAGAGGTTGGCAAAATGATACAAACTTTTGGTTATAAGATGAATAAGGACTGAGGATCTAGTGTATAACATGAAGCCTATAGTTGGTAACACTGTATTATGTAATTAAAGTTTTGTAAGAAAGCAAAATTTAAATATTCTCACAAAAAAAGGGGGGAGAGTAAAAAAAAAAAGAAAGAAAGAAAGAGAGAAAGAAAAGATATGGCCTCGGAATTAGTTCTGCTTTTTAAAACCCAAATACATGTAATTGGTTAAAAAAAAAAAAATCCAGACTCCTACCTGCAAGGGAGTCTGGAAATGTCACTTTTGGCTTTCCTGCTTTTGAGTAGAGGAAAGCACATGAGAAGGAGGTTGAAAGGCTCCTCAGAGTCCCATCATCATATCCACACCAGTAGGTATGCCATCCAAGAGGCAGCTCAGAATTAAAGGGTATAGGAACCAAAAAACAGGCAAGACCAAATGCAAGAAGACATGACAGACAAGGGGTTAACTAGAGAACTAAAAAGAATTTAGTATAATGAAAGCAAAGGGAACATTTGGGAACATGGCAGAGGTGAAGGTGGAGAGGCATAAAATGGGCCCAATAGAGTCTATCACCTCAGCTTAAAAACATTCTCAGCCTAAACTAGATTTCCTCCTTGAGCTTTCAAGAAGCCTTGAATAATTCTCAACTACTTCATTTATCACACAGTTTTGTGACCATTCATTTTCTTGTATACTATACCACGCCCTTAAGGATGAGAGTGGGAGGTCAAGGGCAGAGAGGGGCTTCGTCGTTCTTTTTTTTTTTTTTTTAAAGATTTTATTTATTTATTTGACAGACAGAGATCACAAGTAGGCAGAGGCACAGGCAGAGAGAGAGAGAGGGAAGCAGGCTCCCTGCCGAGCAGAGAGCCTGATGAGGGGTTCGATCCCAGGACCCTGAGACCATGACCCGAGCCGAAGGCAGAGGCTTTAACCCAATGAGCCACCCAGGCGCCCCATCGTTCTTATACCTCCAGGATAAAGCATTGTCTTTGGCACAAACAAAAGCTGACTACATGTTTGTCATATGGAGTTATATCCTAACTGACCTTCTTTGAAGAATGAACATCTTGTTAATTAAAATACAACCAACCAGCCACTTAAAAAGGGAAAACAAAAGGTGTTTTCCTACCTTAAATACCCTTCATAATAAAAACTGATTGAATAAGGGCACCTGGGTGGCTCAGTGGGTTGAAGCCTCTGCCTTCATCTCAGATCATGATCTCAGGGTCCTGGGATCAAGCCCCACATCAGGCTCTGTGTTGAGAAGGGAGCCTGCTTCCCCCTCTCTCTCTGCCTGCCTCTCTGCCTACTTGTGATCTCTCTCTATCATATAAATAAATAAAATCTTTTAAAAAATTTATTGAATAAAAAAATGAAATCTTGCCATTTGCAACAACGTGGATGGAACTAGAGGGGTATTATGCTAAGTGAAATAAGTCAATCAGAGAAAGACAATTATCATATGATCTCACTGATATGAGGAATTTGAGAAACAAGACAGAGGATCATAGGGAAAGGGAGGAAAAAATGAAACAAGACTAAACCAGACAGGAAGACAAACCTTAAGAGACTCTTAATCTCAGGAAACAAACCAAGGGTCGCTGGAGAAGAGGGGGGTAGGAGGGATGGGGTGGCTGGGTGATGGACATTGGAGAGGGTTTGTGCTGTGGTGAGTGCTGTGAATTTTGTAAGCCTGATGATTCACAGACCTGTACCCGTGAAACAAATAATATATTATATGTTAATAAAAAAATAAAGTAGCAAGACATGGAGAAAAAAAAACCTGGTTGATTATCAGATTACAGACTGGTAACACAATCAAGAATCTATCTTCATAGATTATAGATTATTTCTATGCATTTATACATAGGCCAGTTGTTTTTAACTGAGCAATCATTCCTGCATTTTGATATAGCATCTCAATTTTCCTGTAGAGCAGCACAGCACCTCCTGTCACAGGAGGGGCATCCTGTGAGGCATCTGGCCTCAGCTCTGGGATTTCAGGCAGGCGCATGATCTGGATGAACCAATGAGAGTTTTCTGTGGGACTCTTGCTAAGAGCTACTGAGAAAAAATTCTTCTGTTGAGGTTGCTGCCACTGATGACAGTCTCATGTTACCAATGGCTACCACAAGGAACTACCTAACCAAAATAGAAGCCAACATAGCAGAACTAGAGCCCAAAGATGGAAAGATACAGATTAACAACATCATTTTGGGTACCTCGATCAAGGGTACCTATCCTACCATTGGCATGTATGCATATATATATATATATATATATATATATATATATATATATATATATGAAATCAAGCATGGATTCTGACTTGGGCCACCCAAGGAAATTCAGGTTTTTCTATTTGCAACAGCTATACTACTGGTTGAAGAAATGGCAATGAGTCCAGGCACTGGAAGAATGGGACTCAGTTTGAGAGACATCAGTCTGTGAGTGATCCACCATGCAGTCATTTTAAGGGCAGACAACTGGGGGAGACACAGCCATCATTTAACCTTCCTTAAGAAAACTAAAGAAAAGCCAATAAGCCTTTCACTTGTCTATATGCACAGATAATTGATTAACAGTAAGTGATCATTACCAAAATGGCTTCAGAGCCTTTCAGGGCTTTGTGTATTACAGGCACTTTGAAGCAAATGAGATTACTTGAAGTTTCCCTCAAAGATTTTAGTTGTATAGTAATCAATGATACTGAAATAACATAATTCCCATTAAAAAAAAAAACCATTGAAGACTTTCCAAATAATTAAGCCAAGTGAGATATGAAAGATCACACCAAGAAGGCCTTATGACTAAAAGTATATAAATACCAGAAGATCAGCCAGTAAAATAAAAGAGCTGCTCTCATCTAGAATGGCCTTTACTTGTCATTCAAACCCATATAAAATGCCTAAAATCTGTCAGTATAGTAATTTCTAAGGGATATGTCAACAAATATATTCACTGAGAATACTTATTCTGCCTCAAGCCAATGTTTTTATAAAAACACCCTAAAGAGTCAACTGTTAAATCAATAAAAAGAATGTTTTGAGCAGGTGTTTGGAATTGTGCTGATTTATCCATATTTTCCAGTTTAATTTCCACATTTACCATCAAACTTCTGCAAGAAAACATAAAATGTACCTGGAAGTATTATGCTCCTCATAAATACGGGGACAGTTGTGCTAAACATATCTGTGCCAGTAAGGGGGATTCATAAATCATTTTTATTTGCTTAAATTCTTAAGGTTTTCTGTTTAATCTGTAGTGATTGGAATGTCAAATGTCACACAGCTTAAATGGTATTTTCAAGCCATTAACAGGCGACATTTTAATTAGGTATATTTATGAGAGACACCGGAAAAAATAGAAGATGAGTAAGTAATGAAAATCGAATTAGACTCATGAAAAGAGCAAGGAACTACTGTCCATTCTTTTTAGACTTCTCTGTTGGAATACAGAACAGAATAACTTACTGGTCAAGAATATAGGATTTAAAACCAGCCTCCACAAGTTCAAATCATAGCAGTGGCATTTACCACCCATAAGACACTATACAAGTTCTATAGACCGCATCTGCTTCCACAGGGATAACGCAAGGACCTGCCACGTGAGGTTGTTGTGGAAACAGAATTCAGTACTGTTCAAACACCATTCTGTATAGGATCCAAGAGGAAAAAAAGTGTGCAATAAATGCCAACTCTTACTATATTATTTTTAACCCTACCTACTGGGTAAATGGCAAATAGTGGTAGGAAATCATTGTTTCAAATTTAATTTGTATGTTTATGTTTCTTCTTGCACTAGAAATGATGCAAGACATTTACAAAATACCTATAAGAAACAAAATAGTCCAACTTAAGGAGAGATGTTAAATAAACAAGTAAAACAAAGGTAGACAAAAATAAAAGCAGGGATGAAAGGAAGAGTAAAAATCACAGATATCTGGCTGCCATAATCAACTACCTATCTTTCTTGGGCTTCTTGGCAACCAACATAAGAAAGTATGTATGCAGCGCAATTTTCAGTACCCATGAGATCAGAATACACTAAATGCCGAGGAAGAGTACGATGATTTGTGAGAGACAGCAGACATGTAGAACTAATGCCAACAAATGACAAGTATCTCCAGGGAAGCACAAAATAACAATGGTAATAGCGTTGTTGGCCTCCTCCTTTACTCCTTCCTACACCCATACATGTGCCATGGTTCCTGGGTCCATATGCGTTCCCCAGACCCTTGACTTTGAACTTGGTCATAGGATTCTCTCTGACCTTGATATATGGGGAAACATGATATTGTGTCTTAAGTTCTAGTCCTTGACCTTAAAAGGTCTCAAGGAATTCTGCTTGCCCTACTGCATCTCTGCCTCAGCATGAGAAGTAAATGGTATACGCCTTCTCTTGTTGTTAGTCTAAAAAGGCTGAAGGACGGGAAACAGGAAACGGGAAGAAGAGCCACCTGGCCGAGCCCAGCCCAGCTCAGCCAAACCCCAGACGACTCACAAAGATGAAAGCAATAACATATGGTAGTTGTTTTAAACCTCTGAGTTTTGGGGTGATTTGCTTTGCAGCAATGGCAAACTAATACAAGAACAACCAAATGACAGTTCATTAAGCAATATATGCCTTGCCAACTAAAAGGTAAAAATATGTATTCTAAATGTATTACCATGACCCAGATAAAAAAGAAGAATATTCTCACAGCTTCAATTTATAAGCTTAACTAACCTCACTATTATAATTTCTGAAACCCATAATAGTTAATATAAATAAAATCAAATGTCTGTTGTTCCTCACCATACTAAATGAAAATGCCCTGACAGTCACCAAAACTGAGTAAGAGGCTTGAGGTAATCATTCATTTACAGGAGGATGAGAGGTGAAGGGGGAAGATGGTTATAACTTAAAGAGATAGACCCACAATTTCCAGAGTAGCAATGGGCATGACAAGTGGCCAGGATGTCTGGCGCTCAATAGGTACCATATGTATGAAAATGCATTGGTCATAGAAATCATTCTCTTCACATGGGCACTTTACTCAAAAGTTACAGGGCATATGCTCCAAATGGTTGCATTGATCCAAGATTAGTTGTTCTCACGTGGGTAACTCTATCAGTCTGTACAGAACAGAGAAGTAGTAGGGATTTATTTAAGCATGGGTAATGATTCTCACTCATGAACAAGGCTAGATACTAGGTAACACCTACTCAGTAGCATGGATGTGCAAGGCACTGTACTAAGCACTGACCAAGAATTACTCCATTCACTTCACGTAACATTCATGATATCTACATGATAACCCAAGAAGGCAGGTACTTTTTCTCCAACGCACTGTTCCCTTTGATCTCACAGATACTCTGAGGCTTGAAGAGGCAAATGTTCTTCTTATGGTTACACAGATGCTCCTTGTTTAAGAGGACACAGTGGACAAAATTAGGATAGATAGACTTGATTACTATTTGCTGTAGATAAGTCTTGAGCAGTTTCTGGGTTGATCGACATCTTAATTTTTCCCTTAAATATAAAGCTTCCTTAATTTCAACTGAAATGTCAATTTCAAAATATTAAAATATTTTGCCAAAAAAAAAGTGCTTTGTAAATGGAGATAAGTGTGATACAGTGTGAATATCTCCCAACTGGTCTAAAGAGAAAACATAAATTCCAATAATACCATTTTAGAATATCCCACTGGTATAGATTTAGAATATCCCACTGGTATAGAAATTTGGCCCAATACCCCAACATTACCTTTCAACTACCTCTCACCTATGTGAAATCCTCTTTCTGTGTTCTGTCAGATGGACAATCTACATATAATATATTTCTCCTTTAAACTACTTTATACTGAAAATCATATACAGACCTCAGTGTCATAGGAAACTGCACTGTTGAACACACAAGGCTTTTTGTCTAATTTCTCTTGAACTTTCTCTCTTGTCTCACCAAACAGATGACAGAGTTTGTATCCATATTACATACAAATTATGGACAAGTTTCACCACTCGGGCTTGCATATTATCCAGTGATTTCAAACAATGGCATGTGAGGCATATGATAATAACTAGTCATAAATCTTCTTAGAAATTAAATACAAACCCAATGAACATTGGATATAAGCATTTCTAATATGTTTTTCTTCAAATTTAGCTCATACAACTAAAAAAAAAAAAAAAAAGACCAGTGGGACTGTTTAAAAGCAGTGAACACCACAATATCGTGTAGTTCTAGGAGATGGGCATTCTGGTCCACAGTGTTCGTTAATTATCAGAAACTAAAGCAAGCAGAATTCACACATGCAAAGTAATATGAGAAATGGGCCTACCTGACATAACAGCTTGATTGAACTGATTATCACTGGCACAATGAGCTACTTCTTATCTATTTCAGAAACAAAATAATCCACTTGACTATCTCAAAACTCCAGGCTGCCCAGTTTTTGTTTTTTTCCCTCAAACATTAGAATTCTACATTATAACCACTGATTCACAAAGTAAGTTTTGTTGTTTCTTCCCTTGGCCACATAAAGGCTCCCCAAGAACAGTGAATAATCTGTCAGGTTATGATGAGACTTCAAGAAGTTCTAGAAATTTCCTATTAATCCCTTCGGATATTTTGTAATACCCAACAGGAGCATCCAGCTTTTTTGAAATCAGAAGCTGTATTGGTACCCACATTTTTTTTTTCTTTGAAGATTTTATTTATTTATTTGACACAGAGAGACAGAGATCACAAGTAGGCAGAGAGGCAGGCAGAGAGAAGCGGGGGAAGCAGGCTCCCCACTGAGCAGAGAGCCCCATGTAGGGCTGGATCCCAGGACCCTGAGATCATGACCTGAGCCAAAGGCAGAGGCTTAACCCACTGAGCCACCCAGGCACCCCTGTTCCCACATTTTAACTACTATGTGATATAAAAGAACTATATTTATCCCAATGCCAAAATAAATAATTTAGCCAAGACATAACTTGGCTGGCTACATGTTACATATGAGGGCAAACCAACTCAATCTAACTTGGATAAAATAAAGGTGGGGAAAGGGGTAGGGAGTTAATTAGCTCACACGACAAGAGGTCATCTGATTTTATTTGGAATAGTCCCAGACCAGGGCGGGGGGCAGTTGGAAAATGTTTAACAATATGTTACTTATATTTATTATTATTATTATTATTAATGGAGGGGGCCTGATTTCTGGCAATTGCCGATTTCAAGCTACCCACATGTCATCAGCCAGCTCACAAATTCCGGATAAGTTCAAGAAAGCTCTCGTGCACTGATATGAGTTAGCTCCAGGACATCACTAGATCTGGGTACCCAAATGATACCATAACTGCTCCCATCTCCCCCTCTACTTTCCGTTTCACTCTGTCTGATGTCATTCTCAGATGGGTTCATTCTATACAGTGGCAAAGACAACAGCAGCAGATTGCTCAGAAGGGCTGGAAATAGCGTGGCTTCCTAACCAAACATTATGGCAAAGGAATAAAATACTTCGACCACCCAGTTTGGGAGAAGGGAGCAGCTACCTTCAAGTCATTTGGATGAAGCAGGATTCATCCTTAGGGGGAAAGACCGGTTCTCTGAAGAAACTCTGCAGAGAAATAGAGACCATCTAAGTTTCAATAGCTCTAAGATTAAATCTAGGTAAAAGTTTACTCTATTTCTGGAAAAACAGCCAGAACTCCCTATCACAAGTCCACTTCCAATGAAAATGCAGGTCAAAAGCTTAAGATACAAAATAACAAAATGTGTTTTAAAGAAGATACCCTGTTGCAACATAAAGAAGCCATCTTTAGTCATGGATAGATATAAAATATGAAGATATATAATTGTTGCATAAATTTATTAATGGAAGTGCTAATGCCATAAATCGTACATCTCTATTTGACACACAATCTTTTATTTTCCTTTCAATGAGGAAGAAAAAATAAAGGAGCGGAACTGGTAATATCGCTTGCAACTAAATTAGATTTTCCACCAGAGAAAGCTGTTTAGAAAAAGCTTTTTGAGAAAGCAAAATAGTACTCACAAAAGGGTATTAATGAGTCTGACCAGGAAGAAAGAGCCTCCAACAATACAAACAAATGTTTGCAAAACCTCTTTCAGGACTGAAAGCCAAAGGGATGCTTACAACTTTCCGTCTTTGCAGAAACTCTTTCCCTTGCCCACCGAGTGTGAGCACCAGTTGAAATTTTAGACTAAGAACCCTCCACTTGCACTACAAAGTCTTACTGAGAATTCAAGAGACAAGACCTCCCTGCAGCTCTGGGTTTAGAAGAAAACTGATATATCCTACCCTCAAACCACGAGGCATTATAGGAACAAGATATAGGCTATGCTATGTGTTTGGCGCCCACCTTGGCTGTCATGAACATCATTACAAAGAGTTAAAAGTCGATTCCAAGACAAGGAGGGATCAAGTTAACCCTGAGCCTTTAGCCTGGAGAGCTCCTTCACTGCTTGTCCACAGAGTTGTCTGGTTTTTGTTATAATCTTATTCTTTTTTATTCATTAACAAAAGAAGAAGAAAATGGCAGGAAAACAACAAAGAAAAAAATGAGCTTTTCCGCAAGAACAAAGGTGCATTAAGGCCACCTTTCTGTGGTTTCTCTGAAATACTAAATCAAGTCTGTTACATGGATATCCTGCTTAACATGCCCCACGAGAGATGCAGCAGTTGGTAAATGACATTCAGAATTCTCTTCATCAGTTAAACAAGTCCAGGCCCATTTAAGCATTTTTTCAGAACCATCACTGCGTCATCCAAGCACTTAGTCAGCCCACCAGAGGGCAGTGGAAAACTGGGGCAGCTGGGTGGGGCAGGGAGTGTTGGGGTCAGGGAGCGGAGGAAGGTTCTGATTAACCCAACTGTCATGAATTCTTTTCCCTGAAGAAGGGGCTTTCTTGTAGAGATTTAACACTAAAACTATCCCTTCTACACCATGTATCAGACTCATGAAGGAAGAGAAATGGACAAATGCTACCTGCTCTGAGCAAGAAGAGGGTCCTAAGATACAAACATTCCACTTCCAGGAATGAGATGGTCATGTTGACGAGAAAGTAGTTTTTCACCTTCAATTCCAATGGCACACTGGAAGGAATGCTAAATGTCCGTTCTCTCATCAGCAAGCCATTATACTAGGGTGTGTATTAATGAACCCAAGGCCCCATACTATGCAGCCATATGGATAAATAAGTGGCATACATGGTACATAGTATTTTAAATAGGTTAAAAGTTTTAAAAGGTCAGGGATGAGGTGACAGTTTGAATGTGGAAAAAAAGAACAAACATTTTCTGGCATCATCTAGTGAAAAATAAATATTGTATGTGCAACAGTTGGAAAGGATCTGCAGCATAGTTAATATTTATCTTCTTAAATTACACTTGACCTTTCTGTTAGAATTTCACCTTTGTATAGTACGCTAATATCACATGCAGTCTCAGTAGCATCTTTTACTTAAAACCGCAAATATTAGGTGGAAAAATGTGTTGAGGGAAGTTACCAGACTGCTTACATGGGGAAGGTAATTAGAGATGGCATCTGAATTGTTTGACATTTCAGACCACATGGAAACTAACAACCAGAGACCTGTCAGGGGCCCCAGTAAGATAAGTGAGACGAAGGGTTACTTTTGCAGAATTAAGATGTTATGATTTTTCAGTGAGTTAAATCTCTTGCAGAGAAAAAAAAGATGTGTTATTTAAGTGTACTGTATTTTAATTTATTCTTAGGCATGCACTGTTTTAATAAAGTTAGAACCTGTTCCTTAAAAATAAATGTACCCATAACAAAGTAAGCATAAACATCACCCTTTTATTTTTCATTCTGCTATCTCTTCTTCCCCCCTGCATTCATTAGCTACTGTTCTTTGACCTTGGCTATGTAACAGTAATCCTTAGAGCAAGCTCTCATCTACAACCAAGAAGATGTTCCCTCCACTCTGATAACATTTTTATTGTAGTTGTTGACATGCCAGGTGAAATAATTCCCTTTGGAAACTAAAACCCGTCTCGGAAATGATTCCTTCAAATGACTCACCCAATCAGATCTTAGAGGTGTTAAACCACTGCTGTGAGAGTTTGAATATGCTTATGATGTTGTTTCTTTGTCTCCTTCAGCCTTTCTCTCTTCCATTTTCTGGCATCCATGCATTAGGGTTTACAAAAGACAGCGATGGAAATAGGTACCATCGACCCTGACTTCCCAGAGGCAGTCCTGTGTGTGGCTCATAATAAACCACTGGATTTACTTTTCAACCTGCCTTTTCAGGGTCAAAAGTGATGGGCTCTGTTGAAAACGAAAATGCATTTCTTCCACCAAGATGTCTTGAGAATGCCCATCTCAGAATATCATGTTCTTTCTAGCTTATAAGGACAAAGCAACATGAAAAGAATAACGTAGTATTTTCATCACAGTGTATCTGTCACTCCAGCCAGGAGCTCCATGATATCTAGAGGAAGCTTGCAGAGTACCTAAGGATGTGATGGCACTGTCATCACATTTGCTGTTTTCCATGACCCTCTCCCCCTTCCTCCAGCAACAATGTTGGCATCAGCTGGGGACTCAATCCTGCTCGACCTCTGTAAGGAAGGCTCCAGCCTGAGGCTTGAAGAATGTCTCAGAGGCTAAGCCAAAAGACACATCACACTCCCCTGGCCACTGAGATTTGTTGAGTGGTAGACGCATGACCTAACCCATTCCGATTAGAGCAACCCTGAGAAAGTCCACACGAGTTAGCATACAAGAAGTGGATTCTTGTCTTCAGTATGGCTCTGCAGCCATACTGCCACCACTGGCTAGGCCAGATGAAGTCTGCAGGCCTTTAACCACCTAATGGGACTTGAGGAATACATACTGGGATCTCCCTTTACAGATAAAATATATTGGAGTCAGTCTCTGTTGCCCTTACACTAGGCAGAAGATGGCAATGTTTTAACCCCTTAGGGCAAACTGCAGAAATCTACATCTCAGAATTTTATCTGGCTTTGGTCATTCACTAATAGAAATATAATGTTTAATATATATATTTTTAAAGATGAGCATGAACTGATATTTACTACACGGTGGAATTAAAGCACAACACGCTCATTACGGCAGCATCGTGTTCCATCAGGCACAACGCTGGATGGATTCGTAGTGGGATCTTTCCATGGGTTTAGTGGGGAAATCGTGCATTGAAAGAACTTGGATGCAAGAGACTGGACCTCAGAGTTTTCACAACTTTGTATTTCTGTCCATCCCCTACACGTTTAGATTTAAGAATAGTATGGTCCTATCTAACCAAAGATTAGGTTCTAAAATCAGCACCTAGATCATATCATCATGTGATATGACTTTATCACATTAGTTCATATTCCTGGGTTATATAACTTCAAAATACATCTTCACGTCTTCAAAATATATCAAGATTCTGATCACTTCCCACCATCTCTACCACCATATCCAAGGCAACATCACCTCTTTTCTGGATTATTCCCTAAGCCCCCTAGTCAGTCTTTCTCCTTCCAAATTTATTCCCATATAATCTGTTCTCCACAGAACACCAGAAAATTCTTTTTTAAAAATACATCAGATCACACCAAGACTTAACACTCCCCACTGTCTTCCCATTGTAATTCCTTCCCATTGTAAATTCCTTTTAGCCTGCAAGGTTCTCTTGCTTCAATTTGGCCATGCCTACCCATCCAACCTCAATGCCTACCACTCAAACAAATCTCCAGCTCCACTGCTGTCCTTGTCCTTCCCTCAACATTGCATGCCCTGTCATTCCTCCAGGACTTTATTCCTATACTCTTCTGCCTGTAACACTTACCCCTTCACCTTTCCCATCCCAACCCCACCCCTTGCTTCATTCCAGTCACAGTTCAAACATTCTATCTTCAAAAAATCTTCCCTGGATACCCTATTAAAAATAGCATCCCTTCCCAATGCTCACTATCCTCTTGTTTTATTTTCTGCAAAGCACCTGCAACTACATTATATCCTTGTTGACTTGTTAATTATCTGTCTACTCCACTGAAATGTAACTGCCATGGCCACAAGGATGTCTGCCGTGCTGCTGAATCATAGCACAAGGAACGTAAAGTGTACAAGTCACTTTAGGAGTATTTAGCAAATGAATGAATCAATCAATTAATCAGTCAATTTGGCTATAACATAATCCAAAGGTAAACCAATGTTCAGATACTACAAAAACTAATGACATAGAGGTAACTATTCTTGGTTCTGCTTGGCGAACATCCAATCAGCAGTGAAAGGCATGCATATTTGCATATTTAAACAGTTATCAGCAAGGTGATTTTATCTTGAGGCTGTTTAATAGGATGAAAGCATCTCTTGATCAGATGCATACATACACATATACACATATACAAACTATAGTGGTTTCTGATGTCTTAAATAATTTGAGCACATTTTTACCTGAACACATCCCTTGGTATTAACAATGGTGTGCCTCCCTCAGAGAAATGAAACATACTGAGCTTTTCTCTAGGAAGACCAGGTCACAGAGGTTTCCAAAGTGTCAAAAGATCAAAGCATGTGTATACACAGGACATATGTGTGGATTTTCCTGGCCACAGGCAGTTTTCACCCAATACACAAATAGAGAATGAACATGTTCTCAACCAAGAGAAAAACAACCAAGTTTCCAAAAAATGCTCTGAACCTGAATGTAACAGCAGAAGAAGATTGGAAAAGCTACAAAAGGCTGTTCTCTTAAAAATCTGTCATGATTCCTCACGAAAATGGTCTTTCACACATTGTCTTGCCTATAATCTCTATACGGGTTTTCCATGTCTCATCAGCAGGCTGTAAGAATGCTCATTCATTTTCACCCTCTTCTTTATGAGGTATTATGACTTTAAAAAATCCTGTCCAGATGGGTAGTTGAAAACATTGTATCTCACCACTTTAATTTGGATGTCTCTGAGCTGCTTAAAGCACAACCTCAGGATTCACTCATGCTCACATTTGAGTTCCAAAAAAGGGGTGGTGGATTTTTAGAAATTCCACAGGAAGCCAGGTGAAACCTTGACTATCTAGCATCATGAAGAAATAAGGGTCACTACTTCTAGTGAACTGGGAGTCAACCCAGATGGCCTCTGTGAGGTTCTCTTCTACTGCTTCAGTTGATTTTCCTCCTCAGCCATCCAATGAATAATAGTAATATTTTGTATGTGCCTTACAATTTATCAAGTACCTTTGTCCTCCACAACTATTTTATAAAAAATGCTATAAGCCATATGAGGCAAATGTCTCTATTTTCCAGGTAAGATTCAGAAAACAGACTTTCCCTTGATCTCTTGGTTATTAAGTAGTAAAGTCCAGAACAGGATCTATGTTTCCTGATGGCCTTTTGAAAGCTCTTTCCAGAGGCCCCTGGGTGGCTCGGATGATTAAGTGTCTGCCTGTGGCTCAGGTCAGGATCCTAGAGCCCTGGGATGGAGCCCTGCATGGGAATTCCCGCCGAGCAGGGAGCCTGCTTCTCCCTCTCCTACTGCCCCCTTGCTTGGGCTCGCTCACTCTGTCAAATAAATAAATAAAATGTTTAATTAAAAAAAAAAAAAGAAAACTCTTTCCATCATGCTGTATTCCCTCACGATACACCAAATGAAAAGACACAATTTATCAGGAAAAAAGAAAGAAAGAAAGAAAAAAAGAAAGAAAGAAAGAAAAAAAAAAAGGCCCAGTTCCCACAGTGTTTCTTCTCTACACCCACCCTCATGGGCTCTAAACTCCAACTAAAGTTACCCTCTTATACCCTCAATGCTACACCCAGCTGAGGCTGCCTGTTTGGTTTCTATGAGCTTTAACAAAAGTGCCAATTATATTATATTGAAATTCTATTTCCAGGTTTATCATGAACGCTGGTTTCTACAAAATCCTTAATTAAGAAATGATAGAAAACACAGCGCTCAGTCTGTCATCCTGGGACATAATACCAAGGGATGTTTACTATTCCTCACTTTTTTTTTTTTTTCCAGTTTCAGGGACACCAATCCAGACTGAGTTAAGTTCAATGGTATCCTAAGGCCAATTTTCTGAAATAGAAACACCAAGGTCCCACAGTAATTTTTGGGTACATATGAAATCTGGCATTTTATCATTTTGTTGCAGACCCAAGAGTTAACCTCTGCACAGGCAGGTTACTACAGCTTTCAGTGGGAAGTCACTCTCCC
This sequence comes from Lontra canadensis, assembly GCF_010015895.1. Classification (NCBI taxonomy): domain Eukaryota; kingdom Metazoa; phylum Chordata; class Mammalia; order Carnivora; family Mustelidae; genus Lontra; species Lontra canadensis. The sequence continues at coordinate 17,183,132 of NW_022631029.1, forward strand.
TAAGTTCTTCCAGCTCAAGCCAGGATCCACTCATCCATTCAACAACTCTATACCTTCTGCCAGGTGCTGCAGACAGGATGAACAAACACACATTGTTCCTGTTCTCTAGAGATGTATACTAGTGAGACAGATGGAAAAAGACGAGTAAACATAGTTACAATTGATCATAGGTAAAGAAATAAACCGGGGCACTAAAGGGGCCTGACAAAGGCACCATTTTTGGGTAAGGTGGCCAAGCAAGAGTTCCCTGGACAGGTGACTCAGTGACAGAACAGCTGTCAATGAGCATCCCTTCGCTGACTCACACTTGCCTCATTCCACATTCTTTCCCTAAGTAGTTGACTGATGAACACGTCAAAAACCCAACATCCCGTGTTTGTTTGTTTGTTTGTTTGTTATGAGAGAACCCATATGATTTTGGTATGATACTGGACATACCAAAAGGCTCTGCTTTAGAAACCAGTCACAAAGGGGAGCCTGGGTGGCCTAGTCAGTTGGGCATCAGACTCTTGGTTTCAGGACACGTCATGTTTTCGGGGTTCTGGTGTCCAGCCCTGCTTCTGGCTTCCACACTCAGTGGGGAGTGTGCTTCCCCTCTCCCTCCTTTTGCCCCTCCCCCAACTCATAAACTCTCTCTCTGTAAAATAAATAAATAAATCTTTAAAAAAAAAAAAAAGGAAAGAAACCAGTCATGAAAATAAAATCAACATATAAGAGTCAGAAATGCCAACCGGTGCAAAAATGGCCTCTTTATATCCCATCAAGGAACCATTTCTCTAAGATGACAAGAGGTATATTGCCAATAAGTTCACAATTCTGTTTCCAATTAATGCAAACTTAAAATATTCCAAACTGTTATTAGATTTCAATTAATAACCTGTGATGCCTCATTAATGCAAATATGTTCCTGGTGGTGCAAAACCTTCATTAGTGAAATGGGTCCAATGACATGACTGTTTCATATGATAATGGAACTATGATTAAAAGGTACAATTAATCATTTTCTACTTCTAAATGATCTCTTTGACAGTTTACTTATGCCTATATGAAACATGTGCTTCTTGCAAAAAGCCAATTTATATTTAAACTCTTCAACGACAGAAAGAAAAGCAGAGATATCACAGTGAAGTGTCCCTAATCGTGGCAGAGAACCCAGAAGCACACTGGGTTCTTCAAGAATAAGAGAGGCACAGAGCCGGTAGCATCCCCATTCCACATAGTACATCTGTTCAGATATGAAGAGCAAAGCTGTGGATCTCCGCTAAAGCTGAGGGATGGTGCGGTTAGGTTTTCCTCCATGTAGTCTCCCATGACCTCAAGCCCAAACTGCTTCACCCGGCAAGTTCATGCCAAACACCCATCCTGACACAGCAAAAGCAGGACACCATCCCCACATGCCCCCATGCAGTGAAGTTAGGTATGAAGCCAAACCACCTAGAACACTCTGTTACTGCTTCCTGCCCAACACTCTTTACAAATTTGTCCCGTTACACTGTTTTCCCTTTGCAGACCCATCCCTCTTTCACACCTGCATGCTCTTGGTCAGATAGTCCAATACAAGCCTTCCCTCCAGCCCAGAGAGGGCAGGGTCATGAGCCAGGCTGGGCCAATGAAATACTCCGTCTCAACAAAGTAATGGATCCTGTGACTTCTGAACTCAGCAGTCTCCTGGGTCTTTCCTGTGATTCTTTCACCACTACTCAAAAGTACCCTTTTGACACCATGCTTTGGATTTTGTTTGTTATTTGTGATTCTTATAGAACCCCAGAACTGAAAAACAGGCAATTTAACGGGGCCACTGGTCCCATCCAAACCACCAGCCAGGTCAAGTCCAACCCGCTCTTATTCTCCCTCTCAGCCCCCAGTGTCACTCATTGCTAAAAGACTTAAGTTGTACAAAAGCCACACATTTCTCCCTCTTAAGTAAACAGTAGCTTTCAAAATCTATTGAGATGGCTTCTTAATTGTTGCTTAGTAACCATCCCAAGATTAGAACTATTTTCTAGCTTAAGAAAATAACACTATCAAAAAGATCACTTAGATATTTAAAAATTAAGAAACTGTCTTAAAATGGAGTTGTTGAAAAACTCTCAGTGTTTAGTAGCCTCACCTCAGACACATAATCCTAAAAACTGAAAATAAAACAAAAGCTTTAGGGAGTCTATGATAAGAGCACACAAGTCAATTCCTCTTCAATACTTTGTAGAACAATGTACAAATTCTGTCTTAATTCCCCATGTCAATAGAAATAATATTGGGTCTTAATGTGGATTAATATGATAGAAAAACCATACTTCTTTCATATCATTATATATTATTAAATGCCTAAGACAAAGGCATTAGATATGACACTTTGGACAACAAGGTATCTCTTTATTTAAATAACTACCCCCCATAAAGAAATATTTGTAGAAATATTTGATTTGTAGATGGTCCCGCGTGCTTGGTAGAAGGGATCCCAGGCAATGACTCGTTAGGGCCACCATGGGTGTAGGACTCAGCACAGAAGAAGGTGAACCAAGAGTCTGTTCACTCCCTTGCAGCATGCCGGAGCCCAGTTTCTCAGCCTGTGGTGGCTTGACCTTTGAGAAGTTGCAATTCCCTGGGTCTCGGTCTACTCATCTTTAAAATGACGGTTTTGATGAGATGACCTCGAAGGTCCCTTCCAGTTTGAACATTCTATGATATTCTGAGGCAAGCATAATCATAGCCACTGCGATTAGCAGCCAGAGTGGTATGATGTGGGGCGTGCTAAACACGGGTGGCCCCGTGAGCCTACACGTGAACACTCTGTGAGAAAGGGAGAGTGAAGGAAGGGGGGCCGTCTCTGAGCTTCTCCATGGGAAACGTGGCTTGGAGGATAATTCCTCAAAAGCAAATTAATATCCCATGAATAAGCAGTCCATCTTCCCACTTAAATATTTTTTCAAAAGTTCCTCACAGAGTTGTGTAGCCAAAAAAGTTACATGTTCATGATTTCAAAAAATACAATTTTCTTTACATATAACCTTTCAGACATATCTGTACCTCACAGATAGAAATATGCAGGAGCCTTAGTCAAACTGTTTTTAGCCACAGAACCATGAAAGTCACCAACTCACAGAACAGGAAGTGCAGAAATCAGGCAGGTTCCGTGACTTGCAATGGCGGCAGGGGGGAGGCAGGGGAGTCTCCTGAGTTGTCTGTTCTTCAGACTTTGTGAAGGCTCTGTCCTAAGGCTTATTCCCCACATGGTGATTAAAGGACTGCTGGGAGCGATTGGTGTTCTGTGCTTCTTGCTCAGTTCCTGAAAAAGATGGCTTTTCTTTCTTAGAAGCATGAGCAAGCTTCCCTGGCTGCTCTGTGGCCCAAATTGGTTCAAACCAACTCATCTTCAAATCAATATCTGGCAAGGTTGACGGAATTACTTTGGGAGGTTGGGGGGGCAGGGGAAGGAGGGATGGGAGAGAGGAAGGAAGGAGGGAGGTATGAAGGGAGGGAGGGAGGGTTATAGAAAGGGCCCCAGACCAAAGGACCCTGTTCTGACCCTTACACCTAGGGCCCAGCATTAGAAGCGGGCCTGGCAGTCACAGCTGGGCCACACTGTTCTCCTGCTGGACATAAACAATCTTACAGAACACCAACAACTCAGGAAAGGTCACTCTGTGATTCAGATAAAGTAAGACAAGGCCTCTGGACAAAATGTCTAAGCACCTGACAAAGACAAGGTTACTATACAATCCACAAAATACCAATGTCCTCCTCCTTTGGCTAATATGAGTGACTGCCGCTGCTTCATGAATTACAGCTTTAGCCTCACTCTACCCTGACTTCCCCATAGAGAAGATTTATTGAGATACCCAATAATAGAAATTGGCCCCCACTTTATGACAGCACTCTGTCCAGGATGAACCTCACTTCAATGGACCCTCCCCAAATCACCCAACCACGTCCAAATCCTTTCTTACATGCACCATGGTTCTCCATGGTGTGCGTTCTCCCTCCTGGAATAATTTGTTCAACTCCAAGTATGTTCCTGGTGACATATAGCTAGAGGGCATCAATACTGGTTTTAGACTCATGTTTGCCAATCCTTTGTTTTTTCTAGTCCTGCCCCCATAAGAAGCCTCTTTACACATTCTTTCCCTAATCACCTCTTACCCATGAAATTTTAATACCAAAGACATACTGAATATCTACTTATTTACCGTATGCATGTCTGTGCTTTTTATACGTACAAAGAGTAAGATCTCCTTAACACACACACACACACGCACGCATTCATGAGCCAACTGTCAGACGTGCAACTGGACGAGTCACCCAGGGAGCCCTAGAACTATCCCCATTTTACAGCTAAGGAAACTGAAGCACAAAGCAGTTAATATCACACCCCGAGTTATACGGGGCATAAACAGTGTAGACACTACCACATGACTGGACCTGTGACCCTTGGGGCCATGCTTTTAACCTGGAGGATACACTGCTCCATACGCAACATCAATTCTGTAAATACTTGCTAAAAGCATGAACAATCTTTTTAAGACTATACTTCCAAACACTTATGAACGAGGCAGTAAAAATTTATGAACGTGGGGAGAAGACCTAAAAATAAGATGTCCTTTACACAGAAAACTGTTTTAGCAGAAATCTTTCAGGGGAATTTATACATTGTGTTGCATGACTGTCAAATGTTTCAGAAAACTAATCCTGTTCTGTGTGTGTGCGTGCATGTGTTTGTCTAACTAGAAAATGCCTTGGTTAAGAAAGAGAGGGAGGGAGAGTGGGTCTGAATGATCTTTTCTTTCCCCCTTCCTAAAAATGAGCAGTTAAAAAGTGATGATCACATCATACAATCAACAGAGTCATCAAAGTTCTGGTTCACCGTTGGGCACCCTGGCTCATCTGTGCTCCATGTTGCTGCTGGACAGTTACAAAGCCAAGACTCCCTGTCCCCACATGAGACCACATTTCCCCATCTTCAGAACATTCTTCTCCAAGAAGAAACCAGATTTGGCACTGTTCCCTTTTACAAGAATCTTTTTGTTTCCAGCATTGTCCAAGAACTCAGGATCCTTAAGAGACTCACCCTCTTCTAAAGTCAAGCGATCCACTCCCAGGACTTCTGCTCAAGTCAGAGCCTCCAGTTAAGCTGATTTTACACAATCAGATAGGGAAGGAAAATGGCGTTTTGATGAGCATCTGCTGTTTTGTTAAAAATGTGGTTAAAGACATTAACAAAAGTGACATTACCAGCTGTTGTAATGTCAAGCAGCTTAGCTAAACAGTTTTTTATCAAATGACAACATATGACACCCAAATCAATTTCAAACCAATAACACATTGTTACTTGTAAAACAGGGCTGAGGGGGAGAGAGAGCAAGAGAGTGGGAGAAGTTAATTAAAACACAAATTCAAATTTTTCCTGAAGTAGGAACCACAAACGAGATACTGATCATTTTCACAAAATCTTTTACCTCTATTTCCAACACAGCAAAAGAGAACAGTTACCCATCCCATATTTTGACATGGAAACAATGCAATTTCCCTTGTGACATCCTTGTAATGGCAAAAAAATAAAACTGAATTTCTGGCCGTTATATCTGACTTGGCTTCTGTCCCCTTAAGCCACGTACCTCCTGAGGAATGTGACTATCGGGAGAGAAGACCAGTTTTGTGTGGCTATATTCAGCTCCTCTATTTTTATCTGCCCATCATTTTTAATTATCAGACTATTAAAAGGTGGCAGATCAGTAGCATTGTCAACTGTGTTGTCATTCTGGCTAGAAAGTCTGTGGCAGTCGATACAACCAACACCCTCCCTGTATTCTTCTCAGAGCTTGTAAAAAGCCAAACTGCCTGCCACAGTCATGGTCACTCCTGAACAAATGTTTAATATCCCTGACTGTGACAAGGTAGGGCTTGACTTGTGCCCAGTGCTTAGGAACCTGCGGGCATTTCATATTTACAAGCATTAATTATGCAATTCACAAATGCCAGGTCCACCGGCAAGGCCTGAGCTGAGTCCTGCTTCTCTAAGAGTTGATGTGGCTCCATCAACAGGCAAGAAGATGCTTCCAAGGGCATCGCTCCTCCTGGAAGAAAAACACAGGTGGGTGCTCGGGGAAAGGATGTTTGCCAGGAACAGAAGGTACATTGCACGTGAAAAGAGTTTCAAGATAGGTAACTCAGAAGGGACCTCCATTTGGGGGGAGAAAACACAGCAGAACCAATAGAAGAGACAGAAATAAACAAGCAGCTGTGTGGCCCTATTTCTCCTAAATGAAAGGAAGACAGTGCTGAAAGTCACAGTCAGCATATGGAGAAACACACAGAGGGGGCACCTGGGAAAATCAATGTGCATCAGGCTCGCTCACACCTGCCTCCTCAAGGATCTTGCTGGGTCAGCACAGGGTGGATAAATTCACCCCTTTCTGGCACAGGTGGGTCCTGCATCTCTGCTCAGAATGGCATAAAGGCCGGCCTGGAGATAACGGCAAGAAGACTACAAGCCTGATGCTGGGAAGCACTTCCGACAGCAAAGCCACGACCAGTGCGGACCGCCAAGAGAAATGTATTAGGGAGAATGGGAGGACAGGGAAACGTGCAATGTCAAGGGTCCAACTCTCGCAAGAGACAGGAAAGGGCAGAATTACCTCTTCAAAGTCATTCTAACCCTATTACTCCAGGAAAGAAAAGCTCCCTTGAAGGCCCTGGGTTTTAGATTTCCAATAGAAGACAGACGATTTGCAGTACTTTTTTAAAAATTGTTTTGTCATTTTCTAGTAGCTTCCATGGCAGACCTTTTACTTTTGAAACTAACTTTTGTATTTTTCGATAGTCACCTGGCTCATTAAATCCTCTGTGACCGAAGGGCTAGAATTTGGACCAAACACCAGAAGCAGTGGTCAGTTGTGAATGTTCCCATTTGTTTGTTTATTCCTGGATTGATGTGTTTGTTCATTTACTTAAGGCATTAACACTTGCAACACTTACCGTTTCTGTAAGTATTTGGAAAGCAGAATGACAAAGGATTCATAGTAAGGAGGAGTCCAGTTTTCTCTTCTCCAAAAGCATTACTTGTTGAATGCTCCATATTTATCGGCTGCCCTCCTACAATGCTACATGAAGGATTTTATTTCATCCTAACACTAACTTTGTGAGCTATGTTTCATCTCTACCTTCTGTATTGATGGCAAACTCTTTAGAAAAGAAATGCAATTAACGAGAGAAGTCAGGATTGGAACCCAGAACTGACTCTAGTCTGTACCATTAGCACCCTGCTAGATTTCTCCCTACAGATTTCTAAAAACACTGTGCAAATCACATTCACAAGTAAATCCTTAAATAGGAATGTTCTCCTGGGGCTTCCATGGGTAACAGGGGACCTGAATTATAAATGGAGTTCTCCACTCAGGTAAGTATCTCAACCAGAAGACCCACTAGGGTTTCTCCTATGCAGAAAGGATGTAGGCTCACAACAACAAGACCTTATGGCAGGGTCTAGAACTTTAAAAAAATTAATAAATAAACATTCTAATAAGGAGAATCCCAGTTTCTTACGGAGTTCTCCTGGTTTTTGATGAGATCCTTGTAGCCTAGGTCAATACTAAAACCAAGAGGGAAAAGTTGCACGAAGATACAGTATGTACATTTTCTCCCACACTCTCTGTGTTGGCTCTACAGGGTGAACAATATTGTCGCCATGCAGAAATGCATGACTGGCAGGTTAAGCAACTGTCACCAATCTTACCGAGGTCATGAGAAACAGAGCTAGGATTCCAGTCCAGGTATATGAAGCTCTGAAACTTGTGTTCTTTTCTGTGACAACACATGCTACAATGTCACCCTCAAAGGTAGACATCTGCCTTTACCACCTCCGAGTTTCTGAACTCACAGTGAGTTCAGACTCACTTACCGCCACGTGAGAGGTCTTTCTTCATGCCCACCTAGAACCCACAAAGCCCCATAGAGACCACAACCTCTTCCCCTCATGCCTATTTCAGTCCTGCTCTTCAAGTCCCCTGATCTCCTGCTGCACTGGACACTTTCAGTTCCTCCAAGATCCTGTGCCCCTTTCTTTGTCCATGTGTCCTTCTGTCTAGAACTCATTCTTACCTATCTGTCCACCACTTTTGCTGACTCCTGTCCATCCTTCAGGATTCCCTCAAGGAAGCCTCCCTAGAGTTCCAGGTCAGACCAGACCCCATGCTCAAGAACACAGCTTCCCAAACTCAGCCCTACTGCTGTATGGGGTCAGGTAATTCTCTAGTGTGGGGTCTATCTTGTGCATTGTGGAAAGTCAGCAATACCGGATGCCAGAAGCCTCCACCTCCCAGTCGTGACACCTGAGGAAGTCCCCAGGCATTGACAAATGGCCCTGGAAGGTAAAGGCACTCCTAGCTGAGAATCATCAGTCTATAGCCTTTTGGAACCACTTTCTGTACCTTTAGAGCACTGGACCCAGTGCATTGACATGTGTTTGTGTGTGTCACTACTTAACCATTTCATGTATTTGACAGTGAATGTGATGAAGGCAGGGGTAGTGCTGGCTTCTCATCCCTAGATACCCGGTAGTCAGGGCAGTGCCTGGCTCAAAGCAGGCTTCCAAGAAAAAAGCACGCTTTCTGAATTTGGACCTAAAAAGGGCTGGGTCAGAGACCACATACTCAAATCAGTAGCTGATGGAACACTGCTGAAAGGTTTTTGTTTTTGTTTTTTTTGAACACGAAGAATTACGCCACCATAGTTAGAGTCTGGGAAGATAAATCACGGGGCAGGATGAATACTGACCATACACCCAGAACGTCGGGAGAACTTCCTGCCAAAGGTGGAGGTGAAAGGTTATTAACAGTGCCCCGATGGTACCCAAGGATTACAGAATGACATTCCACCACCTGTCCGTGGGGCCCTAATTAAAAGAAGAATGTGGTCTCTGGCAAGTGCTGCCACACAACCGTGGCACTGTGGGCACGCGGCTCATCCCACCAACCTGAAGACACACGCCAAGACCTGGCCTCCTTGCCCGGCTGTGCCAGCCCGTGTTTCCCTGACGGAAATTAGAAAACAACGTAACCTCAGCTGACAGGTTTATTAAGACGCAGAAGACATTACAGAGGCCCTTTTGACATTATAATCTCCAACACAGTCAGAGAGAGATGCTGACTTGCCATCATTATTGAAAGTAATTGGTCAAAAAAAAAAAAAAAGTGAGAAAGAGAGCCTTCCTATAAAGCTGTCAAGTTAATTATTTGGCCTACAGGTGTGTTCAGCACTCCTGACTCACCGCCGATGGGGATGCCTGCCAGTGCTGAGTCGCTGTCTCCGGCCACCCCACTCCCGTTCCTCCTCGGGGGCAGCGGCATCTAAGGTGACTAGAGGACATTTAAGGCAGAATGCTACATTGGCCAAGCTTTCCCTTTGCCCAGTTTTCTTTTCATGCTGGCCCAACTCTTGTTACATCCCTATTGCTTGGTGCTTTGTCAAGCAATAGGCCAATTTTCCAGGACAGATAGCCCAGATAACAACCACCAACCTGGGTGACACCGTGCACAACACCAAACACCAAAGCAAGTTTTACTCAGACTGAATTTAAGTTCTTAGGAAGTTGAGACCAGTGATCAGAAGCCCCAATGTTTTCATGGGTCAGGCAGATGCTCTAACAGAGTCAAGTAAGGCAGATGGGAGGAGAAAGGGAGGGATGACGGCTCTGGAAACAGGGTTGGCAGACGGTGGGCTCAGGGTCACCAGAAAAGCCCACTCTGCCAGGAAGCCTGATGCCACCCATGACCAGGGCTGCAGGAACTGCGTGCAGAGTGGATACTCAAGCTGGATTTAGGCAATGAATGAATTCTGATCCAAGAGCACACCCTGTTCTTTCTGGGTCCTGGGCTTCATCGCCAAAATGATTTTTAGGTGTTCAGCAACTCATCAAGAGCCTTAAATCTCTGGTGCTTTTATTACAAGTGCTTATTCAGAATGTGCTAAACTTATTCATAAATTTAAAAATGGAAATGGAGGGTGAGTTGGAGCCACTGATGCATGGAAGGGACACCACTTAATGTCACTTTGGGAAACGCACAATCCACAGAGCTCATGGTCATAAGCGATTTTATTTCCACCTTGTTATGGGGGGACATTATTTAAAATAACTTGAGAGACTGTAATATTTTATAAGAGGCTTGGTAGCCTGGCAGGTCTACAGAGTGAAGGCTAAGGATATCAAATAAGATTATCGTGATATGCCTCTACTTTCCAAAATAAGGGAAGGAAAAAAAATCACTGTCCACACCGCTTCTCCTCCAAGAAGTGTACTTTGTCCCCAAACTTAGCACTCATGAAATATGTAAATATAATTTATACATATAGGTATACACTCAGAAACTGTAGAAAGTCTATTGCTGGTAGAAAACACAAGCAGTTTATCATGAAGATACTGAGCCCAGTACTCAGGGATACGCTCGGTGAACAATTTCAGGCAAGTAGGTAGGGAAGGAGGAAGGGGATGGTATGTGTGTATGTGTGTGTGTGTGTGTGTGTGTGTGACAAATGGGCTCCTACTGCCACAGAGTACCTGCTCTTTTCCTTGAATCTTGGCCATCTTTCCATGTCCATGAATAGATGTCTGCTTTGTTCTTTTTCATCTACTGCTCAGTAAAAATCCACCGTAAAAATATAGAAAGCTGACTCATCTCAACACTCATCATGGAAAAGTTTCTATAATATGAGCTCTTTCATCTCTCTCTCATATTATTAGGCTTAAACAAATTATTAGAACCAAAAGACGTGACTGACATTGGCTTTGTTAACATGATTCAGTTTTACTCAATTTGGACTGGTTTAAAAAATTAAGGAAGGCCTGCGTTTGAAGGACTGAGGAGAAAAACATCCCAGAGGAGCATGAAAAATGGAAAGTGTATATTTGAGGAAGGATTTGGGAGACTAGTTACACATCCTAAGGGTTCAGACTTATAGGCCAATTATTCCTAGGTACGAGTTGAATACTTTAGATAAATTACATAAGAATTGGAAAGTAGACTCGTCTTTGGTTGTTATTTCCAGCCTTCAGAAACACTCATCCTCAGTGTAAACATACATCAGATAGGTGTTCAGAGCATACAACATGGGGAGGCAGTGTGCTGAGCACTGCCGAGGGCCTATCTTATTTAATCTTCATACTCTCCCTGAGAATAAGGCACTATAATTATCTAGGCAATCAGCCCCCAGAATCTGCACTCTATGACCCTCACTTATATCTTTAAAAATGCCAGAGATTTAGGGATGCCTGGGTGGCTCAGTCAGCTAAGCACTGGCGGAGGTCATAATCCCGGGGTCCTGGGATGGAGCCCCAGATCTGGCTCTCTGCTCAGCAGGGAGCCTGTTTCTCCCTCCTGCTCTGCCTGCTGCTTGCCCTGCTTGTGCTCTCTCTCCCTCTCTTTCTCTCTCTCTGTCAAATAAATAAATAAGATCTTAAAAAGAAAAAAAAAAAAAGGCCAGAGATATAAGAACAGAAAAAAACTATGCTGCCTCCTTCATGCCCTGGGTTTTTCCTCCAAGGGGGGTGTGGGTTGTAAATGTTTGCTTTCTCTTTGCTGATTTAGCTTTCTGTTGTACTTGGGAGGGCTGAAGGAAGGACCCTGCCTGCTTAAATTAAAAAAGATTTAGGGGTAAGAAGCAGAGAAGAAGTAGAGCAGGAAGGAAGGACCTTCAGAAACCATTTGTCCCATCTCCCAAGAGAGGAAAGGTCAGCTTCCTTGGGTGGTCAAGAGTCCAGTTCCTCTAATGCTCCTCTGAGCCCAGTCACCACTCCTCAAATATGCCAATCCCACCACATACATCAGTACTCTGAGCTAGTTCTTTTACCTGGGAAGCTCCCTCCCTCCCCAATTTCTCCCATGAGAGAGCCCTCACTTCTGTCAGAGTTCTGCTCAAATTACACCTCCGCCCCCAACCCTCTCTTACCCACTAACATGCTCTGTGTTATCTTCATCACTTAGGAATACGAAATCGCATACAGAGTCAAGCTTTTTGTGACTGTCACCCTAACTATAAACCCTGTAGTCATCCCCAATCCCCGAAACAGTATCGGTAATGGCTTAATAAGTATTAGTTGAATGAGAGAATCAACTGTGTACTATATGGAAAGCATTCTTTTAGAGTGCTTGTAGGCCACCGCAAGGTGTTCGCGTGTGCATACAAACACATGTGTATGCGTATGTACAGAGACACCCACACATACATACATACCTATTTGCATTTTGTAGTTTAGACTCTTAGATTATCGCAAATGAGGGGCCTCGGTGATAGCACGTCAGGTGTCTAACCAATATGCGCCAATTGAATTACGAGCAGAGGACCCATAGGGTACTTAGAGACGTTGCAATAATTGTGATGCAGGAGAGCGAGTCAAGGAGTAATGAGTAACAATGTTGTGTTAGTTGTGGATGAACCGTGCGGTCTTTATGAACTTCATGGGAAATCCATTTTTCTCCTTTTTGCTTATTACAACACAAAGGAAACAAAAGGACAACTGCTCCGAGTCCTACTCTAGCTATTAATATTTGTAGAAATTTAAGGTCTTCCTAGGCTGATCAAGACCCTACAATTGGCTAGGCATTTATATGTCATTTTGGTGATCCTGGTCACAGAGGCTCCAAAGATTCCCAGTCAGTACTCATTGGTGTTCAGATGGAGACCTGGTGATAAATACTTGAAAGAATTCCCTATTGTAGGGCGGAGAGGTGGGGGGCACCTGGGTGACTCTGCCAGTTAATCCTTAGACTCCTGATTTCAGCTCAAGGTCATGATCTCAGGGTTCTGGGATCGAGCCCCACATCAGGTCTCCCTGCTCAGTGGGGAATCTGCTTGTTCCTCTCCCTCTTCCCCTCCCCCCACTCATGCTCTCTTTCAAATAAATAAATAAAATCTTAAAAAAAAAAATAAAGAATCCCCTGTTGGGAGACAAAAGACTGATAGGTTTCAACCCTGCAGAGTTACCTTCCACCCCTTCTCCACAGCTATTAGGCTGATGTAATTAATTTAACACATGGAGCATATTCTAGCCTTCATTTTCAAGTATGTTGTCTATTAACAGTTTTCGTGAGCGCTCTGATTATGCAGGGTGCTCGTTAATGGATCCCTGCCAACACCAACCATCAAGCTAATGACCTGTGCTTGCCAGCTGTAAGATAAAGGACCACTCTTGGGCATCTCTCCCCAGGATGCAAAGAATCCCCTCTCCAAGTGATCTTGGAGAAGCAGGTACGCACCGCCTTCCTGCCAAAGGATTTCCCAGCTCCGTGTGAGGGCATCGAGAGAGGAGGAGGGAAAATCTAATTCTTCCTGGTTTAGATTATGGACTTCACTCTTAAGGAAGATAAAATAAAAGGAAGAGCCTTCCTTTTAAAGGTGAGGTTGGGAATGTTCATCCTGCATTTCATCAACATCAGCTTTTCTATGTTGGGTGACAGTCTATATCCTGTGACTTGTCAATGGCCCCATGCAGTGCAGCGAAAGGTTGAAGGTTATTTCTGTAACGACTGATACTCTTTCTGCCACAGCAGTCAAGCCTCTGAAGATTCTTCCTTTTTTCCACTGCTCCGGTAAATCCTGTTGAAAGCCGAGAGGTAAAAAAGCTGCAGACCCCAGCAGACAACAAACCTCAAACATTGACTTGACTCAACTGGGTATGTGATGCTATTCACCACCCAGCTTCAAGCTGCTTCAGGAGCCCTGAAACACAGAGGAAAGAAAAATCTCTAAACACGGGGTGAAAGTCATGGATGACCTGCGTGGTCAGCGGTCTCTCTTTGGTCAAATAAGAAAAATGCTTCAGGTCAGCCCACTTGCTCAGCTGATGGAAAGATCGCCCAAAGTGATGAGGATGGAGGGTCATGGGAAAACGTGCAGATAAGTCTGCCCAAAACTGACCCATCTTTCGTAATTGACAAACCCCGATTCAGTTTATAGAATCCAGATTCCACAACAGGAATTCTAATGAAACAAACTGAGTATTTGAAGAATCGCAATAAAACTTCCCGGGGTAATGAAATACCCTTGAAAACTATGGAACACAATTAACGCGAATGAGCACAAGTAAGGTGGACACAAAGAGGCATCACTTACAGGACAGGAGAATAAGTAGCCGCTACACAAATGGTCGCTGTCTTGTTAGTTTCACATACAGTGTGCTTTGTTTCAGTGGGTGGGGAGACAAAATGTAACGAAAACCTTAAAAACTCTTTTTGTGTGTGTCCTAAACACTCTTTTAAATTAACAAATGGTAACCCAAAGCGAGTTCATCTTTGCAACTCCACAGAGAAACAGGGAAACATTAAAGTCCCTTAGAAATTTCATTGTCCATGTTTTTACATCAAAGCTTAGGAGGCTCCTCAGCACATTCCAGGAAAATGAGGCTTCAAGTGCACCAAGGGTCAATGACCCTGGGGGTTCTCACACATCTTCAGGAGATGAAAGCTCCCCAGGGAACAGAAGCCTGACTGTTTGGTGACATTCAGCAGAAACCTCTAGGCTATTAGAAGAACTTGGATCTTCATGGCCACAAAACATCAACTGAAGAATTCAGCAAAGGAAAAAAAGAAAATCCCCAGGAGGGGCAATATAGAATAAAAATGTGAAGAAAGAAAAATCTACAGCACTGATCTATAATTTGCTTCAACTGGCCAGAAAACAAACAAACAAACAAAAACAGTGTAGTTGTGTATATGCCAGAAATTATCATGCTACATGGAATGGACATCTGCTGTTTCTGATTATCCAGCATTCATCACTCCCATGTAATTTTCCTTTGGAAGAATCATTTTTTACGTACTTTCAGTCCAGGCATTTTGAGAGGGGTCCTTTTAGGCACAAGCATGTGACCAAACTGAACAATCCATCCTCTGACCGCATCCTGCCTATGAGAGCTGCTCTAAGGATTTTTCTGAAAGTCCTGGGAGAGATTTTCCTGACAGTGGCTTAATAAGATGGTTGGAGGCAGACATGGGTGACAGGCAGGCAGGCAAGTGACCATCTTTGTCATTATAGAAGAAAAACCTTCCAGAGAATAAAGGAATCCTAAAAGAAAGCAGAATGAAGAGATGGACAGAGATTCTTAACAATATATGAGCCTCTACATGCAATCACAAATGAAGCTAAGTATCATTATTTGAGCCAATAACTCCTCTTGTTTGCTTAAGTTACTCTGATACATTTTTATCACTTGCAATGGATAATCCATTCCACATATGATGTAAATGTGGCATGACCTTTACAAGTACAAACTGCCTTAGCGAAAGGACCGCACCTTGCTCACCTGTGTAACATCAGCACTTAGAACAAATGATGTGAGAAGACTTTGGATAATTGTTCAATGAATAGATAATATTTTTTAAAATGGATCTTTGTTGACTCAAAAATTATCTCTAAAATTCAGAGCCTTTAAAAATGAAAGATAATCAAAACAGGTTTGTCCTTCTCATCAAAATCCCAGCAAGATCAAACTGGGGAAAAATTCATGTTCTCCCTTATCTATCTGACCCCAAATTATTACCTCCACGTGGTATTCAGTTTGGGGCAGATGTTTATGGAGAGATAACCTATATTCTGTGTTTTTAATGAATAAGCCTATTATCTATTTTTTCTCTCACAAACAGTAATGCCAGTGCCAAAATATCAAGCTATTCTCCCAAGAACGTGACATGTGGTCCCAAATCCCTGATGTCTAGAGGTGGTTCGACAAGCAAACACAAGGACCCAACTTTGTGCAGACAACTAAAAAACTCCTTAGAAGGAAAACATATAACCTCCTACTCCCAGCTGATACCAGGGTCCAGGTAAAATTAAACACTTTCCATAGACCCTTCTTTTCCTATTTCCATTAGAAAATTAAAACATTTGTATCTTTTAATGTAACTTCACTAACACAGTCTTCTTTACTAATTTTTAATATGGTATCTTTAAGGGACGCAATTTTTTTGAATACCTGCTTTCCTTCAACTAACGCAAAAAAAAAAAAAAAAGCCCCTCCCCCCGCCAGAAATAACTTTACACTGTTGGTTCCCATGCTACATTTTGCAGCAAATGTCTCTTTCTCTTCTACAAAAATCTCAGATGACTACAATGAGAGAAATTTTTGAGCACTTGGAACTCTCTAGGCTGTCTTATTTGGCTATATGATTCAGTACTCCATTACACCTGCCATACCTTTGTAACAGTGGTCACAAAGCAAACCTCTCACAGCAGAGAGAGACTCCAGAGAAGACAACCCACTGTAGATGCCAACTGGATGTGGAACAGCTGAATGGTTTCCACCTGTTTTCCAAAGCAAATATAAAATTCCAGACTAAAACTGCCACTTTCTCCTCTTACGGACCTACTGTTTGTTGACTTTTTGAGTTATAACCTCCCATGTTTGGAGTCGTATTTTTTACGACTTAATAATCCTTCCTTGTTTTCTTCATGCAATTTTTAAAAAAAAATATTTATTTATTTGACAGAGAGAGAGAGAGATCATAAGTAGGCAGAGAGGCAGGCAGAGAGAGGGGGAAGCAGTCTCTCCGCTGAGCAAGGAGCCCAATCCCAGGACCCTGAGATCATGACCTGAGCCGAAGGCAGTCTTAACCCATTGAGGCACCCAGGCGCCCCTATGCAATTTTTTTTTAAATGCCTTTGATTTGCTAGGTAGTGAGCCAGTGCTAGGAACATAATGATGTGCAAAAAGTCCACACAGCCCTAGCTTTTCTGGAAAGTCCAGGCTAGTAGGGGAGAGAGCTATGATTTAAATAATTATTTAAGTAAACACATAACAGGAAAATCAAAGGGAGTTTGGGGGAGTTCAAGCAAGGCCTCCTGAAGGAATGAAGATGTAAACTGAGGCGGGAAGTCAACAGACCTAGAAGGTACCTGTGTAGGGCATAAAAATATGGGAAAACAAAAGACCACAAGAATAGAGATTCTGTTGTGGGAAAAAGTGGCCAGTGGCTGGGCACCAAGACAAGGCTGAAGGCTGAGGAGAGGCCACTCCAAAAAGAACTTTCCAGAATGCTTCAGGAAGGAGGTTGGTATCCTATGAGTGATAGGAATGGGTCTAACTTACTTTATTAATAAAACAAAACTGGTTAAATTCAATACATTTTCTGTATACCTTACTAACATCTCAGTAGAACTGATAGAGATATCCCACTGTACATCCCTTTGCTTCACTTAAATATTACTGTATCACACTGGCATCTACTGAAACATATTTCCCCTACCTCCATTTTTCATGTGCACACCATGTCTAAGATTCCTCCAACATTTTTTTCTTTGCTCGTCTGATGATTACAGTAATAATCATGTAAAATAGAGATTATTATAAATCATGATCATAGCAGCCGAAATTTGTGGAAGACTCATTATGGGCAAGACATTAGACCTACCACTTTCTGAGCAAGTCCATGATGAAATCAGGTTTAACCTTAAAAAATTCGTCATTACATGCACATTATAAACTGAGATTCAGAGAGAAAAGACCAATTTGACCAAAATTACACAGCTAATGATTAGCCAAGTTGGTACATTGTTACAACTCTATCTGATTTCAAGGTCTACACTTATTTATTAGTTGAGGTAAAGTTCTTGTTACACAAAATTAACCATTTTAAAAGGAACAATGCCGTGTCATTTAGGAATCTGTCGTGTTGTGGAACTAGTACCTCCATCAACATCAACTAGTACCTCCATCCCACAGCATTTCATCATCCTAAATTAAAACCCATATCCACTAAGTAATGATTCCTTATCTTCTGTTTCCCCTAGCTCCTAGCAACCATCACTGTTTTCTGTCTCTATGGGTTCACCTATTTTAAATGTCTCATATAAATGGAATCATAGAATACGTGACCAATTGAGTCCACCTTCTTTCACCCACCACAATGTTTTTGAGGTTCATCCCCAGATACTGCATATTTCATTGGTTCCTTATGATTAAATAATATTCCACCAGTATATTCCACAAATCATTCATCTGTTTATAAATATGTGGGTTCTTTTCACATTTTGGCTATTCTGAATAGTGCTGCTCTAAATAAGTGTGTACAAGTATTTCATGAATTATCTTTTTTTGTCCTTTTGGGTTTATCTGTGGGTAGAGTTTTAGAGTCATAGGTAATTCTAACTTCTGAGGAACTACACGGTTTTCTGCAGTGGCTATACCATTTCCACTAGCCACGTAGCAAGGGTTCCAATTTGTCTTTATCCTCACCAACATGGGTTTTTATCTGGTGTTTTGATTATAATCATTCAAGAGAATATAAAGTGGTATCTCATTGTGGCTTTGATTTGCATTTCTCTAATGACGGATAATGTTGAGCATCTTTTCATATGTTTGTTGGTCATTTGTTTATTTTCTTTGGAGAAATTTCTCTTAAGTTCTTTGCCCATTTGGATTGTTTGTCTTCTTATTTTTGTGGACACAAAAGGATTTCCCTCTGTGTTTTCCTCTATGAGTTTTGTGGCTTTAGCTGTTATATTTAGTTCTTTGGCCCAATTTGAGTTAATTTTTTGTATATGGTGTGAGGTATCACGGTCCATGCTTTTAACAACCCATGGTTGTTATGTAAGAGGATTCTTACATAACTGTATGTTATGTAAGAGGCTTCTCCCAAGTCTGCAGTAAAGGTTACCTTTTAAAAATGAAAATGGGAAAAATAAAATCAGCCTTATGAAGAATAAATCTACAGTTTTGTAGATTTCTAGCTCCTCTTGGAAAGAAATAGAAGTTCCGGATTTACATACTGGTGATGAGGGTTATATATAGCCAAAAGACAAGTTTTGTTTGGCCAATCATATGTGTAAATGTTTTATATCATGTGCTAATATAACATGAAGTATTTTTACATAAAGATCCAGACTTTCTACTCTCTTTGGAAGTACTGGATATTTTAGCCACAGTTTGCTAGAGCAACAAGGGTGCAATGCTCTGAACCCTTGAAGAAAGTCTCTCCAGCTTTTCCCAGACCTCAGCAGGCCCATCTAACTAATTTCCATTACCCAAAAGGCTGTTGTCAACATGTAGGCTGTTGCCTAAGAAGCAACCTCTGCCACCAAAGAAAGTCAGATGTTATAGCCCTGATTAATCTTAGATATCCCCATCTAGGCAAAGAAAATCAGACGGAAACAACGAACGGCAAAAACAGACTGACCGTCTCTAAGGGTAGGCCCATGAGACAGGTCAATTTTAAAGGTGAAGATGGAGGCATGATGGTTTGGGACACCCACCCCTGGGAATCTCTCTGCCCTGCCCACCTATAGCTTATAATGAGGTTTTTCTCTGCCTCTCTCCTTTGTCTGACCCATTACCACTCCTCTCCATCTCAATGTAGATTTCAATTCCTCCAGGATGCCTTCCCAAATCCTCCGCATCTAGATTAAGTCACCCTCCTATGCCTCACTACAACATTGTTCCATAACCAGCTACATAATTTGCAGAGTCCAGTACAAAACGACAATGCGGGGTGGGGGCAGCATCATGTTCAAAATTAAGAATCTCAGCACAGTGACAGCAGAGCATTTAGCCAAATTTGGGGGGGGTGGCCTTCTGAGCCTGGAGCCCTGAGCAGCCGAACAGGTCACAGGCTCGTGGAGGAGACCCTTCCATTTTCTCCGCCATCAGACCGGCTTCCCTTCGCCACCAGTGTCTTCTCCTTGCCTTTGAATCACCCCAGCAGAACACACAGTGCCTGGCATGTAGTAAACTTTAAGAAATATGAGTTGATGGACTGAATGAAAGGATGGGGGTGGATAATGATTAAACTACCATAAAATCCTGAGCTATTGTTCTAATATCCATTTTTAGCTGCTCCACAAACGCTCCTTCAAATTTTATCTTCTGTAACAATGACACTATGTCAACCTATCCACAGAGCCAATGCTGTTAATGCTGCATGTTAATAAAATCCCTGTCTTTCCCCACAGAGCTAGATATTTATTAACATGAAGCTTTAGAATCTAGATAATCAGGGCACAGTACACTGAATGTCTACATACTAAAACCGTGCAAAGCTTAAGCAAGACACATTGTTACATAAACGTAAAACTAATGCCATCTGAGTTTCTGAAGAGGAGACTGTGGAATTTTAAGTAGGGTGAGGGCCCCTGCTATTAGCCTGGAAATGATCACCTGCTTGTGAGTCTGTGCTATGGGGCATCTGAGGGTCTGAAATAATGGCATAATTACATGTTAGCTCTTTTCTAGTCATAATACCTTAGAAGCAAGAAGAGAGAGGGGATGAGAGGAGAAAAGGCATAAAAACCAAACAAAAAAACTAAACTATTTCTACTGAGTATAATGGCTCTTTGGAAGCTCTAAATGGCAACATTAGCAAAATTATAAAGTACATCTCAGAAGACAAAGGGCAGAGAGCAGACAAAAACTGTGTAGTTTATTTTATATATTCCATAAAAGACAAAAAAGATGAGAAATGCAGAGTTTTTCAGAGCAGCAGTAGGGTAAAAATAAAAGAAAAACAAAAACAAACAAGCAAGCAAACAAACAAAAACACAAAAACCTGTACCTCCTTTAAAAATTAGGGCATTGCTAAATGCTGAAAGGAGTTCTTCAAGCTGGGAATCAAAGGACATTAATAGCATGAAAATATATTACACACTAATAAAGTAAGTATATAATAAGAATCAGAACACTTTAATACTATTATATGGTGATGTGTTAACCAGTTTAATGAGAAGGTTAGATGACAAAAAGATTAATAGTAACTACAGCCACATTAATGTGTTAATGAATACACAATTTAAAAAGAAGTAAATGGTGTCTTCAAAACACAAAAAGGAAAGAGTAAAAGAATAGAGTTTTTGTATGCAATCAACATTAAGCTGTTATCAGCATGAAAAAGACTGTTAGATCTATAAGATGTTTTATGTAAGTCTCATGGTAACCACAAAGCAAAAACCTACAGGAGATACACACACACACACACACACAAAAAAAAAAAAAAAAAAAAAAAAAGAGAAGGAATCAAGACATAGCACCATAGAAAATCATCAACTCACAAAGGAAGACAGAAAGAGAGAAAGGAAGGAATACGAGAGTTATAAAATGGCTAGAAAACAGTAAGATGGGATTAGTACAAAACAGTTTTTTAGGAAATTTAGGAAGGTTAAAGTTATACATTTTTTCCCACCACAATGGAATAAAATCAGAAATCAACAAGAGGAAAGCTAGAAAATCTGTGCTTATGTGTTTATGGAAACTAAACAACACCCTCCTGAACAAACAACAGGTCAAAGAGGAAGAGGAAGTTGAAAAAAATCTGAAGACAAATGAAAATGGAAAAACAACGCAACCACACATATGGGATACTGCAAGAACAATTCCTAGAGAGAAGTTGATAGTGATAAATACATATATTAAACAAACAAAATATCACAAATAAACAACCTAACTTTATACCTCAAGGACCTAGCAAAAGGAGAACAAAGCAGCCCAAAGTTGGCAGAAGGAAGGAAATAACAAAGATCAGAGCAGAAATAAATGAAATAGAGATCAGAAAAGGAACAGATCAAAACAAGAGATAATTTTTTTTTAAAAGATAGAACTGTCAAGCCTTTAGCTAGACTAACAAAAAGAAGACTCAAAATCAGAAATGAAAGAGAAGACATTATAACTGATACTACAGAAATACATAGGATCATAACAATCTGCTTTAAAAAATGATATGCCAACAAAGTGGATAACCTAGAAGAAATGAACAAACATTTCCGGAGAAATGTACAACCTTACCAAGATTAAATCACAATGAGATAGAAAATCTGAATGAGAGATTTTAAAATGAGAGATTTTATCAGTAATCAGAAACTTCCCAACACAGAAAAGCCCAGGACCAGATATTCAGCAGACTACAAAACACTTAAAGAAGAATTATCACCAATCCTTCTCAAACTCTTCCAAAATACTGAAGAACAGCGAACATTTTCCAAAACCATATTACAAAGCCAGCATAACCCTTATCAAAACAAGATAAGGATAACACAAGAAAACAACAAACCAGTATCTCTGATGAATACGGATGCAAAAATTTTTGACAGAGTAATAGCAAATCAAACTCAACAACACATTAAAAGGATCATATACCATAACTATGTGGGATTTATTGCTGGGATTCAAGGACGTCTCAACACAGACAAATCAATAAATGTGATATATCACATTAAAAAGAATGAAAGACAAAAATCATGTGTTCATTTCAATGGATGCAGGAAAAGTATTTGACAAAATATATCATTTCATGCTAAAAACCACCAATAAACTGGGTACAGAAGGAAGATACCTTACCACAGTAAAGGCCATACACATAATAAAGGCTAATAAAAGCTAACATGATACTTAATAGTGAAAAATTAAAAACTTTTTCCCTAAGATCTGGAAGAGGACAATGGTGCCCATTGTCACCACTCTTAGTCAACATAGTACTAGAAGTCCCAACTAAAACAGTTAGGCAGGACAAAGAAATAAAAAGCATCTGAATTAAAAAGGGAGAAGTACAATCATTGCTTGTTACAAGTGATATGTTTCTATACTTAAAAATTCAAAAGACACAACCAAAATACTATCCAAACTAATCAACAAATTCAGTAAAGTTGTAGGACATGAAATCAACCTACAAAAATCAGATGTGTTTCTATACACGAACAACCAAATATCTGAAAGAGAAAATTTTTTTAAAAATCCTCCCATTTTCAATAACATCAAAACCAAAAAAATACTTGGGAATTAATTTAATTGAGAAGGTAAAAAATCTCTGAAAACTCTAAGACTTATGAAAGAAACTGAAGAAAACACAAACAAATGAAGAGATATTCCATGTCAATGGATCAGAAGAATATTGTTAAAATGTCCATACTATCCCAAACCATCTACAGATTCAAGGCAATGGTTATCAGAATTCCAATGGCATTTTTCACTGAAATTTTAAAAAATCTTAATATTTGTACGGAACAACAACAACAACAAAATGTCAGATAGCCAAAACAGCCCCAAGAAAGAGGAATAAACCTAGAGGCATCATACTTCCCAATTTCAAAATATGGTACAAAGCTATTGTAATTAAAGCAGGGTAGCAATGGCATAGACACATGGACCAGTAGAACAGAATAGAAAGCCCAAAATAAACTCCCATAGATATGATCAACTAATATTTAATAAGGGGTCCAAGAATACTCAATAGGGAAGATTTAAGGACTTAAATCTGAGACCTGACACCATAAAATTTTAGAAGAAAGCACAGGGAAGAATATGCTGGACATTGTTTTTGGCAATAATATTTTGGATAGGGCACTAAAAGCACAAGCAATAAAAGCAAAAATCAATAAGTGAGAATAGATCAAACTAAAAAACACTGAACAGCAAAAGAAATAACCAACAAAATGAAAAGGCAACCTATGAAATGTGAGAAAATATTTGTAAATCATATATTGGATTAAGGACAAATATCCAAACTATGAAATGATTTTAATCAATAGCAAGAAGAGGAAGAAGGAGGAGGAGGAGGGGAGAAGGAGGGGGAGAAGGAGGAGGAGGAGGAGAAGTAGTAGTAGTAGTAGTAGTCATCTGATTAAAAAAAAAAAAAATGGGCAGAGGACTGGAATAGACATGTTTCCAAAGAACACATGTAGGTGGCCAAAAGGTACATGAAAAGATGCTCAACATCACTAATCATCAGGGAAATGCAAATCAAAACCACAATGAGATATCACCTCATAGATGTTAGAATGACTACTAATAGAAAGATAAAAGATGGTGGGGCACCTGGGTGGCTCAGTCAGTTAAGCCACTCACTCTTGATTTTGGCTTAGGTCATGATCTCAGGGTCCTGGGATTGAGTTCCACATCAGCTGGGCATGGAGCCTGCTTAGGATTCTCTGTCTCCCTCTCCCTCTCACCCCCCACCCCTGCCATGCTCATTCTTTCTCTTGAAAAAAAGGAAAAAGACGGTAAGAAGTGTTAAGTGTTGGCAAGGATGTGGAGAAAAGCAACCTTTATATACTGTTGGTAGGAATGTAAACTGGCAGAGCCACAGTGGAAAACAGTAGGGAGGTTCACTCAAAAAATTAAAAATAGAACCACCATAGGATCCACCAATCACATTTCTGGGTATATAACCAAAGGAAATGAAATGAGGATCTCAGGGAGATACCTACATGCCCATATTCAGTGCAGCATTACTAACAGCCAAGATATGTAAACTACCTAAGTGTCCATCTTTGGATGAGTGGTTAAAGAAGATATGGTATGTGTGTGTGTGTGTGTGTATGTGTGAATATTACTCATCCATGAGAAAGAAGAAAATCCTGTCATTTATGATAACATGGATGGACTGTGAGGACACATTTCTAAATGAAGTCAGAAAAAGAAAGACAAATACTGTAAGATATCACTTACATGTGGAATCTGGAACCACTGATCTCATAGAAACAGAAATTAGAATGAGCTTGGGGGTGGGGGATATAGGGGGGTGATGGGCAAAGGTGACAAACTTTCATTATAGTTAATAGTACTGTATTGTGTATGTGAAAGTTGCTGAGAGAAAATCTTCAATGTTTTCACCACACACATACACAAACAAAGGTAATTACATGAGGTGACAGAGGTATTCATTACATTATTGAGGTAATGATTTTATAATATATACATGCATCCAATCATCACATTGTGTGCCTTAAGCTTCCACAATGTTATATGTCCATTATAGATTGCTAAAATTGGAGAGATATAATTAGGGTAGTACCAACAAATCTTTCACCAATTTATAAGTCAAAGTATTACAGGACTCAGAACTAGTAACAATGGCACACTTAAAATTAGCAGAAGCCCATGGATTTAACAAATGTTAACTATTTGGTTCAACCCAGATAAATCAGGACTCGGTTTTTTTTTTTTTTTTTTTTTTAAAGATTTTATTTATTTATTCGACAGAGATCACAAGTAGGCAGAGAGGCAGGCAGAGAGAGAGAGAAGGGGAGGGAGGCTCCCCGCTGAGCAGAGAGCCCAATGTGGGGCTCGATCCCAGGACCCTGGGATCATGACCTGAGCTGAAGGCAGTGGCTTTAACCCACTGAGCCACCCAGGCGCCCCAGGACTCGGTTTTTAGCAGAGCATTCCAACAGAACTTTCTGTGACAACAGACACATTCTATATTTGTTCTGTCCAAAATGGTAGCCCACTGGCCACATATATCTCTTGACCATTTGAAATGGGGCTAGCATGACTACAACACAAATATTTAAATACTATTTAACAGCAATGAATTTAGATTTCCATTTAAAAGGCCACAGAGTCTATTAGTGACTATACTAGACAGAGAGACTCTGGAAAAACAGAGACACAAACAAAACCCAAGAGAAGACATCTGTCCTATGGAAATGGACAATCCCTTGGCTAGTCAACAGAGACAAGGAGTAGGGGGTAATGCAAGTCAAATAAAGCAGAGCTCATGGTGAGGCTGGAGGGTCCCAAGGACTTGCAAAGACTGGAAGAATCAGGGTCCCCCACAAGGTTGCCATCTTAGGAAGATGAGTTCGGGGAAATGCTCACAGGAAAGAGAGACTTGACTTGCACAGGAAGATTGTTTACACAACAGAACTCTGTCAATCATGCATCAGGGAAGTCCTGCTGCAGCTTTCGACGTCAAGCTGTAAAATCTGTTCCCTGGAAATGGGAACCCCTCTGGGCTACTGAGTGCCTTCTCTCCTTTAACTAGAGGAAGGAGGTCATGGAAAGACACTGAAGAGGGCAAAGCAAAGAAGAAAGCCAGGGATCAAAGCAAGACCAGACATAGGAGGAGGAAATGAAATGCTCCTAAGGAAATGCGATGCTCCCAGGGAGAAAATAATGAAAAATCAGAGGGGAGAGAGCATGCCCAGGCAGCTAGCAAGGGGTCTTTGGGAACTCATGTACAAAATCACAAATTACATACATGCCCCCTAGGAATGAGAAATGCTACACATAAAACTAAGTACCTGCTATTAAAATAGAAGGAGGCGGGGGCGGGGGAGGAGTCGGGAAAACTACACAATAAGCCAAGACTCAAGTAAAACAAAGCTAGGGAAACTTGACCTAGAATTGAACAGTAGTGAGTGACTAAATTCAGAAAAAGGGAAAATGCCCGACAAATGTACTAGCACAATCAGCAGAGGCAAAACGGAATGCATTAATACAGATACTAGTAACTCAGAGGGATTTCTTAGAATCGATTTGTCTCTAATGCAATAGTTTAAAAACAAAAACAAAACAAAACAAAACAAAACAAAACAAAACAAAACCTGAGGTACAAGCTATGCTTCTAAATGCATTCCCTTCACAGAGCAGTAGGTCAACACAGAACAGGCTTACCAGGGCCGCAAAAAAGACAAATCCCATCTTAGAACACACCGTGGTGTAAGGTGTTTACTGAGAGGACCAGCCTTAGCATGATTGTTTTGCATTTTGCATTTAGGGGTTTTTGAATCACTTTCTAAGATCTTCCTTTCTGGGCATTCAATGATGTCAGCTGAGATAGAATGAAGCCAAACTGAGAGCCATGCCAAGCTCATCTCTCTCAGGGTCAGATAAAGGGTTCTCTCCCTGTCAAGATCTTCCACTTCCTGATTCCCACAAAAACACTGTTTTTTTCTTTACTTGATCACCATCACATTTGGGTGTAAGACTGGGTCAGAGCAGTGAATCTAAGAGAATATGAGAAATTAAAACCCCAAGCATTTTTAGGGGCTAGGTGAACTACATAAGATTAACACAGCAACGGCAAGCTCCTAGTGTGATCCAGTCAGTTCTGGCCATGGGAAGGGATGTTTACAATTGCTTTCATTCCAACGTGTAGCCTTGTGGCACCAGACTTATGTTCGACATGTGGTGCCCTCAATGCTCTATTTTATGGAATGATGTAAGATGAGGTTTCCACTCAGGAAAAACAGAAGAGAACTGAGGAAGGAAACATGGCTGATTAGTGCCTGAGACACAGATGGAATTCCTCATTCCCGCTTAATTCTTCAGTGTACACGACCTGAGAGGAAGCCCATCTTTTTTTCATTTAAGAACTGTTAACTTCCCAAACGGGTTATCAAGGGAAAACCATCGCTAGTATAAGGGAGCATGGGAAGATCAAAGCAGACTTAGTTGATCAACCCTAAGTTTTAAATAACAATTTATTTGCTCTTTAAGCCTTCCCACCCACTCCAGCCCTCAAAAAAAAAAAAAAAATCTATTCCTCAGAAATCTCACCTCACAAGATATACCTTGAAGAAAGCCTTTCACAGATCAAACAAAGCTGGAATGTTTGAAATTCTAAATTCTCTTCCTGGATATTTACCATGGCAGAAACATATTAAAGGTTCTGAGGAGTTCTGCTGTGAAAAAATAGGATTTTGCCCCCAGCCTTCTCCCAAATGGGTTGGGCTTTGCTTACTTTTCCATTGTTCTCTTTATAAAACCCCACTTGTCATCTGTCTAGAGTCCCATAAAATACACTTTGGGAAACATGGGACCACCTGTAAGCTAATTATACTCTAAAACTCTTAACACATAGGAGGTATGACACGTAGTAGGCAAAAAGGAAGAAAACGTAAGTTCCTCAGAATTAGCTCTTCCTGAGCAGGGAAACAAAGAAAAAAGAACTAGCATACATTGCCATCTGCTGTGCAGTGACATTCCATTAGGAGATTTCCAAACTCAGTAAATCATCACAATTCTCTGGTAGGTGCCAATATTCTCTTTCACGCAGAAGAGGACACTCAAGCACAAGAATGTCATATGACCTGCTCAGGGTCAAAAGGTCGAGAAATGGCCAGGCAGGGACCTGAAAGCTGGGGACACCGTCCCCTCTACAACGCAGGTGTCATCTTTCACACTACGCAGATTTCTGTAAAACTGAACCATGTTGAAATATTTGTCCTGTGTGACATCACAATATTGTTAATGTTTTCGCTCTCTTTCCAACTGTCTGCTTAGTATAATGAAATTAAACCATTAAAATGGAAATTTGACTGGTTCTGTGACCTTGTCTTTGTCAGAATATGCCAAAGTAAATCAATGTGAGATTTTTGGAGATTTTTTTTTTTTTTTTAAAGAACAGGGCCCTTCTGCCAAGATAGAAGGCTCTATAGAAATTAAAATACATAGCTGTAGAACCTCAGATATCAGATTATAATACAGGTTTCTTTGGGTTACAAGAAACAGGCAACAGTTTTTTTGTTTGTTTGTTTTGTTTTGAATTTTAAGAAACTCAATGGCTATAGGCAAGCTTGCAACCAGGGTCTAGAACACTAAAGAAACCCCAACCCACCTTTCATGGCTTCCTGACATCTTAGTCATTGTACCCTGGTTTCCTTGGTTTTCCTTGCTACATGAAAGGAAATAGCTACTATACTAATAATTCTCCAGTAAATCTCTTTCCTGATCTATGAGACCAGGTAGATTTAAGAAATCTGAGCCACAATTCTAAAACTTTCTGAGGAATAGGCTTTGACCTTTGGTCAGCCTTCTGTGAGCACTCTACCATACACATGTGGCCAATGGAAATCTCTTACAAGTTAAGCACATGGATTGGGGGAAAAACCGTCTCCAGACACGATGATGGGTGACGCCATTGAGGCAGCCAACAGAATCTACAAGGGCTTGCCAAAAGCACTCAAACCCTTCGGTAGAAAAATTCACAATATTCAAGTGATTTTTAACTAGGAAGATTGAAGAGGAGGGGGGACAGTGAATCAAGTTTTAGACAAAAAGTAGAAAAATCTACCATGCTGTTGCAATAAAAATAACCCAACTTGTGCTTGTGCAGAGTTATATAAAGGAGAAAGGAAAAAACTTTTCACACCTGCAACAGAATCATTAAAACATGACAGGACAGTTTGGGTTTGCCAGAATTAAGGACCACCTGCTGTTCCACATTTCACCCTCATCCCAATCCCAGTCCTTGAAAGAAATGAAAAGAAAGCTGAAGGAATTTTCACTGAGACAAAAATCAAGCAGAAAACGAATCTGCCAAAGACTATTTTTCTATTCGGCAAGAAATATCTTGAAGTACTGTGTCTAACAGCTTCTTTATGATGTTTAACTTTTTTTTTTTTTTTTGTCTTAGGCACTAAGGATGATGTACATTTTACTTTTTAATTCTAATTTTAATTAGAAAAACAGGGCTTGCGTTGTAAAAAAAAAAAGAAGAGAGGTCATTTCTGACTTGGTGCTGATGCGCCTTCAGAAAAATTAATGAGAATTTATTTTCTCAGAACCAAAATAAAAGGCCAAATATAAATTCTAGAGTTCAAATCTGCAGCCGGGTGAACCAAGCATAACTTTCACAATTTCTCTTTAAATTACTACATTGTAAGATTAAATATAGAGAATCAAGTATCCTGATACTGCTTCGTATGGCATTTATAAGATTTAAAATAGTCTACATACTTTAACCAAACTAAACATCTTCTATTTGGTTATCATGAAATTTAGTTTCCTATTTTATTTTTATTTCTATTTTTTTTTAATTTATATTCAATTTAGTTAACATAGAGTAGATTATAAGTTTCAGGGGGTAGTATTTCGTGATTCATCTGTGCATATAACACCCAGTGCTCATTACATCAAGTGCCCTCCTTCGTGCCCTTCACCCATTACCTCATCTCCCACCAACTTCCCCTAACTTGCTTTTTTAAAACATGATTTAGGAAGAAAAATTACAGTTCCTGTAAACTGCCATGAATTAAACGGCCACACTGATGGGACTTCTTACCAAGCATCTACGTGAGATGACAAAAATAGAGAACTCTGAATGTTACGATTAAGTTCCACAAAGAGTCTACAGACTGTCTTCATTTTAAAGTCGGGGACACCTAGATGCAGTAAGGTAGGGGAAGTCCTCAAGGACATATGGCTAAAATGCAGGGATCCAAAATCCACGATAACGCCAGGGCCATCCCTGTTCCCAGTGGTCTTTACAGAAAAGAGGAGCAGAGTTTAGGATACTGGTAAAGACCTGTTCATCAGCACAAAGCCTCTTTATAATAATGAAAAGAAAACCTTGGTACAGTTGTAGTTCGGTCTCATACTGATCAGTTAAAATGGTCCAAAGCTTTTCTTCAGCATTTACCGACTTTAACTTCTATTCCCACAGCTCCTCAGAGCCTACAAAAATGATCACATTATCTCATTATGACACTATTACACACTTCATATTTTAATTGGTATTTATTAATTTATTCTATATCTCACTTCAAATGAAATTTGAGGTGTTTTCTCTCCTTGACACTAGTTCTCCATGTTCCCTAATTGCGGTTACTCCCCTCATATGACTAGGTCTTAGCAACCCTACACATTTACAAACCCATGTAGCAACCCTCCTCTATCTGCTGCTGTGTAAACAAACAAACCAACAAATGAAACAACAGGACTATGTTGGGTACAGAGAGAGATGCAAATTCCCTGTGAAAGAGAAATGTGTTGTTCGGTTGGGTTCCTCCAGACTCTCCAGGCAGCATCAACTGGCCTGCAGGAAACACGACACAATCCATAATGGACCCGCTCTGTCAGAGCAGGGCCTATTAGCGCCTTTAAATAGTGTAAGACGTGTCAGCAGATTGTATTGGATCATATTTAGCGGCATCTGGTCACAGGAGGAACAGTCTTGGTTGATTTTCTTTTTAAAAAATTTGCTCAGAAGAGTATGAAGAGTATGAGGTCCCTTCTTTTGTTCTCTATGAATGTAGACATGAGAGAGGGGGATGAAAAGCAGAAAATTAAAACCAAAGAAAATAATAAAGAGGGTCTCTCTCCTTTAAAAGATCCTGCCAATGACTACTTTTTCCTCATTTAAAGGGAAAAAAGGGATGTCATCCTGTGTCTCTCACAGCCTCTCCTATAAAGTATCACTTTCAACAGAACGAGGGAAAGGAAAATATCAAGAAAAATTGGAGGGGGGGTGTTATTTTGGAGGTGTTTTGTTTGGGGTCAACAACACCACTAAGAAGTTTGACTGGTAGGGACCCTCAATCCTACCATGCTAGCCTAGAAACCCCACAGGCTGGACCAGAAAGTCCACAGACCCCCAAGGGACCTACCAATAGTCACATCAAAGAGTCAAGTAAGTATCACCATCTACATTCATTCTTTCCAAAACCTACCACTGCCTGAGTTGCAAACACAACTGATTAAAGGATGCTAACACACTTCTCCCTCCCAAATACCCCTTCAAATTTAAGCCCCACTTTGTTCAGCCACTTCAGAAAAAAAAAAAAAAACAAAAAAAAACACACATACACAAAACCTTTTCTTCTCGGCCCCAGACTCTGATCCTAATCAACTGACCTGCTTTTTTGTTGTTATTAATCAACTTTTTATTGTAGAATAATTTTAAATCTACACAAAAACTAGGAAGATGATACAGAGTTTCCGGATACTCCACATTCAGTCTCTACCATGACTGACATTGTCCATCAGTATGGTAGACTTGTCACAATTATTGAACCACCACTGAAACATTATTTAACTAAAATCAATTCTTTATTCAGATGCCCCAGTTTTTGTTTTGGGGGTTGTTTTGTTTTGTTTACCTAGTATTCCTTTTCTGTTCCAAGACCCAACCCAAGATACCGCATTTAACAAATGGCTCATTGGGTCTCCTAAGGCTCCAACTGGCTGTGCCAGTTTATTAGACTTGCCTTGTTTCTGGAGACCTTGATAGTTTTGAGGACTACCGGTCAGGTATTTTGTACCAGGACCAACAGTTGAAACTTGCCTGATTGACGTTCTTGTGATTAGACTGGGATTCCAATATTCTGGGAGGCACATCACAGAGGTAAAGTGCTGTTCTCATTGTGTCCTATCAAGGGTACCTATGACCGAGATGACTTACCACTGGTGGAGTTCATGTTCATCATCTGGCAGAGGTAATATTTTAAAAGTTTCTGTACACTAAAGCTACTACTTTTCCTTCTCTCCACACTGCTCTCTCTCAACAACCACACTGTGTGCTGCCCACCCGGAAGGGGTGGGGAGTAATGCTTCATTTCCTTGACGGTGGATCATCTCCATAAATTATCTGGAATCCTTTGGCACATATTCGTCCTTGTCTCCCACTGATTCATTTTGCCAGCCATTTCTTTATATCCATATCTACTCAAAGAATATTATTTTAGGCTTTGGGTTATAATCTGATACTACCCTCCTTTGGCTCAGTGTGATCCATCTTCGGTGATCCAGAGCTCTTCCAGTCACTTCCTCTGTCCCTCTGACCCATCCCCATTATTGTGGATTTATTTTGTTTTGTTTGGCTTAGTGAGCACTTTCTGACTTTCCGGCAGTACACAGTGTTCCATACTAGGTTGTGTATTTCTTGCCACCATCATAAAATGAGCCCTTTCTTTTTTTTTTTTTCTCCCCTCAAGGAACTCCGGTTCCTTTTATTGGAAACTGGTATTAGAAATCAAGATCTGGGTGTTAGGTGTACTTGTATTTCCCAGAATGCCATTGCTTCTAGGCCCTCTCAGCTGACAGAACAAGGGGAAAAAACAATGTCCTGTAACCCAGGCATATACATGTTTCTGTAAATACCTTGATATGTAATCACCAGGATCTATATTACGCTAAATAGAGTTGGATGTTCCCAATTATAGTTAATCATCAAATGGATCATCCCAACTCTCCTGGCTTGTCTGTGACCTCCTATTCCAACCATGAGAAACCTGGCTTCCATCATCCAGCATCCATTTACTTACCTAATTGTTCAATTACAATATACATAGATAAAGGTTTCAGAATTGTTAACCCGTAATCCTGTGAAAAGTAATTTTATCAACTGGGGTATAGGACTCATGTACAGTTCATTTTGCCTTTAGTCTTACAAACTCCATTCATTTCCAAAGTTAGTAAACACATTTTCTCTCATCTTGCTTTAGTAAGACTCTTTCATACATGTGTAATATATAGATTCTTTTGTGATCCTCTATATTCCATCCTGGTATCCCCCAGACCTCCTAAATGATTTTTTTTTTTAATTTAGATACATTAAGATTTACTCTTGGAGATGTAAAATACTATGGGTTTTGGCAAATGCCAAGTGTGTCATATAACCATAATTACTATATCATACAGAATAGTTTGACCTCCAAAAAAAAAAAAAAAAAAAAAAAAGAAAGAAAGAAAGAAAAGAAAAGAAAAAAGAAAAAGCCCTGTGTTTTATCTATTGAACCTCACCTTCAAACCTCTGATAACCATGGATCTGTTTGTCATCTCCATGGTTTTATCTGTAGTAGAATTTCTTGTAAATGGCTACATACACTATGTAGCCTTTTCAGACTGGCTTTTTTCCTTAGCAATACGCATTTAACATAGACCCATACCTTTTTTTTTTAATAGCCCATTCCTTTGTGTTGCTGAAAAGCGTTCCATTCTCCAGATGTGCCACAATGTGTTTATTCATTCACCTATGGAGGGCATCTTGTTTGTTTCCAGTTTTTGCCAATTATGAATACAGTTGTTAAAGTTGTTGTGTAGCTTTGTGGGGGTGTAACTTTTCAATTCAGTTGGGTAAATGTGTAAAAGCACAATTGCTGAGTTACACAGTAAAACATTTTGAGCTTTGTAATAAAGTGCAAAACTGTCTTCCAAAGTGGCTGTAACATTTTATATTTTCATAAGCAGTAAGATATTTTTATAATTTATAATTTTATAATTTATAATTAAATGTAATAAAATATTTTATATTTTCATAAGCAGTAAGATACCATTACCACATCCTCTGTGATAATGGTATTGCCCATTTTTTAGATTTTAGTCATTCTAATTGGCTTGTGGTGGGATCTCCTCATTGTTTTAATTTGCAATTCTGTTGACAGATGATGTTGAATATCTTCTCATGTGCACATTTTTCTACCTCTGTATCTTTAGCGAGGTATCTATTCAGATCGTTTACTCATTTTTTAATTAACTTGTTTTCTTACTATTGAGTTGTAAGGATTCTTTCTGTATTATGGATTCAAGTTCTTTATCAGATTTGTGTTTTCCATTATCCCAGTCTGTAGTTTGTCTCTTCATTCTCTAGTATCTTTTGCAGAGAAGTTTTTCATTTTAATAAAACTTACCAGATTTTCTTTCATGGATGTTTCCATACACTTACCACCATATCTAAAAACATATAGATTTTTCTCCTTGTTTCTTTTAGAAATTGTTTTGCATGTTATATTTATGTTTATCGTTCATTTGGAATTATTTGAATTACAGGTACAAGGTCTATGTCTAGGTTCATAGTTTTTCTGGATATGGATATATAATTGCTCTAGCATCATTTCTTGACAGGACTATCCTTTCTTCATTGAACTGCCATTGTGACTCTATCAAAGCTTCACTGACTGGATTTCTATGGGTTAGCTAACTGCTTTTAAGAAATATTCAGCATTGGTGAAATCTGAGATGACAAGAAGATTTGACATAGAGCCAAGAACAGCATTATAATTGAAGGTTGTGGTGGCACCCTCGGTGTATATGCAGGTCAGACCAAGAGTGCTTAAAATGATCATAACGGAGCTAGGCAATGCACAGAATGTTCCGCATCTCCTAAATGACTTATAATCACTAACTAATGCTCTGCTATTATAGGTGGGCCTCATGATTGCTGGCAGCAAGGAGAGAAGGTGTTAGAAGACAGAAGGTTAATGCTAAGAGTAGGGAAGGAAAACTGGAATAGAAGAGCTGCAGAAAGAAGATGCCCCCCCCACCCCGATTATAGATGGCCCATGGGATGTTTAATATGACCCTATCTTCATTTCCTTTGTACATTCTACATTGCCTCAAATTAGGAGGCATGAGATATTTAAATTCCAATGGTAGCAGTTTTTTAACTCCTCCAAAAAGCTGTGGGATCATTATGTACTTCACCAGTTTACATTTATGCAGAATCAAGGCATATTTTACAAAAAGAATGAAAGATTATGATGAGAGTTTGCTGAAAACATGCCAGCCAAGACAAGGTCAAAGCAACCTTTCTGTCTTTCAGAGAGGTCTTCTGTCTTTGCAAGGGGGCTAACGGGGTCCGACAGTGTAGACCATGCTTTTTTTTTTAATTTCGGTCCTCTTCCAACACATTCACCATGATGGCCGGGGAACACGAAACAATAAAGCCTCCTACTGGATTCAGCCTGTATAATGTCAAATAGGAATCAACACATCTTAATCCTACCGGTGAAGTTGCTTTTGTGAAGTAAAAGTGAGCTGGATGATTTACCACGAACCATATGGAACTCAAGCAGGTGAACCTGAAGTTCAGGTGAGAGGTTTTGCTCTGAAGATCAAAGTCTATAAGCATTTTTCAAATGAGGACATTGGATCATTCCGTTGCTGGTGCCCCCAGAAGCCTACCTAGGTTTCCTGTGAATCACTGCAAAGGGAAATAGTGAATGCAGAATGTGATCCCACCTCCACACTCATCAGTCCTCCGTCTGCAGATTGTGTGTGAGCACTTCAAAAATGGCAGGCCTCCTCCCGCATCACCAGCCCTGCCTAATACACTCACCCTGCTCTGCACGAAGCCAGAGAGACCCAACAACAAGCAGCAAATAAATTTTAATAAACAGATTTATTGTCCTATTTTAATACAAATCACAGTCTATTAAGAATAATGCACTCTGATCCAGGTTCCGACAGTCAAAAATGCTGATTTAGTAAGAGATTTGTGCTCCTAATTTAATTCATTCATTTGCATGTCTCTCCTCTAAGTATGATATAATTCAGACTTGCTGATCATAGCTGGTAATCACACCTTCATGTTGTGTTTCAAATTGAGCTTTTTTTTTTTTTTAAAGATTTTTATTTATTTATTTGACAGAGAGAGAACACAAGTAGGCAGAGAGGCAGGCAGAGAGAGAGGAAGGGAAGCAGGCTCCCTGCTGAGCAGAGAGCCCGATGTGGGGCTTGATCCCAGGACCCCGGGATCATGACCTGAGCCGAAGGCAGAGGCTTAACCCACTGAGCCACCCAGGCACCCCTCAAATTGAGCTTTTTAAATCACCATTCTATTTATTTACTTAGGGATTTTTATATATTATGGCTCTTACATGAATGATTATTACATGATAATAAAAAGGGAGGTTATTCAAAGTGACCTTTGAAATGTCCCATGTATTTTTAAAATGATGTTTTTGTATTACAGGGAACATCACAGGATTCTCTGTGACTAATGACATGACCAGACCCATCTGCACCTTTGGTCAGCACAATTTTTTTTTTTTTTTAATTTCAACACAGCATCACCCACTGAATGTCCAGATGTAATAGACATGTATGAAGCTAAGGGGTCTTAATTTTTTTTTATCACTTTTACCTTAATGGGAAACAAGATTCAGTTCCTTCAAGTTTAAACATTCCCACCTTGTTTCCTACCTCTCTCTCCTTCTGCCTCACTTTTTTTTTTTTTTTTACTTGCTAAAAAATGTACACATTTACACATTATACTATAGATGCCGATGGGCTTCTATCATGTTTTTTGTTTTGTTGTTCTTTTTTTTTTTTTTTTTTTTGAGAATGAAGGATAGGGGGGAGAAGAAGGGAAAGAATCTTAAGCAGCCTCCACGCCCAGCACAAAGCCCCACACAGGGCTCAATCTCACAACTTTGAGATCATGACCTGAGCCAAAATCAAGAGTCAGTTGCTTAACTGACTGAGCCACCCAGGAGCCCCTTGGCGGGTATCTTTTAATTGAGAGATTATATTTTATAAAGTTAGATATAACAAGGAGTTAAAATTGGATTCAAAGTGTATACGTTTTCTTCAGAACAATTTCTTTTCTTTTTTTATGTACCTCCCTTTGAACATGAAACTCTAATAAGCAGTGAAAATTTTGGATATAGACCTAGGTTTCACGAAGTTTCATATGGTGAGTTAAGGGATACCTTCATTATTCTCTAAGTTTTGACAGAAATCAATTTTTTATAAAGAAGCCAATTCAGCAACTACAAAACATTTCTGAATTATACCACAGTGTGTTCCATACTAAGATGAAAAACACTGCCTCTAATTCTATTAAAGAAAAACACACATTTTTCACCTTAAATCTTGAACAGAGATGCAAACTTCTCAGAAAAAGCATAATAAACCACTCTTAAGAACAAACCATTCTTAAGAATGCTCTATTTCAAAATGAGACTTTTCCAGGCTACCTCTCACAAAGCAATTCCTTTCTTGCTTCAGGGCAACCCAGTAGATGTTAAAAATAGAATACATTCCTATTCATCCAAAAGAAGGACACTAATGTGAGTGGTGTAGCTTTCTGAGTTTCGGGAAAAATCAGAAATGATCTGTGCACAGTGAATGAAGTTGATTCACTTACAGAAAACCAGCATATCTACTCTAGCCTAGCTTTTGAAAGCCAGTCTGAAACAGCCCCTGTCTCCAAAATTGCAGAGGAATTACTCTCAATTACAGCCTTCTGTCTGTTAAAAAGTACAGTTGGTGATCACTTCGGACCTTTTTCCTCTGACAAGCCAAAGAAATGAAAGGAAAAAGAAAAATTTGACAGGTGTTCAATTTTTGAAGCTGAGGGTGGGGAAAAGAAGAGACTGGGGGGGGGGGGGACAAAGAAAAGCTTGTATTCCCCAACTAAATCTCAAGGGGTTTTTTGTTTGTTTTGGGGGGCGAGTTCTTTTTATTATTCAATCTTCCTTCAAAAATTCCGTCTCAGTGAGTGAATTGCATACTGCAATATAATTTCACTTAAAGTCTCTCGCTTTGTGTTTTAATTTTTTTCTAATTTAATTTTTTTCAGTGATCCATAATTCATTGTTTATGTACCACACCTAGTGCCCCATCCAATTCATGTTTTAATTTGAGTATCATTTACTAACACCTTCCCACAATCAACCATTCCGGTCTTTAGTTTCATACTTTGGGGCAATCTTGCTGAATGTTACAATGTTGCCCTTGCCTCTTCCCTTCCTTCTTGTAATAAGGTTACAAATGACTACACAAGGATGGCCTTTCTGGATCCATGGCATTTGGTGTGTTACTGCAAGACATGGCATACATATATACAAGCCTCCACATTTTACCTCTTTATGCGTCATTACCGAATTGACTAGATTGTGGTTGCGATTGGATTTAACTGTTTTAGAAATAACATGAATGGTTTTCCAGCTTTTTTACATTTACCTACAATTTTCCATTTCAAAAGAATGACTATGTGGCTAAGGAATGAAAAAAAAGTTGCTCTGAGGAAAATTAAACTCTGGAAACTTCTGTGTTCTCAGGAGTTGGTGGGTTAAGTTTTTGATAAACCAATACTTGTTCAGTAAAACTGCTCAGTAGAGGTGGAAGCCAATGAGTTTCCACCTCTCCCGACTTCAAGGAGAAAAAAGGACCAAAGGATATGCTCATCCTTTTGGAATATTTAAAAATGACCCGTACTGAGGTTAGTTAATGATGGCTCCCACTTGGTTTTCAAACACAGTTAAGTCAGCTGCTTTTCACCAGGGAACAGACTATTTTGAGAAGAATTAATGATTCTCAAACATCATTCAGAAGCCAACCAGTCAAAACGCCACAATCCAAACAGAGCTGCAAACAACACTTGGAAATTCAGACTCTGATTGACTGATGACATCACAGGACTAAAATAATGTCCCACATTCTCTTCTTGCTCTGCTATTTTTGTTTCCTTTAGAACAGTCAGATCTGCTTTTTTGAGATGGGAGCGGTAGTTGCTCAGAAGTGACACATTAAAGTGGCTAATGGACAGAAAGTGGGATTAAGCTAGATAGAAAAAAAAAAGCTATAAAACAAAGGTGGAAAGAGGTCAGAGATGATGCACACATAACTCTAAAAGCAGGAGTCTGATAGTTACAGTAGTAGTTTCTCTACTAGAAAGAGAAGGGAAAGTATTTCAAATCTACTGGCCTGAAATGAATGTACTATATGAACATAAGCACAATTTTTATGGCCTGTTTATAAAAACATAAAGCTATAAAGGTTAAACTCAAAACACCTAGAAAAGCCATATATGATAAAGATGGCATTTCAAATCTATGGGGAGAAATGGATTAATTAACAATTGGGCATTTGGGACCATGATACCACTAGAAAGAATACATTTGATAAGTATCTCACAATGTATCTTCCAAATAAACATGAGGCATATCAAAGATTTAAATGTTACAGATCTTTTATGTAAGACATTAAAATAATAAAAGCACAAGAAAAAAATTTTTTTAAACATTCTGTAGTCAAGGGGACCTAAAGGAAAAGACCATCAAATCTGATTAACATTTTTTTAAAAACCCACAAAAGTTCAAGACAATTTAAAAAACAAATGAATAGTAAGAAGTCAACCAAAAAACCCATCACAGATAAAGGTAAAAGACAAACAGGCAAACACTGAATGGACCTAAAGGACAGATGCTTACTACACAGAGTCCCCAGAAAGCCCCAAAGCAAGGAGACAAAATGCAGTTGGGAGTTTGGGACTCTGCAGAGAGGCTGGAGCTGGAGACATGGGAATGTGACTGGTGCTCTTCATGAAGGCAGAGACCACGGCTACCTACCACCCAGATGGGTATGGAGTTTGCATTCTGTGATTCTACCTGTGCTTGGTGGGTAGATAACTGACCAGCGTGGAAACCTGACCCATACATCATCAACACAAAGGCTGAGTTGGGCCGTGTCTTCTTTAGGACATTCAGAAGTGGAAAAGAGGGAGACTAAGTGGGGCTATGAGCAGAACCAACTGGGTAAGCAACTTTCTGTGCTCTCTCCTCTGTACGGAAAAAAGGCTGATACAACCTACCTACTTGTGGAAAAAGAAGAAATCATGAGGGAGGGAGACAGAGAGACAGACAGACAGACTGACCAACCAACCAATCAACCCAGAGTAGTTTTCCAGATCTTGGCTCTAGGCCTTATGGGGACCATCTTGAATTCTTGGCTTTGGATCTCTAGAAATAGCCCACTAACCTAACAACTCATTCAGGGTTAGGGCCACCTGTTGTTTTGGGGGGGCTTAAAGGGACAATTGTTCATTCCCATATCAAAATCCTACGTTTAATTTCTGATCAGTTAGGTTGGTTGACTTCATATTAATTATACTCAATTGAGAACTGTTAGGAGAGCTATCTACAGAGGGGACAAAGAGTGCTTTGAAGATAAAGAGGGGCCTGAAAAGGAGGAGCAGAGGAAGAGAAAATAGCATGACTACCCACCTGTACACACAGGAATGCTCTAAAATAAAACATCAGAACATTTCTGAATAATGTATGACCCCGTCTCTATATCCCCTCTGTTTCTGCCTCTTATATTTTCTTATTCAAATGAACATACAAACAATCTAACAACAATAGGTTTCAATTTACTGGCCAGCTCCGATCAGTTTAGAGGATGCTTCTGTTGAGTTGATACTAGGGTGATGTACGTCAGCTAAGGGAATGAGACTTCCAAGTTCAATCAGTGGCACCCTGGGGCATACATTTGCGTATTTATTCTGCGTGCTGCTTACCTACTCAGAACATCAGCATGGACATATTTATTTCAATTTCCGTGCTCTTCTTCTGAGTCCTATCTTCCTACCCTCTCCCCTGATTCCACCACCATTCATGAAATCAAAACTAATACAAACTACAAGATGTAGGCTTATGACTTGTCTTGACTTCTCTTAACACAATCAACAACAAGCTATTTCAAATAACTGAAGGTACCAAGACCAGCTATGTTCCACCAGCTATGTTCCATGCTGTAACAAATTGCCACTAAGATTCTAGTGACAGAATACTACATAGGTGTTTTTAAATCATTCATTCTCTGGGTGCCCGGGTGGCTCAGTGGGTTAAAGCCTCTGCCTTTGGCTCAGGTCATGATCTGAGGGTCCTGGGATCAAGCCCCACATCAGGCCTCTCTGCTCAGCAGGGAGCCTGCTTCCTCCTCTCTCTCTACCTGCGTCTCTGCCTACTTGTGATCTCTGTCTGTCAAAGAAACAAATAAAATCTTCAAAAAAAAAAATAAATCATTCATTCTGCGGTAAGATGTGATAAGATGTGGTTCATTCTGTGCTAAGATGACCTCAAACTAAGCGAATGACATTTTGCTTAAAAGGAAGCATCATAAATAGTAAGCCACATTCAATAAGAAAATGAAGATTTCTTAAAGTTTAAAATCCTTCACCATGAGGAGTATAATTAATATGCTTCAAAAGTATATATGCTTAGAATACACATGGAGTCTTGACAAGAATGATCATAATCCTTTCCAAACCTCAAGTCAGGCATGAGAATAATCCCTAACCCGCAAAGAGAGGACTGCTCAAGAGCACAGACCTGCCTCAGGCCACAGAGGGAGGAACATAGCTGTTCTTGATACCTTCAGGTCTCAGTGGATCTTGGACCCAGTGCTCATTCCACCAAGGCCTCGGGGTATGTGTCTGTCCAGTTTGACAGAGGAGTTGACAATAAAACTCCACATCAACTTTCTAGTCATTTCCACAAAGTGACAACAAATTTCTAAAAGAAAACAAAATAAAATAAAGTCATGAATCCTATTCAAGTGACTAAAGAACTCTCAAATGTCAATTCCCAAGAGGGCCACAGACAGTTTCAGAAAGTACATGGACAGCCTTCAACCACACTGAAAGGGACAAGGCGGGGGAACAAAGGAGCATACATATCTGTGACTGTGTACTTGACAAGCCACTTCATGAAAGTGTAAGAATGAGGTCTTGAGGCACACACTCAATACTTCCAAAAACTTCCAGGGGCTAACAAAGGGTTGGCTGTGGGTGTACAATGTCCTAGCCCAGGAAACTGTTAAGTGGAGAGACACACTGTGTCAGAGTAAGATAGATGTGATGTTAGAGGCCTGCACTCAGAACAGCAGGGACGGAGGAGGAAAGGAGAAAGCCCTCATCTTGGCCAGGGTTGCTTGGAGAGGTCTCCCTGGGAAACAGCTGCTTGACTTGGGTGCCAAAGAACAGGCTCCTCTTCCTATGAAGGATGTTGAAAGCGAGGAATTTTTAACCACCTGATTGCTTAGGGTGCACATACTAGTTTCCTGCAGCTGCTGTAACAAATTGCCACAAACTCACTGGCTTACAACAACAAACTTTTAAGTTTAGAGGTCAGAAGTCTGAAATAGGTCTCACTGGGCTAAGATTAAGATATCAACGTGTTTCTTCTTGAGGCGTTAGGGGAGAATGCATATTCTTGACTTGTCCAGCTTCTAAGGGCCACCTGGATTCCATGGCTTATGGCCCCATCCTCAAAGCTAGAACAGCATACTGAGTCCTCTGAGATCACATCACCCTGATTTCCATTGCCACATCTCCCCCCACTTAGCTCTGATTCTCTCTCTTCCCTCATTCACTTATAAGGACTCTTGGGATTATATCAGGTCTACCTGAGTCATCTGGGATCATCTTCCCATCTCAAGATCTATAACTTAAATCACCCCTGCAAAGTCCCCTTTGGCACATAAGATACCCTTCACAAGTTCTGGGGAAAAGGATGTGCAAATCCTTGGGATACCATAATTTTATTTATCACAATGGGTTGGACATCACACTACCCTAAGTACAAATGAAAGACCCAACGGCCTAGGACACGCGACCTCTGGGAATGTCTCATTTCTCAGGCCAGGTGTTGCAACTGGGCTAGCCTCAGCTCTGTGGGGGATGATAAGGATTTTAATCCCATTAATAGTTGTAACACAGTCACTGAGTGTTTACATGTATACATAGACATATTATGCCTGGTATGTACATATAAGTACAGCATATAAACATATTGTTTGTAAAATATAAATACATAAAGCAGGATTACATCAGTCTCATTCCCTTCAAGTCTGTCATGCTTTTGTGTGAGAAAAAAAAAAATGTAGTTTTGGCTCCCATGCTGGAGAAGTACACATACCCATGCAGAACCCAGTGCACATGAGGGACCCCTATCATGTATATTACCACCAGGCAAATAAACTATTTATTAAGTCAGGATTTCTCAGAGTATGGTGTATATTCCATTCACTAAATTTAACTTTTTTTTTTTTTAATTTGAAAAGCAATGCATTTATTTAGTGTGAATTTAAGAAAATAGAACCGGAGAAGGGGGAGCATGCCTGGGTAGCTCAGTTGGTCAAGCATCCAACTCTTGGTTTCAGCTCAAGTCCTGATCTCAGGGGATCTGAGATAATGCCCTACACTAGGCTCCACATTCAGCAGGGAATCTGCTTGAGATTCTCACCCTCTGCCCTCTCCCCAGCTTGTGCACTCTCTCGCTCTCTCTCTTTAAAATAAATAAATATTATTACAAAAAAAAGAAACTATAACCAGTATATAAAAGTCATGATTCCATGAATGCCATACCTCAACACGACTCTGCTCAATATAGTAGCCACTAGCCACGTAAGGCTTTTGAGCACTTAAAGTGTCCCCAGTCCAAACTAGATGTGTTGTATATACAAAATACAGGACTTCAAAGAGTAATATGGAAAAAAAGGATGTAAGAAATCTCATCTTAAACGGTTTTGATAATGATTACATCTTGAAATGACAACAGCCACGATATAATGAGTTAAATATATCATGATGAATTTCATCTGCTTTTTCTTCCCTTCTTTAATGTGACTACCAGAAAATTTCGTATTTGTGTCTCACTGTATTATTAAATACTGCTGGCTTAGAATAACACCAAAGTACTACATTAGTCAAAACAAAGCAACTTGAACTAAAGTGAATGATGGTAAAGTTTACATAAAGACATCACAAATACCTTAAAACCTGAGAGTTAATAACTAATGTTTGGCAGCACTACATAGCAATCCTGGAAAATGGAACCCAGCTTTTGTATATTTTTTTCTGGGAAAGAGATCTTAATACTTCTGAGGTTGTTTAGTCCAAGGCCAGGTGGGACCAAACAATAAAAATTTTCCTTATGTTTACTATAAATCTGTAAGTCCTTTGTACATTTCTCTCCACTGACTTTAGTTCTGGCTGATGAAACAAAATAACAGAACTATCCTCTACTACCCACAACTAGGGTCCTAGGCTTTTGCACCTTCAGTTTCAAGGCAAAATACTCTCATGAAATTAACACAGCAGCTTTGTAACTTTGTAAACTTGAAAGGCCACATTGTTGGAGGAAGATTCTTACTGAGGGCACTGGCATTCCCCATTGATGAGCTCCAGTCAG
The DNA here is from genome assembly GCF_010015895.1 of Lontra canadensis. Classification (NCBI taxonomy): domain Eukaryota; kingdom Metazoa; phylum Chordata; class Mammalia; order Carnivora; family Mustelidae; genus Lontra; species Lontra canadensis. The sequence goes on from NW_022631029.1 coordinate 17,227,295, forward strand.
TTACTATAAGGTTCTGTATATACTTTCTGATGATGGATAAAACAAATGGATACGCCTCACAGGCACAGTACAAATTAAAAATACATTAGTTCATTGCAACCTCAGATCTGGGACTGAGGAATGCTTGGTTGATTTTTTTTTTTTTTTCAAATAAAGTTTAGATGAGGCAGGAATTCAGCAGAGTTCTGAGGCTCCCTGGGTCCTGTTGAGTACTTGGAGGGAAATCAAATACATTTTATCTAAGGTATGGCACTAACTTTCATCAAAAAATTATCATATGCTCAGCCACAAATGGTTATTGTAAAATCTTTATTAACCTAAGTGCATATAAAAATTGTGAATTCCTAATACAAAGCAGTATTTGACTTTTAAATTTCATTTTAAGCTTGGCCCGTTCACTTGGAATGTGATTACAGAGTAAATTAAAAAGTAATCACATGTGAATTACATTTCCTCATGAATGTAATGACTTCAGGAGGCTGATTAATGTTAAGCAGTGCCTGTCCTATTGCATGCATACCTTCCCAGGTGAGATACGCAAGATAGCTGTCGTGAGTTGATTTAATTTTCTTTTACTGGTATTCCAGAAAGATTGCCTGCACACATAACAGACACGGCATGTTCATTAGGACTGAGGATGTTCTTCCCTTTTGTCTACCCAAGAACCATCTGCAAAACACCATCCCTGTCAACTTATAGTTATGAGAAACACCCAAGGGAGGAAGCCCAGCACGGGTACCATTTTCTAACTAACCAAGTCTAAATTTCCCAGTCTCTCTTTCTATCTTCTTGGCAATTCTTCCTGTTTGGGTGGAATAATTCAAGAGATTCGGTGGAAAGTGCATTTGCACTGGTGTAAAGGTAACGGATTATCTCACAAAGAATGAAAGCTTATTAAAATCTCTAGCAGTATGACTGCAGAGAACAACATCTAAACTATAAATTTAAACTATATGGGGCACAAGATCATTAAAATATTTCCCTCCTGAGTAATGCAGAATGTAGAAGTCTAAAATACTTACTTAGTTTCAGTATATTCAAGTTAAGGTATTGTTTTCTGAAGGAGTCATCAGAGGAGTCACACTTCCGTTAGCAGGAGGGAATATTTGGTGCTTCATTATTTCTAGCCCAAAGAAGAATAAATTATTACAGTGGATTTGACAGTGGGTCAAGTAAACCCACATACTGAGAGTTAACTTTTGGTTAAGAGTTAGTGCTCATTCTTGTGACTCACCACTCAGCGGGGTGGAAAGATGGACAAGTGCGCTATCATTAAGGACATTTTACTTCATAATCTAGGACACCTGTGGAGAGATGATGTCATAAAATTATTATAAAACATACTGTGTGTGATGCTGTCCGACATCACCTCATCTGTAGGGTTTGTTCTTTTCTTTTAAGTTAGGTGAGGCACATTACATTAAATGTATATACAGTGAATGAGACAACCAGCAAATGGAGATATCACGAACTAGTGAACCTTGGAAATCACTGAAATTGGAAGACCACTATCACATTTCATCACTGTTTAATTGAGTGCCCTCAGAAAAGAGTGTGCCCAATGTCAGGGGTTCCTAGCCCTGAACAGGAGGAAATGGGTGGTAGGGAAAGAATTAATGTGAGGAGAATAAGGTACACAAGGCACACAGTTTTGTAGCTCCTCCCAAAACTAGCCTTTGGGACTCCTTTTAGTTTTTATGTTTTTGTTTTTGTTATGTTTTTAACCTGAGGTATATAAATTACTGAAACAGTCCATGTAATTTCAAGACCAGTAGAAAGACAATTAAGCATAAATTAAAAAACAATTTTTTTTTTTTTTGAGGATTAAGAAGAAATCCAGGAGAACTCTGAAGAGGTAATGTGTGTTTTCCTGAATTGGGAAGAGAGTAGAGATAATCATTCTTGAATTTTATATTGAGGATGACAGATGTAGTTGACTAAAAATGTAAAACATTACACTAATAGACGATATAGTTCCACTACCTTAATCTGAGAGAAGGATACTAACATTCTTTTATTGTACTAAACATTTTATGCCACATTCTGCTGTTCCTCATCTAAGCATTTTGAACTATAGTAATAATTTCTGTGATATCCAGAGGAGGGTAACCAAGATGGTGAGAGAAACAGAAAACACCTCACAGGATAATGAATCCATGCAAAACTGACCCTATTTAATGCAGACAAGGTAAGACCAATACAGAAAGGTTTAGGAACATATGGCCTCAACCCAGACGACAGTATTTGGCCCAGGCTATGCAGGCAGAGATAGTGGGTTGGGGGTGCCCTTGAGGTGGCAATGAGAGTTCTGTTGCCAAAAGGACCAAGTTAATCAACTCCCCTTCTATGCATCCCCATCTGCAAAATGAGAAATGATAGCTAATTTACTTTCCAATATTTCAGAGACTGATGTTTGACAGTGGCCTAATGAGTTACATGAATTCTACAAATTCTGTTCTACCATGTTTGATTTTCTGTTGCAGATAATACTGAGCAGAACACAATATTCCCTAACGTGTGGCAATCTACTTTTATCTTCACCCTTGTTGCAATCTACTTTATCTTCACCATAATCAGAATTAGGCTACATGTTACCAAAATTACATTTATGGAATGGCATCGTGTATAAAATGGGCCCAGAACAAGTAAATTTAATCATTACAACATCAAAATGATCTTCTAATGTAACAAGATCTTAACCTCTACCAAACAACTGTAGTGTGAACTTGAGGGACAGCATTAAACCAAAGCACCAGTGCATTTCTTCTGGAATCAGAATCTTTTTGCTGCTTAAAAAAAAAAAAAAAAGAGAGAGAGAGAGAGAGAGTTACTGAACTTTTAATTAGGTTCCAGAAATGTGACCTGAGACAATAATAGAATGGCCTATTTCAGTGCTATTCTGCTCTTCATGATATCTGCTTAAAAATGGATCAGGCTTTGGGACACTCTGACATCTAAAATGTTGAGGTTACCAATTCGGTTTTACTTCGTATGATGCCTTTCCTCACTCCCTTGTCCATCTGAACATCCATCTATTCACCATCCTTTCAACAAATGTCAACATTCATTGCCAGACATTAGACAGAGACAACCAGCAAGAGGAGCACGGTCCCTGTTTTCAGAAGAGCTTATTAAAACCCAGCCTGGGAGTTATCACTTGCCTAACTTAAAACAGAACCTGTGTGGATGGTCTTCAGCCAAATCTGAAGAGACTCCCATTTCTGCTTTGGTCTTTACTATATCCTCTAACAGAGTTAACCTATGGTGTAGCCATTTAGTCCCCATGACTTCGGAAACTACATACAGACTTCAAACGTTCCCCGGTTGGTTCACCAACGCGGAAGTGTCCAGCGACACTGTGGAAAATATGGCTCCCTCAAGTGTCACCCGCTGTGTATTCCAGTTACGATTCTACATTCTGTCTTGAGGATTCACATTTCTGAGCGCTACCCTTCAACTCTAATACCAGCATGAAGTACTATCAAGACACACCCAGAGAAAGGGAGATGCTACCTCAGGCAGACACCCAGGTGAAAAGAACCACTTAACAACACCCCAGAACCTCTTCCCCACAATGCAATAGGAGGGCCATCTCTAAGGAAATAGGATGATTCCTGTGAACTCATTCTAAAACCGACATTGATCACCTTTTTAGTACTGAATAACATGGCGTACATGGGAATTTATTATATTAATCACTCTGCTTTTGTGTATGTTTCAAATTTTCCATTATAACATGTCTTAATAGTAAGTGCTAATGAACAGCCAAGTTAGTCCATGATATATTGGTTCTGAAGACCACCCAAACCTTCAGCAAAAACACTAACTAGATCTCAATTAAATTTTTTTTTTTTTTGATTCTTGGAGCGAAAAAAACAAAAAACAAAAAAACAAAAAACTTTCCAAAACTTTAAATTATGTTATATTGGCCTAGAATGAGCATGGGAATGCTCAGATTCACTCTTACCAGATCGGTTGTCAATTACAAGAGATGCCTGCCAGGCACAGGTTCTCTTATGTCCCCTTAAAATATTCCAGTAACAGAGATGAGAAAAATAATCTCGGAAAAATGTGTAAACTATTCACAAGACACTAGGATATTGATTTAATTCACCCATATAATGATCTATAAAATTATTAAATTCATAAAAGTGATCAGAATACTATAGTGTTGTGGAAAGAACATCTTTCCAGAGAAAATTCCTGAATTTTATTCACTAAGATTTTCTTTATTTAAGAGAGAGTATGTGGGGGGAGGAGTCAAGATGGCGGAGAAGTAGCAGCTGAGACTACTTCAGGTTGCGGGAGATCAGCTAGATAGCTTATCTAAAGATTGCAAACACCTACAAATCCAACAGGAGACGGAAGAGAAGAAGAACAGCAATTCTAGAAACAGAAAATAAACCACTTTCTGAAAGGTAGGACTGGCGGAGAAGTGAATCCAAAGCGACGGGAAGATAGACCACGGGGGGCGGGGGCCGGCTCCCGGCAAGCGGCGGAGCAACGGAGCACAAAATCAGGACTTTTAAAAGTCTGTTCCGCTGAGGGACATCGCTCCAGAGGCTTAACTGGGGTGAAGCCCACGCGGGGCCAGTGTGGCCTCAGGTCCCACAGGGTCACAGAAGGATCGGGGTGTCTGAGTGTCGCAGAGCTTACAGGTATTAGAACGGGGAAGCCGGCTACAGAGACGGAGCTGAGGAGTGAGCTCACAGCTCGGGCTTACCTTGAACCGGTAGCAGGCTCAGTTGGCTCGGAGCGCGGCCGGAGGCCAGGCAAACGGGAGTAATTGGGCGCTGTTTTCTGAGGGCGCACTGAGGAGTGGGGCCCCGAGCTCTCGGCTCCTCCGGGCCGGAGACTAGGAGGCCGCCATCTTCATTCCCGTCCTTCGGAACTCTACGGAAAGCGCTCAGGGAACAAAAGCTCCCGAAAGCAAACCCGAGCGGATTACTCAGCCCGGCCCCTGGTAAGGTCGGTGCAACTCCGCCTGGGGCAAAGACACTTGAGAATCACTACAACAGGCCCCTCCCCCAGAAGATCAACAAGAAACCCAGCCAGGACCAAGTTCACTTACGAGGAGTACAGTTTCAATACCAAGGAGAGCCGCGGAATTCCAGAGGAGGAGAAAGCAAAGCACGGAACTCATGGCTTTCTCCCCATGATTCTTTAGTCTTGCAGTTAATTTAATTTTTTTTTCTTTTTCAATTTTTTTTCTCTTCTTCTGCTAAATTTTTTTAACTTTTACCCTTTTCTTTTTTAACGTTTTTTAACTAGTTTATCTAATATATATATATATATTTTTCCTTTTTATATTTTTTTCATTATTGGTTTTCTTTTTTTATTTGTTTCTTTTTTCTTTTTTCTTTTTTTTTCTTTCTGAACCTCTTTTTATCCCCTTCCCCCGCCCCCTCAAGATTTGGGATCTCTTTTGATTTGGCTAAAGCATATTTTCCTGGGGTTGTTGCCACCCTTTCAGTATTTTATTTACTCCTTCATATACTCTTATCTGGACAAAATGACAAGGCGGAAAAATTCACCACAAAAAAAAGAACAAGAGGCAGTACCAAAGGCTAGGGACCTAATCAATACAGACATTGGTAATATGTCAGATCTAGAGGTCAGAATGACGATTCTCAAGGTTCTAGCTGGGCTCGAAAAAGGCATGGAAGATATTAGAGAAACACTCTCGGGAGATATAAAAGCCCTTTCTGGAGAAATAAAAGAACTAAAATCTAATCAAGTTGAAATCAAAAAAGCTATTAATGAGGTGCAATCAAAAATGGAGGCTCTCACTGCTAGGATAAATGAGGAAGAAGACAGACTTAGCGATATAGAAGACCAAATGACGAGAATAAAGAAGCTGAGCAAAAGAGGGACAAACAGCTACTGGACCACGAGGGCAGAATTCGAGAGATAAGTGACACCATAAGACGAAACAACATTAGAATAATTGGGATTCCAGAAGAAGAAGAAAGAGAGAGGGGAGCAGAAGGTATATTGGAGAGAATTATTGGAGAGAATTTCCCCAATATGGCAAAGGGAACAAGCATCAAAATCCAGGAGTTCAGAGAACCCCCCTCAAAATCAATAAGAATAGGTCCACACCCCGTCACCTAATAGTAAAATTTACAAGTCTTAGTGACAAAGAGAAAATCCTGAAAGCAGCCCGGGAGAAGAAGTCTGTAACATACAATGGTAAAAATATTAGATTGGCAGCAGACTTATCCACAGAGACCTGGCAGGCCAGAAAGAGCTGGCATGATATATTCAGAGCACTAAACGAGAAAAACATGCAGCCAAGAATACTATATCCAGCTAGGCTATCATTGAAAATAGAAGGAGAGATTAAAAGCTTCCAGGACAAACAAAAACTGAAAGAATTTGCAAACACCAAACCAGCTCTACAGGAAATATTGAAAAGGGTCCTCTAAGCAAAGAGAGACCCTAAAAGTAGTAGATCAGAAAGGAACAGAAACAATATACAATAACAGTCACCTTACAGGCAATACAATGGCACTAAATTCATATCTCTCAATAGTTACCCTGAATGTTAATGGGCTAAATGCCCCAATCAAAAGACACAGGGTATCAGAATGGATAAAAAAACAAAACCCATCTATATGTTGCCTACAAGAAACTCATTTTAAACCCGTAGACACCTCCAGATTTAAAGTGAGGGGGTGGAAAAGAATTTACCATGCTAATGGACATCAGAAGAAAGCAGGAGTGGCAATCCTTATACCAGATCAATTAGATTTTAAACCAAAGACTATAATAAGAGATGAAGAAGGACACTATATTATACTCAAAGGATCTGTCCAACAAGAAGATCTAACAATTGTAAATATCTATGCCCCTAACGTGGGAGCAGCCAACTATATAAACCAATTAATAACAAAATCAAAGAAACACATCGACAATCATCCAATAATAGTAGGGGACTTTAACACTCCCCTCACTGAAATGGACAGATCATCCAAGCAAAAGATCAACAAGGAAATAAAGGCCTTAAATGACACACTGGACCAGATGGATATCACAGATATATTCAGAACATTTCATCCCAAAGCAACAGAATACACATTCTTCTCTAGTGCACATGGAACATTCTCCAGAATAGATCACATCCTCGGTTCTAAATCAGGTCTCAACCGGTATCAAAAGATTGGGATCATTCCCTGCATATTTTCAGACCACAATGCCCTGAAGCTAGAACTCAATCACAAGAGGAAATTTGGAAAGAACCCAAATACATGGAGACTAAACAGCATCCTTCTAAAGAATGAATGGGTCAACCAGGAAATTAAAGAAGAATTGAAAAAATTCATGGAAACAAATGATAATGAAAATACAACAGTTCAAAATCTGTGGGACACAACAAAGGCAGCCCTGAGAGGAAAATATATAGCGGTACAAGCCTTTCTCAAGAAACAAGAAAGGTCTCAGGTACACAACCTAACCCTACACCTAAAGGAGCTGGAGAAAGAACAAGAAAGAAACCCTAAACCCAGCAGGAGAAGAGAAATCATAAAGATCAGAGCAGAAATCAATGAAATAGAAACCAAAAAAACAATAGAACAAATCAACGAAACTAGGAGCTGGTTCTTTGAAAGAATTAATAAGATTGATAAACCCCTGGCCAGACTTATCAAAAAGAAAAGAGAAAGGACCCAAATAAATAAAATCATGAATGAAAGAGGAGAGATCACAACTAACACCAAAGAAATACAGACAATTATAAGAACATACTATAAGCAACTCTATGCCAACAAATTTGACAATCCAGAAGAAATGGATGCATTCCTAGAGACATATAAACTACCACAACTGAACCAGGAAAAAATAGAAAGGCTGAACAGACCCATAACCAGTAAGGAGATTGAAACAGTCATCAAAAATCTCCAAACAAACAAAAGCCCAGGGCCAGACGGCTTCCTGGGGGAATTCTACCAAACATTTAAAGAAGAACTAATTCCTATTCTCCTGAAACTGTTCCAAAAAATAGAAATGGAAGGAAAACTTCCAAACTCATTTTATGAGGCCAGCATCACCTTGATCCCAAAACCAGACAAGGATCCCATCAAAAAAGAGAACTACAGACCAATATCCTTGATGAACACAGATGCGAAAATTCTCACCAAAATACTAGCCAATAGGATTCAACAGTACATTAAAAGGATTATTTACCACGACCAAGTGGGATTTATTCCAGGGCTGCAAGTTTGGTTCAACATCCACAAATCAATCAATGGGATACAACACATTAATAAAAGAAAGAACAAGAACCATATGATACTCTCCATAGATGCTGAAAAAGCATTTGACAAAGTACAGCATCCCTTCCTGATCAAAACTCTTCAAAGTGTAGGGATAGAGGGCACATACCTCAATATTATCAAAGCCATCTATGAAAAACCCATCGCAAATATCATTCTCAATGGAGAAAAACTGAAAGCTTTTCCGCTAAGGTCAGGAACACGGCAGGGATGTCCGTTATCACCACTGCTATTCAACATAGTACTAGAAGTCCTAGCCTCAGCAATCAGACAACAAAAAGAAATTAAAGGCATCCAAATCGGCAAAGAAGAAGTCAAACTATCACTCTTCGCAGATGATATGATACTCTGTGTGGAAAACCCAAAAGACTCCACTCCAAAACTGCTAGAACTGGTACAGGAATTCAGTAAAGTGTCAGGATATAAAATCAATGCACAGAAATCAGTCGCATTTCTCTACACCAACAACAAGACAGAAGTAAGAGAAATTAAGGAGTCCATCCCATTTACAATTGCACCCAAAACTATAAGATACCTGGGAATAAACCTAACCAAAGAGACTAAGAATCTATACACAGAAAACTATAAAGTACTCATGAAAGAAATTGAGGAAGACACAAAGAAATGGAAAAATGTTCCATGCTCCTGGATTGGAAGAATAAATATTGTGAAAATGTCTATGCTACCTAAAGCAATCTACACATTTAATGCAATTCCTATCAAAGTACCATCCATTTTTTTCAAAGAAATGGAACAAATAATCCTAAAACTTATATGGAACCAGAAAAGACCGCGAATAGCCAAAGGAATATTGAAAAAGAAAGCCAAAGTTGGTGGCATCACAATTCCGGACTTCAAGCTCTATTACAAAGCTGTCATCATCAAGACAGCATGGTACTGGCACAAAAACAGACACATAGACCAATGGAACAGAATAGAGAGCCCAGAAATAGACCCTCAACTCTATGGTCAACTAATCTTCGACAAAGCAGGAAAGAATGTCCAATGGAAAAAAGACAGCCTCTTCAATAAATGGTGTTGGGAAAATTGGATAGCCACATGCAGAAAAATGAAATTGGATCATTTCCTTATACCACACACGAAAATAGACTCAAAATGGATGAAGGACCTCAATGTGAGAAAGGAATCCATCAAAATCCTTGAGGAGAACACAGGCAGCAACCTCTTTGACCTCAGCCGCAGCAACATCTTCCTAGGAACATTGCCAAAGGCAAGGGAAGCAAGGGCAAAAATGAACTATTGGGATTTTATCAAGATCAAAAGCTTTTGCACAGCAAAGGAAACAGTTAACAAAACCAAAAGACAACTGACAGAATGGGAGAAGATATTTGCAAACGACATATCAGATAAAGGGCTAGTGTCCAGAATCTATAAAGAACTTAGCAAACTCAACACCCAAAGAACAAATAATCCAATCAAGAAATGGGCAGAAGACATGAATAGACATTTCTGCAAAGAAGACATCCAGATGGCCAACAGACACATGAAAAAGTGCTCCATATCACTCGGCATCAGGGAAATACAAATCAAAACCACAATGAGATACCACCTCACACCAGTCAGAATGGCTAAAATTAACAAGTCCGGAAATGACAGATGCTGGCGAGGATGCGGAGAAAGGGGAGCCCTCCTACACTGTTGGTGGGAATGCAAGCTGGTGCAACCACTCTGGAAAACAGCATGGAGGTTCCTCAAAATGTTGAAAATAGAACTACCCTATGACCCAGCAATTGCACTGCTGGGTATTTACCCTAAAGATACAAACGTAGTGATCCGAAGGGGCACGTGCACCCGAATGTTTATAGCAGCAATGTCTACAATAGCCAAACTATGGAAAGAACCTAGATGTCCATCAACAGACGAATGGATAAAGAAGATGTGGTATATATACACAATGGAATACTATGCAGCCATCAAAAGAAATGAAATCTTGCCATTTGCGACAACGTGGATGGAACTAGAGGGTATCATGCTTAGCGAAATAAGTCAATCGGAGAAAGACAACTATCATATGATCTCCCTGATATGAGGGAGAGGAGATGCAACATGGGGGGTTAATGGGGTAGGAGAAGAGTAAATGAAACAAGTTGGGATTGGAAGGGAGACAAACCATAAGTGACTCTTAATCTCACAAAACAAACTGAGGGTTGCTGGGGGGAGGGGGTTTGGGAGAGGGGGGGTGGGGTTATGGACATTGGGGAGGGTATGTGCTATGGTGGGTGCTGTGAAGTGTGTAAACCTGGCGATTCACAGACCTGTACCCCTGGGGAAAAAATAAATATATGTTTATAAAAAATTAAAAAAAAAAAAAGAGAGAGAGTATGTGTGAGTGAGGGGAAGAACAGAAGAGGGACAAGCAGACTGTGCTGAGTGTGGAGACTGACACGGGGCTTGATCCCACGACCCAAGATCAGGATCCAAGCCAAAAATAAGAGTCAGATGCTTAACTGACTAAACCACCCCAGGCACCTGGAAAATTCCTGAATTTCAGTCAAGACTTTATCATGAATTATCTTTATGCCTTTAAAAAAATATCACTTCACTTTTCTGGAATATGCTTACTTCTAAAAAAAAAAAAAAAAAAAAAAAGGTATTGGACCAAAGAGCTATAATGGCAGACTTTTGTCTCTTATGGCCTGCAGTCCAAGAATGCTATTAATAACAAAGTATTTCAAGGTTGCATTTCCAGCAAAGGATCAGCCATATACTCCCTTCACTTGGCCTGATGGTGAAAGTGCTAGAGATCCCCTAAGACAATTCACAAAGGGAAGGGAGCTGCTGCTGCCCAAGAAGACATTCTTTGTCACAGCATGTGGTCAGATGCTCGTTGGCACTAATTTACTTATTCACAGTTGTACATGAGACATTACTTCTGAGGAGTAGCTACGGTTGCCTGATTACGGATATGTGATTAATTTAGGAAAAGGCTGTTATAAAATTACAATCCAAGTGATCTCAGTAGGTGTCAACTGCAGTCAGGAGAACATCCCTTCCCACAAACACTCATTACTTATTTATTTATTTATTCCTCGATGAAAGACAGTCCCTACTGGCCCAGAGTAAAAGTGTTGAAGTCTGTTTCTCAACAAATGGCCAAGAACAAGTAACTGTGGGGTATTAAGAGAGCATTTTATACACGTCCTGCCTTCCTGTGGGTATAGATGGAGCTGCAGGTCTAGGTTCCGGTTTGAGTAACCTTTCCTAATTTGTTTAAAGTTACTCACAGCATGGCATTCTGCAGGATCAGTCAGAAAACCACCACTCCAATGCTCTACTTCTTTAATGATTTCCATACTCTCGTGTGCCTGCGTGGCTCAGTTGGTTGGGCGACTGCCTTCAGCTCTGGTCATGATCCTGGAGTCCCGGGATCGAGTCCTGCATTGGGCTCCCAGCTCCACGGGGAGTCTGCCTCTCCCTCTGACCTTCTGCCCTCTCACGCTCTCTCTCATTGTCTCTCTCTCTCAAATAAATAAATAAAATCTTTTAAAAAAATGATCTCCATACTGTCTACTTTTATTTATGAATCTGGAACTTAAAATGTGAGTGGTAGATGACTGGTGTTTCATGTATTAGAGTGAAAAAAGAACCCAACAAAATCACACACACACAACACACACACACACACACATGAAAGCTGATGAAATCTGAATAAATGTGAATTACACCGATGACATTTTCCTCATTTGGTATCATACTACAATTATGCAAGCTGACAAGATGTATGAAGCCTACATAGGACCTCCTTGGGCATTTCTTGCAACTCTATAAAGATACGATTATTTCAAAAGACCAAGTTTAAAAATAAATGACCCCCAAATGATAAAAGAAACACATACACTTTAAAAGGAGATTCAAGAAGTAACTGGAAAAGTTCAGACACTGTACAGTGTGAAGCTTCATCCTGACAGAAGAACTTTATTTCAGAAAAAATAGTTTTGTCATAATAATACTATTAATATTCCTCAACAAAGGCAGAAAAGTCACCAATATTTGCCCCCGGAAATAAAGACAATCTCTTTTAAAAATATGGAAAGAACCTAGAATGAATTTCCTACCCCTAGATCACATCAAGAGTTTTTATTACTGAAAGTTCTTTCTCGAAGCTAACAGCTCTGACAAGTAAGATTTCTGTGATGTGCCTATCTCTAGATACGCAGTCCTCGGCAATTATAAAATAACATTTTTCTCAGCATATGTCTGCCCATTTGAACTGACACGCAAGGAAGATAAGAACATAGGTGTGCATGCAGAGATGAGGAACAAATCACTCTCAAAACATTTGACTTAGAAAAAAAAATTCGGCAGAGTGGACAAACATCGATCATGGAAGGTAAAGTGATCTTACGAAGAGACAGAAGGGGACAAACAACCTAAAAATAGATAAATAAATGAAGAGGCATTTTTAAAAGGAGCAGTTGTAAACTGCCAACAGGAAGGAAAATATACTCAAACTCACTACCAGTCAGGAAATCTTAAATGAACAAAACAGTGAGATATCATTATACCTACCTGACTGATAAAAATGAAAAGAAGTGGCAATATCTATTCCTGGGGGAGAATTCAGAGAAATGGGTATCCTAATATGTGGTGGGTTAAAATGTGAATTTTAGAGGTCTGTTTTTTTTTTTTTTTACAATCTAACAACATTTATTAAGATTAAAAATAGCTCAGTTTCTTAAACCAAGTACTCTTCTGCCTAATGCTCTATATTCCATTAAAAACATATTGTGTGTCAATTATAGCTTAATAAAAAATATCATATATGTTTTTTCTTATAGTGACACAATAACACAACACAATGCCTTGACACAAATAAAATACCACTAGCAAGAGAACAGTTGTACAATTATGCTCCGGCCACTCAAAATAATGAGTTAGAGTTATTCACTGGCTTTAAAAAGACTTCCACAAAAACTTTTTTTTTTTTTTTAAGATTTATTTACTTAGGATCACGTGGGTGGCTCAGTCCATTAAGTGTCTGCCTTCTGCTCAGGTCATGATCTCAGGGTACTGGGATCAAGCCCCACATGAGGCTTTCTGTTCATCAGGGACTCTACTTCTCCCTCTGCCTCTGCACTCTCTCTTGCTCTCTCTCTCTAGTAAATAAAATCTTTTAAAAAAAGATTAATTCACTTGAGAGAGAGAGAGAGGAGAGTGAGGGAGAGCATGCTTGGGGTCAAGGGCAGAGGGAGAGAGAGTCTTAAGCAGAGACTGTGCTGAGCACAAAGCACACGTGGGGCTTGATCTCACAATCCTGAGATTAGGGCATGAGCCAAAGCCAAGATCTGGATGCTTAACTGTGCCACTCAGGTACCCCAACAGATAAGTATTAAAAGAAAAGAATAAAATTTCATTTTTGTAAAACAATGACCAAAAAATCCTTCCAGATATGTATGTGCAAATACACATACATACAGGTATGTGTATTATTATTAAAGTGACACATGAGTATATTGAAAAACATGAGAGCATAATCATAGGTCAGAATATCCCAACTGTTTTCACATCTCCGCACAAACATGCAAAAACAACTTTTATATGACACACCAGGGCAAAGGGATTGAGGTGGTGCCAGAAAGGACCAGCCCAAGGATTCAGTCACCTAAGAATTAATATTTGAGTAAAGGAGGTGAAAAGTTCTAAAGGAGTTTGTTCCCTACGGATAATGTGCAGAGAGAAGAGGTGGGAGGGATGGTTGTGGATTGCAAAGGTGGGACAAATGGGCAGAGACCGAACGTACAGAAATACACATGCACGTACATGTTTGTATGCGCGTATTTAAATGTGTGGCTGTGTATCCGCGGACTTCGTGATCCTATTTACGCATGTTTGGAGAAATTATGGTTTTAAAACTTAATTTAGGTCTTAACCATAATATTTAGGAAAAGAGTCCAAGTGGATGAACCTCCATGAATTTCTCTCTTAGATTTTCTTTGTCGTGCAGTTAAAATCTAGAGGGCGCAGTATTTTCTCCTTGCTTGCATCTAGGACCCAGCGCTTGTGATACAAAAACCATGCACCAGCATGTCCTCAGCACACTTCACACTGTAAGCAAGCTTCAGAGGGAGAATGGCCCTTTCAGACTCAAGAGTTACTCAACTTCGTAGATGGCCACCTGGCAAATCTAGGTAGGGGTGGATTTTCCCAGCAGGCCATGATTTATTGTCAAAAGCACAGCCTTTTTTCCTTTGGTTTTGACTTAACATGCCAGAAAAACAACACAAGACTGTAAGAATTAAACCTACTCCATTATCGCCAAGTTCTCTAAGGCATAAAGAAGGCAAAGCTTGAAGTAAGATGAATTTATCAATCAGGCAATGCAGGGCCCCTTGTATGATTAGCATAATTCTTTAAAAGAATGAGGAACAGGTAGGCAGTTCTGCCATTAAATTATCCTGTTTAAGGAAAATGCAGACTCGGTATGCATTTCTAAGTGGATAGTCGAAGTTTCAATAGGGAGCTTTATTGAATGTGTGTGTGTGTGCGCGTGTGTATGCACGTGTGTGCGTGTGTGTATGCACGTGTGTGCGTGCACACACAGTAATGAAAAGAAGCTGCTCTTTAATAAACCCCCCACACCAGATACTTTTGCTATTTTATAAAGATTTTTATTTTATTTATTTGACAGAGATCGCAAGTAGGCAGAAAGGCAGAGAGAGAGAGGGTGGAAGCAGGTTCCCTGCTGAGCAGAGAGCCCGATGCAGGGCTCGATCCCAGGACTCTGGGATCATGACCTGAGCCGAAGGCAGAGGCTTTAACCCACTGAGCCACCCAGGCACCCCCACTTTTGCTATTTTAATTTGGAGTCAACTGTATCTTTAATAGTTCACTTTTGTTGCAATTACTATTTCAGTTTAATTTCACATATATTCTCATTATCTCACTAAAACTCTTAGCATGATAAAGAATAGATTCCCCTTACTAAACCCACTTCAAAAGAGTACCTATGCCTGTTTACACACACACACATATGCACACACACATACACACACGTATATATACACACCACACCATAAGTGGGCTAAAAGTGAGCTTGAAGGACCTGACAAAAACATTTAAAAAAAATTAAAAAATCTCAGCACACACTTAGAAAAGCCAGATTTACTTCATGGTTCAGCAAAGTAATATTAGTTATTAGTTAAGTAGGAAGTGTGAGTGTGAGTATGTGTGTTTTCTGGGTGGGAGACAGACAGAATACCAGTAAATACCTAGGGGGGAAAAAAGAGGGAGAAATCAATCTAACACTTTAGAAAATGTCAAAAAGCTATGGAATGTATCCATATGTATGTTCTACTCACCGTCTTTTAAAAAAGAAAGTCTTTTTGATGTAATCTGTTTTGGCATTACAGTAAGAACGTGTGAAAAAAATGTTAGGCACACTAAATATGAAAACTCAAGATGTTGATTGGTGTGAGTACAGTGGGGGTAAGGTCTTCTTAAAATAGAGGCTGCATTCCTTTTGCAGACAAATTCAAAATTTTCTGTGCTCCATTGTGAACATATCGGACCAGAGTCAACCTCACACCTGGGGAAGGCTAGGAGCTGGTGAGAACATGTGGTGTGATCCAAGAGCTCAGATGTCCCACGAACACTGAGGCAACCAACCCAGATCTGGTAAGTACTTGCCAGTGATGTTTTTATTAGAAATGCTTTACTTGTGTTGTTTTACCAGCAGGTCCTTTAGTACTAGGATACATTTAAATCTGTCATTTTAAATGTTTTTACACTTAATCTGTGTACAAGAATTGCTGACAAAGCCCAGCGTGACATGTCATACTGATGATGTGTTAAGCTGAGGAAATTTAAACCACCACAGGAAAAACCCTAACCTTAGGAAACATTTTAATCACATTTTTATTGGAGAAGCTTATGAAGAGATACGGGTTTTCAGAACTTAGCAGATTTTCTTCGTCTTTTGCCAGGTCTGAGGTGAGCAGGTCTGAAGTCACCTACCCCAAACTGTAAACTCATCTTCAGAAATTAGATGCTGACATTTAAGCATCGTATAAAAGTCAAACTTGGCTAGGATGGCCGAGAAGTTGAAAATCTTAAATGCGCACATTGTGGGAAGAGAAGCAGAGACAGAGGCCAATCTGGCGAATAATTCTAAAATTAAGTTCAGCTCTTTCTCTGTATTAGTCACATGTTAAGAACAAACTCATTCTTTTATACAATATAGCTATTTTCAATCTCTGTCAAGAAATAGTCCTCTATCTTTTCAAACCATTGGTTATTATTTTCCACAAAAGCTTGCTTTCTCAATAGTATGATTCCATGTTTGTGGACTATAAAATTGTAGCTCTGAGAATATAAAAGAATATAATCGCTAGAAAAGGCAATGGATTTCTGTGTGTGCAAAAGTTTTAGACCTTTCTTTTAACTGAATGACAGAAGAGAGCAATTTAGCTCTAAGTTTCCATGACTGGCTGTAAAAAGGAGATAGCATTCATTCATTCATTCATTTGATAAATATTAAGAGAATGTCACCAATATTTTAAGTACAGAGCTAGGTGACAGAGAACACACTGATTCTGTCTTTAAGAAAATGTGCAATCTACTGCTTCCCATCTACCACAACCCAGAGAAAAAAGAATGTTTATAAAATATAAATTTCTTAGGAGAAAAAAAGGTACTTTATGTAGAGCATTGAAACGTCAAAACAGGGCTTAAAAAAACAAATGCTAAGTCATTTATCCAGCTTACCCAGGTCTTAGGAACATAGTGATTAATATATTTTTAAGTATCTTTATTTCTGCCGTACTGTAGTTAGGTTGTCCAAAAAAAAAAAAAAGTTGCTTTATTATAAAACCACAGTTAATAGTAGTATCTCAACTCTGTGCTTTTTAATAATGATTTCCAAACCTGTAATATGTCTAGGCACTGTGCTAGTGGCTAGAGACATGGAGACACATTAGAACTCTGACCTTGAGAAGCTTATAATCCAGAAAGAAGACCTAATACATTGTGATTTCCCTGATATCTATCCCCATCTCTGCATCCCTCCATTTCTCTTAACCTAACTACCTCTGATTAGCCAAAGCTTCCCCCCTCCACCTGCCACAAAGCCTTAGGCTTTGATAAACCAACAGGAGAAAGGCCATTCCTTTTGCAATGGATTGGTTTAGGAAAGGCAGGTGACCTAGTTTTGGGCAATGAAGAAAGTAAGGGGAAATCTATGAAATGGGACTTCTGAGGAACTGTCTTCACTTATTGAAAAAAAAGGTAAAAGATAAACCCAGCTGAATATTTAGTACATGATAAATATGTTATCCTCAAATTATTAGAGGGAAAATGGAATTTCTAGCAGGCAATTATGGGATTAAGCAGATAGTCACATGAAAAATAAAATCAGATCCATTCCTTGGACTACAGACCAGAATAAATCCCAAATGGATCAAATATTTAACTATGAAAAAAATGAAATTAAGTACTAGAAGAAAATACAGGTGAATCCCTCGATAACCTAAGAAAATGGAAAACTTGCATATTATGATTTCAAATCCAGAGACAATAAAGGAAAAGAAATATATGTAATGTGACTACATTAAGTATTTGTATGGTAAAGATTCCAAAGCAGACTGGGAAACAGTATTTATAACTTACACTAGAGACAATACGGGGACTTCAAACATTAGGGGGAAAAAAAGATCAACAATCATATAGAAATATGAGTTAGAGAGGCACCTGGGTGGCACAGTCGGTTGAGTGTCTGACTCTTGGTTTCACCTCAGGTGGTGGTCTAGCCCCCACATCAGGCTCCACACTCAGTGCAGAATCTGCTTGAAATTGTCTCTCCCTCTGCCCCTCCTCCCCCACAACACACACTACCCCCCCAAAATAAGTAACCTTTTTATCAAAAGAAAAAGGAGTTAGAAATATGAATTAAGTACTCACAGGAAAATAAATGCAAATAGATGTTAACCATATGAAAAAAGAACTCAACTTTGCTTTTAAGAAGAGATATGCAAATTAGTAGTATACTCAGATCCCATTTCTTATTTATCAGACATGGGTATCCTTCAGTTCAATCACGCATGTGTTGGGGAAACAGAAACTTTCCTATAGTTCTTGTGTGAATGCCAAGTGGCACATACAAACCATATGGAAAGGAATTTATCAAAACCCAGCAAAATTACATAGGCATCTCTCCTTTGACACCAAAAGCCCACTTCTGGGAGTTTATCCAAAAGACATATGACAAAGACGAAAATGATGTCTGCACAAAGCTGTTCCTTGCAGCATTATTTATAGTAACAAAACACTGGAAACAATAAAAATATCTACTGATAGGGGATGGATTGAATAAAATAGGACATAATCCCGCAAGGGAATACTATGAGACTATAAAAAAGTACCTCTAATGCACAGAGGGCTCTCCAGAATATTTCCCTAAGGAAAACAAGTCAGAGACAACTGAGTACCCTAAACTTTGCAAAGAAAGTGGGGGCAGATGTACGGGTGCCAGTGTACACACCGATGTGTCTATATGTTCACACATACAATTGTACACATAGATACATATAACCCAATGTGTATCTATGTATTTCTGTTTTCTTAAAACAGAATATAAAACTATAAGACATCTGTGGGAGGAATAGATAGGATGCAAGGAAGAGAGAAAAGTTAGACTTTTTCACATTTACCTTGTTTTATAGATTTGATTTTGGAATCATGTGAGTACTCTACCTTATCATAAAACAAAGGTAAAATCTAAAACCAGAAATCTCCATATACTGAGAGAGAAATAAGACAATGGGACACGATTTCATATCCAGTGTCATAAGTATTCACAAAGGAGCTATTGCAAATGATTTTATTTTAAAAAACAGTAATTTGTAGTAAAAGTCTTAAACTGCTTATAGTAACTGTATTATTCATGGCAGGACTGGCATTCTTTTTCTGAGAATCTTACAGTTGTTACTCTGATTTATCAATCAAAGTAACTGGAATGGTATCATTAAGAACAGAATTATTTTTGCTTTGTTTTGCTTTGTGTGGTCGAAAATAAAGATACAAGATCAGTGAGATTCAGGCAGTCAGATCGGAGAAACCCACATTTCTAAAGACTATTCTTAGCGTCCTCCACGGACTTTTGCATCCCTTGTTATTTCCATGAGATCCATCCTTGAGCTATTGTTCACTCTGCATATCATGAGGCCAACATATGTGTGTCCTAATATAAAAGTGTTTTAATATGTACATACACATGTACATATACTCTTCAGAGAACACGGCTACCTTTTTTTAAATAACATGCTCTCATGCATTCATGACAGTTTTGATTTGAGGGCAGAGCACACTGAATTGTTTCTTGCAAACTGAATGCCAAAGTCTGTCCATGCCCAGCTCTAGACCTTACATTCTTCCCCAGTTCTGTCCCCTCCGCTGCCAGCTTCTTATAGTCACTAGGCAGAAAGTCCTTCTCTTCAAGCAAGTGCTGTCTTTCTGTCTTGCATTCATCTACCTGGATGTTGGGGCTACCAATGGAAAAACTTAGAGGTATAAGATATATTTAAAACAAGCCCTACCTCCAACCATACTTTTGTGTTCAGAAAAAGAGACTCTGAGGCGCACCCAACATCAGGACATTAGTCAAAAAGCCACATGTTTTCCCATAGTAGGAAGGACCAAAGGCATTTTTCTGTGGAAACAATGTTTAGTATCTAGTATCTATTCCTACAACAGTATAGAACGTTTCCTCCAAAAAGAGTATCTCTTTAGCATAATGGGGTTGTGTAAATAGAAGCCAACTGAGGGTCTTTTAAGACGTAAAAGAATAATGAACTAGTAAGAAGAGGAGAAAAAAGAAGTCTACACGGACAGGAACTGTGATTATTTAATTTGGGAAATAAATATGGTCTACAACATACATGAAAGGGAATGGTATTGGGGCAGGGGGCTGAAAAGGATCACAAAGGAGAAACCAGGTTGAAAAGTCAATTTAGAAGGAAATAGCAAGTGGTAGAACAATCCTAACCACTGAAGTTTTTCTGAGAGACCAGGAAAGAGTGGTTTCCTGGCAACTCCTCAGAATGGGGCAGCTGCCTATGTCAGCCACTTCGTGAACCACACAAGCCCTTAGACTGGTGTTCAGGGAATGCCTGAGATGCCTCCACCGACCTGAAAGCAAAACAAAAGAGAGCAGCCATTCTCTCTCTGAAAGTACATAGCACTTGAAGACATGCCAGCTTTGTGTTCTTTGGTGTTTTCTTGTGCTTATTATTCAAGACTCCTTGTTGCAGATGCCAAAAAAGCAAATCACACTAGCTTCGGCGAGAGAGAGAATTCATTTTCTTCTATAACCAGGCATTCTAAAGATAGAACACATCAGGTAAATCCAAATCAAGGTACATACGTTCTTGTTTTTTTTCTCCCTTATTTCCTCTTTCCATCAACAAATTCTATTTGTTTCCAATTGCCTTTTATTTCTGGTCTCCTGTTCTTCTTCCACAAGAAGGTTCTCAAACCCAGATCCACAGTTTTCTAATTTAAGCCTTCTCTCTTCATTTATCAAACCTCATGAAGTGTTCTGATTGACCCTACTTAGGAAATGCATCAGCTCCACAGGTCAGTCACTGGGGCGTATGCCCATGGCATCAGCCAGGTCCAGGTCAAGTGCCCACTTATAGGCATAACACTGGGCTTGCCAATTCCACCAGGACCCCATAGAATGGGGAAGGAACGATTTTTCAATAGATCTCAACAACAGATATTTCTCATTATCTTTCCCAAAAGACCCTTAGGCTTCAGAGGGCAGGGTTCACACAAACACTTTTGGCCTTCTCTCTATATTACCATAGCACCTCCCTAACACATGTCTTGCAAGGACATGAACCAGAATTTTTACTGTACACATCATCAAGGAGTAATTCCTATTGACTACAAACATATTCCTTCAAAATTCCATTAACTGTGATCACCTAACTAGCAAATGAAAACTGCCTCAGAGTATCAGGAACATAAGAGAGGCAAAGACATATGTCAGTTTGAAAATACCATCTTTGGAAAGCACATCTCCTCATGTTCCTGATCTTTAAGTTATTAAGGGAATATATTTAAAATACAAAGATTTTCAGAGCTGAAGAATGGGAGAGTTCATGTAATTCATGCATTTTGCCACTGTAGTGTGAAGAACACAGATGTTGTGCACAGTTATGATGAGAGCAGTTTGTACAGTGGTCATGGGTAGGGAAATGTGGGGAAAGTCGAAGCAGGTAAGATTCTATCCTCCCCACAAACAGAGGGTCAAAGAGTGTATGTCTATCTCTTTCCTACTTGACAGGTCCACATCAGGTTTGGCTTGAAGAGGATTCTACTGAAAATTAATTAATTAGTTAGTTAATTGGTCAACAAAAAATTGTATTAGTCTAATCGCCCAGTTTTACTAAAGATGTTAATAGTTTCTACATTGCAGGCCTGGCGTAAATTGCAATCATCCAAATCTCAATCCAGCATTTCTTGGACTTTACCAGGCTGCCTATCCTAATTTGATTCTGCAAAGATTAAAAAAGAAAAAAGAAAAAAAAAAGGGGGGGATAGTACCCTATCCTTGAGTTCTTAAACTGCACATAAATATTTAAGTTGCGTTTACCAGAATTGTAGGATTTTGAAGAGCCTGCCTGAATTCCGAAAGCTTCTAAAAGCAACATCAGTGTCAAATATGGACAAAGGATGCAAGAAATATCTACCCATCCAACTACTAGAGTAAAAACGGATCCATCTAGTAAATGCCTTCAATAAGCTATTTAATTAAAATTACTAGTTCTAGTAATCATTCTGGTTGACAACATTTAGAATTCAGAGGAGAGAACATTTTAAGAACTTCCATTTGTATACACATACAATGCCTAGACTTGGTAACATAAAATCTCCAGTAAGAGAACATCTGAAAACCTTATAGTTAAAAAAGAATAATTTTTGGAGTAATTTTCAATCTATTTTCGAAAACTAATGACTTCTTCAAGGTCTAATCCATTACCATGGTAAAGACATACACGGCCAGTACTTGGCACATGGAATCATAGCAAAATGAACACACACCCTATCAAGCACATCTCCATAAGTCAAAACGGCAATAAGAAAATATTTTCCACATGTGGTCCACAGGGACTGAAGGGAGGTCAAGACTAAAAGTATGTTTCAGAATGCCAGCTGAAAGCTTTGACCAAGAAATGGAAGAAATGCTGGCCTGGTGCCCATGAGATCCCCTGCTATATTGGGGTTTAATACATTTTAAACCAAAAGAGATTTTATGTATCAATTGTGGTAAATGTGAAGAGGTTTTACAGTAATCTTAGAAGACGTTTCTAAAGGGCTTCTCTGAGACAGTTACAGTCAATTCTTTGTAAGGGTCAAATCTATTTATTTGTTAATCTTATAATGCAGTAAGAATTAGACACTAACTCAAGTAAGAGTTAACACGAAAATACCAGTTCAAAGAAAAGCTAAAACCCTGAAGTATTTTATCTTACCACATGTCTCAAGTTCTTTTTAATAGTGATAGGTCATATTCCTTGCTCTCTTTGGGGGTAAGATACAATATTTCAGTGTCCCAGATGGATTAGAGTCATAAGCAAAAACTTTCACAAACTCAATGTACTGCCTGTCTATCTAACACCAGGCTAAAATACGGTGACTGACCAGAGCATGTCTACAATCTACTAATCCTATGGCTTGTATTTAAACAAGACTGGTTAGATAGATAATCTAGACAAATGTAGTATTCCATAACACAAAGCATTTTTGGATGTCGTAGGCTATCACCTAAGCCATGAACAAAATTGATTTTTCCAGACATGTTCCAGTTTCTGCTCACCCTTTCCTGCTACCAACTGTCATCTTGCTCCCCTGATAAAACTCTTGACATGTTTTGCAAGATCCTCTACTCCTTTCCCATTCCAAACAGCTGTCTTCCCTTCCTGGCAGAAACTCCCTGACATCTGGATACTCAGGATGGCTACGGGTATGATGGGCAGATTCCATTTTAACCAACTACCCCGCTCGGAGAATATAAAATGAGCAAAAGAGGGAAGAGTATAAAACCTTCACCTGCTGAACAAATCCAAGTAAGGGCTAAATCAAAACCTTAACATTCAGAAGATTTTACAAGGAGTTTTGTGACATCTGCAAGACGGCAGAGAATATACAAATGCTGTGATTCTGAAAGAGTAAATGATGACAAGCGTCTAAGGTTCTACCCAGGTGGCAATCACATATCCAGACCCCCTAACTCAAACATGAATTTCTGCTTCATGGTCTAATTTGATGCTTCTCCCCCTCCAATAGATTTAAGAACAAAAACATGTGTGTTAGGTGAAAATGGATGAATTGAAGAAAAATAAAACATAAATCACTTTCCTTGAGCTCATGGCCCATACCCAATCAATCACCACTTCCACTTTGTACCAATTCCTAAATACACACTGTCTCTTGCATATTCTGCTACAGTACAGTCATTTTTTAAACTCTTTTCTCATATGCATGCCTCTGAATATTTCAATCTAGTCTCTAAAACAGCTAGAGTGATATTTAAAAAAACAAACAAACACGAAAATTGGGTCATGTCATCCCCACTATTTCCTTCCTAGAAGAATAAAGCCAACACTTGCCCATATAAATCTCCAAGACCTTGCAGGACCCCGGTCCCAACTCCTTGCTCCAATCTCAGCATAAGTTTCTTGACCTTTCACTCAACCAATTCAAACCACGGGCCTGCTTTCCATCATCCCAATGAGTCACACTCCTCCCATGCCTGAAGTCTGAAGTCTGTCTCCCCTTGGTTTCTCTGCTTGCTTGTCTCCAGCTCCTGTTCAGATCTCTGTGTATGTGTCCCTTCCTAAGTCAATTACTCCTCAATCCACAAGAATATGTTAGGTACCCTTTTATACGTCTCATGGGATCATGTAAGTTATCTTTGTGGCAGTCTTTACAACTGTATTTAATTATCATATTAAGTTAAACATTAAAGAGATTTATAAAACTATAAAACAATGTCATTCTCATGTTTGTTTTCTAAAATATAGGTTTATGTCACGTTATGTTAATGTGTAATGGCTTATGATTGTCATTTTAAGTGAATATTTTTATGATTTCTGTGCTTTAATTTCTATTACAGTAAACATGGATAGATATAACTATATAAACAAAAACCTTTTGGGCCTTTAATAATTTTTAAGACTATAAAGGGTCCTGAAACCAAATAGTTTAAGAACCACTGTATAAGAAATTAACTTATCACTTTAGAAAAACAGAGGATTGCCTTATACTTGATATTAAATCTTTTAGAAATACTTTGAATTTTATTTAAGTACACTTTAGGGCAAAAGAATGCTTTCATGTATTACTGCTGATTTGGAAAGAAAATGCTCGAGTCTCATATAGTGCTAAGTGAATTGTAACAGGATTGGTTATGTTGGGTCATAAGCAATGCATTCATTATAACAGGGTTGATAAGAAACTCCCTGTGACACAGTTTGCAGCTTTAAATGAACAGCTCTCGCCTTTAAAAACATTCTAACCAATGTCACTTCCAATAACAAACACGTGTGGCCTCAAACTTTAGAGGCAAAGGTACTTGAAAATCACAATTAAAACAAACCTTTTGATATTACAGAAAAGTTCTTAATGGAAGAAACAATTTTGTGATGACACGACAAAGTAGGAGTTCAAAAGGAACTGCTGTACCTAATTACAGTAACAACAAACCCATATATAGTACTGTCCTGAGAACTCCACAACTTTTAACTTTTTAAAACCTGATAACCACATTAGATACTATTTTCATCAGTTTTAGTGTATGTAACTTGCCCTGGCCTCATGGCTGAGGATAAGAGGTGGGATCCGAAGTCAGGGTCTGGACTTTGAACACTCCTGCCTATGTGTGTACAGATGAACTAACCTCCTTTCTTCTGCTGGTGAACAAAGGTAAATGCTAACCCCAGCAATGGCTTTGTTGTCCAAATACTCATCCCCGCTGTGCCTTCCAAGGCTCTCTTGAAGCACCACCCAAATTAGCTATCTCTGATCTTACTATAATGTTAACCAAGCTAAGTCCAAAAATGGGGAGCTTAATATTGATTTCCCTAGAATCTATGGATCCACTATGCCATCGTTTTGTTCAACAAACAACTAGCCGATTTTCTCATTACATCTGGTTTTCTTTTTTCATGTTTTCGATGCTCCTGACGATGCTCCTGGAAGCTCAAGGCAACGCCCATTCCTGACCCCTGCAGTGGGCATTTGGTATCAAATACTGATGTTCCTTGGCCTTCAGACTATTGGGAGGCTCATGCCATGAAATCTCTGTTTCCTTAATGGTTTCTAGTCTTTGTTCACTGCCTGTTTCATCTGTTCGTGTAACAAATATTGTAACTAAACAGAGTTTGGAGTCTCTATTAATCGAAAGAAAATCCCATCCAAGGTCAATGTATTTATGTTAAACAGAGGCAGTTTGTAGTCCTGAGTGAATTATTTGCCATGACATCTTCCTGATTAAAACAGTAAACTCTATATCGAATAAGGAACCTCGAAAATAGAATTTTAGCGAAAATACCACTTTAAAATATATAAAGGGCTTTAACATCATGTGACAGAATAGTTTCATTATCTCTGTTGAAATCTCAGTGTAGGTGATACCTCCCTTACTATTCCTTAATGAATCTCTGAAAAATAAACAACTCTATTCTCCCATAAGTTTTCCCCTTCATTCCATTTCTTTTTTTCTTACAGAGGCCAATGAAGCTGAGACTTTAGAGTCCCCCGCTTGTAGGCTTATGTACCTAATTAACCACAAAGAAGCCTCCAAAAATCACATAAGCTTCAGATCCTACTAAACCTGGATCTGCCTTATCTAAGTTCTAAATATTTCAGTGAACTTACAGTTATTGAATTTATCTACTCATATTTTCATCTTACTATACTTGCACCTATGGAGTGACTCATGGACATCAGTCTCTTGGCTACAAAAGTCTGTGTTCACCAAGAAAGTGGCATAGAATTACAAGTCAGGACAGGTGATAAATATTTCAGATCTAAATGTCTGTCACTAGGTGATTAGTTTCAAAATCAGGTAAAAGATCCAGTGGGTACTTCTGACCCTGCACAATTTAAAAACATACTTTAAAAATTGGGGGATTTCACAGAAAAATCCAGATGTTAAGTTTCTTTTGAAAAAAATCAGAAGGTCTGGCAAAACTGGGTAAACATGCTCTGGCCTGAACATATTTCCTACCTATTGTTCTTTACTCATTAACATTGCCTGGCTGTTCTCCTTTAAGCAATTGGATTTGCCAGCCTCCAGTCATAAGAAAAATACCTAAGAGAGGTATTATTAAGTTAAAAAAAAACCTGACAGAACGGTATCTGTAGTATATCTCAACTTATATTTTAAATGGTATATATGATATACAATGAAATATTATGCAGCCACCCACACCCGAAATCTTGCCATTTGCAACGCCATGCATGGAACTAGAGGGTATTATGC
Source organism: Lontra canadensis (assembly GCF_010015895.1). Taxonomy (NCBI): domain Eukaryota; kingdom Metazoa; phylum Chordata; class Mammalia; order Carnivora; family Mustelidae; genus Lontra; species Lontra canadensis. The sequence continues at coordinate 17,254,073 of NW_022631029.1, forward strand.
TGAGTGAAATAAGTCAATCAGAAAAAGACAATTATCATATGATCTCACAGATAAGAGGAATTTGAGAAACAAGACAGAGGATCATAGGGGAAGGGAGGGGAAAAAATGAAACAAGGTGAAACCAGAGAGGGAGACAAACCATAAGAGACTCTTCTTATTTGCTGGAGGGGAGGGCGGGTGGGAAGGATAGGGTGACTGGGGGATGGACATCTGGGAAGGTATGTGGTTTGGTAAACACAGTGAACTGTGTAAGACTGATGAATCACACACCTGTACCCCTGAAATAATATGACACATTATATGTTAATTTTAAAGTAATGATAAAAATAAATAAAATAATAAATAAATGGAATATATGATAAAGTATAAGACATACTCAAGCCATATGGCATACATTCCTTTAACCTTCAGAGGAAAAAACATGAAAATATTCATTTTCTGACTAGTTCGATTATCACTCTTCTTTAAAGAAAACCTCACCCACCACATACAAATACCGTTTCAGTAGCACCTGCTATCTTGATAATTTGGTCAAATGGAGGACAAGGCAACAGGACTTGCTCAAATCCAGGGATTGTGGCATCAAAAATCTTGTTTTCCAGGCCAGAGCACAGATGGGAGAAACACAGATTAAACATTTAGAGTCAGCACTTTCTTCACAGCAGTATTAGAAAAGAAAGCCACAGTGGATGCCATTTCTATCTAGCTGCATCCAAGCCTTTTTGGATCTCAAGTAATATCCAATTACCCAATACCACTAGAGCAACTTGTGTGAATTGTTTTAATATATATTCACAGCATGCGCCTTGATGGCTCCTGGCTGCTATTAAAAGGGTGGGCTAGCAACATGAATTAACAATAACGCATGTGGTATATTATGGCTCCGTCATGCCTGCAGCATTTAGCTGGTCTCCTTACTATTCTTAATGCACCCTTAGAGCTCCTGAGGATCATGTAACTGTGAATGCAACTGATCCAAATGCCAAATGGAAACACACACACACACACATATATAATTGTAGTTTACATATAAACTACTTTTAGGAGATACCTACTTTTAGGAGATATATCTATATCTATATATATATATATATAGATATAGATATATCTCCTAAAGGTAGTTTAGACTAACTGCTACATCTACTGTTCTTCCTTTTTCATCACTGATACATTTGTTCTTTTTCAGACCATTTCTGTTCGGACCAAGCAGAATTCTTAAGGAAAGAGAAGGTTGTCAGGATTCCAGGTGGGAGAAAGAACAGCTTCTCCAGAACAGCAGGTCAGTATAAAAGGGAGGCCGGGGTGTCTCCCCCTGCTGTCACCTTCTAGGATGACTTCTAGGGGCCCCTAACAGGCACACCTTTCTCCTGGGTTCCCTATAGTCCACTGTCCTCCCAACAGCTCGAACCACCTATGAAAGGAACACATCTCAGCACACCTCCTGTGCATACAGTTTCCCAGAGGCTTCAATACATATTTAGAATAAAAGGCAAATGTTTGCTGCCTGCCCTCAAGAATCCTTTAGGACTTGGATGCCTCCTTCTCCCTGTAAATTCCTGTGCCATTTTCATGAGTCAGCCCAAATCACTGTTATTCCAAACTATGGGTACTTGACGCCCCCTCAGCTGAGTAACCCACCCATAGATCTTCTAAAGGCTGGTCCCTCCTCCTCCTCCAGATCTGAGCTCAAATGTCACCTCCTCAGAAACTATCCTGTCTAGCATAGCACATCCATTTTCTCCACACACTAGGCACATGGCTCCTCATCAAGTGTCTTGCTTGCCCTTGATATGTGAAATTACTTTCTTTTTTGTGTGTTTTCCTATTGACCATCTCTAGCCAAATGTGTGCACATGAACACACATGGACACAAGCAGAAATCTGCATTTCCGTCAGGACCGAGGCCTCGTCTGTCACGCCAATTCTTCCATTCCCAGCACCTCGAGCAGAATCCAACGTGTGGTGGGTGGGTGCTCAGAACATAATCCAGCAAGAACAAATGAACCGGCTAGCGTTGTGCAGTTCTAGGGAGTTGATTTTGTGAATGTGTGAGACCCAGCTAGTTAAAAATTAATCTAACAACCCCAAAACTAATAGTCTTCTTTCCCAGGAAATACTCAGTCCTGGCCCCTCCTCCTAGGGTGGGGAAAAAAAAACACAAGCTCTACACAATGGATTCCTCCCCACCACCATGCCCACACCACCACACCCAAACTCAATCCTTCACATACTCTCCGATATGGTTTGTGCCATTTCTGAATCCCAGATATTTACTCAGGTTATTTTTCCACATAACATTTTTCACTTGATCCTCAGACTAAGTAGCAGTATTTGTGAAGTCATGGATTTGGTGGGACTATTATAGTATATATTTTTCCAGATCGCACCATAATCAATCTTCGGCTGTTAACACGCATGCACGTACACACACACACACACACATTTTTCCCACGTAAAGTTTATCTTCCCACACTTGAGGAAATCATGCATTACAAATGAGGACAGACATTTATCCAGGGGAATAAGCTCCCCAGAGGAAAGCTCGACATTACAGGGCATCATGAGGACAGCTGACATTTACTAAGCACACACTCTGTGAAAGGCCCTGTGGATACACTTTATTTATTATAAGACCTCATTTAAGGAGCTCCCATATTATCTGTTTTTCAAGGGAGGACCTAGATATGGGGAGAGCTTAAATATGGGCTCAAGTGACTGCTCTGAACTGAACGTGTCTCTCCAAAATCCAAAATGTTGAAAGACGCCCCAGTCCCCAATAAAATGGTATCTGGAGGCAGGGCCTTTAGGATGTAATTTGGGTTATAACACATCACAAAGGTGGTGCCCTCATGATGGGATTAGTGGTCTTCCAAAAAGAGAAGAAGACAGGAGACCCTGCTCCTGCCCTGGGAAGACGCAACAGGAAAGTGGCCATCTGCAAAGCAGGAAGAGGGCTCTCGCCAGAACCGACTGTGTTGGCACCTTGATCTTGGACTTCCCAGACTCCGGAATTTTGAGAAATAATTGTCTGTTCCTGAAGAGCCCAGTCCACAGTGTTTTATTATAGCAGCCCAAACCAAGGCAATCAATCACACCACAGAGGTAGTAAGCCATAGGAGTGGTGCTCAAATTCTGGTCTGTTGTGCACTAGAATCCATTCTCTTAAACTCTGCTTCATCCAGCATCTGTGAGCTCCATAAGCAATCTGTGCTTCATTTCATAGTAAAAACACTGCTTTCCTAAGGTCCTAATAGCTTTTCTTTGCCTATTTTATTTACTAATATAAAAGCTGCACATGTACCGTTGACTTCCTTTGCTACTCCTAAGCAACAAGCCTGTTGAAAGATTTTACTGAAAACAAGCTCAGCCCTCCTTTCACTATTCAGTGATTTTTAAGTGTTGCTAATTTCATCACTGTCATTTATACCAGTAGACTTTTATTTTTATAATTATACGCTGCCACGGGCTTCTTCCAAAGCCCCCTGCTAAGGCTTCACCCCCAGATCCAGGTGCAAACTGTTTTCTGAGCACCGCCGGGTATTCTCTGAGAAATGATTCACTTCTTGGATCTCACTACCTTGGAGAGACTTCTGGGATTTTCTCCTTTTCCGCAGTCCCTAGCAGACACAGCACCCACGACTGATTCGGGTCTGCTCCCCCTCAAGACTCATCACCTCACTCCCAAAGTGGAGTGAAGTCAGAGCTCTGCACCTGTGTTGTCTGCCTTCCGTTCCTGACATTTGCATGGTAGTCGAAACAACACTTTGAACTCCGATGTGTAGAAGTGTGTCTTCCTGGCTTACATAGTGTGAACTGAATGTTTAAAATTAATTAATTAATTAATTAATTAACAATAGCAGCTAATCTTTAAAGTTTTTTTTTTTTTATTTGACAGAGAGAGAGAGAGAGAGAGAGACCAAAAGTAGGCAGAGAGGCAGGTAGAGAGGAGGAAGCAGGCTCCCTGCTGAGCAGAGAGCCCGATGCGGGGTTCGATCCCAGGACCCCAGGATCATGACCTGAGCCAAAGGCAGAGGCTTAACCCACTGAGCCACCCAGGAGCCCCATTATAGCAGCTAATCTTTATTGCATTCCTATCAACTATCAAAGCAAGGTTTTTAAAATATTCATTTCTGAAAAAGAACAGAAAAAGAAACCCCTGTGGAGTAACAACTTATTTTATCCCCACATTAGAGACGAGGAAACTGAGGTTTATAGAGGTTGTATAATTTGTCTAAAAGCAAGCTGGGAGGAAATCCAAACCTCTTGGTTCCAAAGCCCCTAGTTTGAAGAACCACTCTGCAGACTGTAGTATATATCTACAAATATATACAGTGTATCCATATACAGTGTATACACACACACACACACACATTCAAGATAAAACTATCCTGACCTAACCTTTATGCAAAATTATAGCAAATAAGAGGAGGTTGATTTCTCTGTGAAAGAAAAAACAACAACCAAAAAAAAAAAAAAACCAGAACATTATTAAGAAGTATTAAAAAGAATTTATTTATTTATTTTTTTAAAGAAAATAGATGCTTCCTTTTCCTTCAAGACCAATAATCCACCTCTGTCTTCACTCCCTCTTCCAGGATCTTCTGAATGCTCCTATCACAAAGTTTCTCCTTGTATTTACACAACTACTAGGTTATAACAGGCCAAGAACAAATTCCCAGTTTACTCACATTGTTCTCTCATACTTATTATCACTCTCTGAAGTGTCCTTCTTTTTTTTTTTTTAATTGAAGGGTAGTTGACACACAACATTACATTAGTTTCAGGTGTAAAACATAGTGATTCAACATCTCCATACATTATGCTAGGCTCACTGCAAATGTAGCTACCATCTGTCACCATATAACCCTATTATAATACCACCGACTATATTCCCTATGCTGTGTGTTTCATCTTTTGGAAGGCAACTTATAGGACTTCCACAGCCCATTAACTCCATGAAGGCAGGTTACGCCTGTTTTTCTTTATAGGTTTCACCAAGCTCTTCACATGTCATATTGCTCCAGAAGGCAGGCTTGCTAAATCGTGCTCTCCCCTGGCTAGGGGCAGTGTCTCCATGATCAGATCTCCCACAGCACTTTATGTCCCCCTTCCAGGAATTATGACATGGTGACTTTAACAGTTCTACCATGGCAGTTTAACCCTATCACCTTCTATCTCATGGGCCCAAGGTAAGATGCTGTTTCCATCAATGCGGTTAACTACATACCAACAAGCTGAACTCAGTGTTTTTCTAAGGTTGATTCTTTGACACAGACACTATGGACTTACCCTGTACAACTAGACACTAAGGAAACAAGATGGAAAGGCATGTTTCTCCTCATAAGTCACCTACAATGTAATGGAGCAACCACAAATGGAACAGAAAAGGATAGTATTGTGAGGTAAGTGGTGCACACAGCAGTATTGGATAAAACAGGACAGAACACACTGATGCTTGCCTGGGGAGCGGGAAGAAGTTCAAGTGGGTAAAGGACTAAGAGGTATTCCTCAGGGAGAAATGTCTTGAGAGCGGGAGGCTGGGGTTGGACAGGTGCAGGACAGAGTGGGAGAGGCCCTCCCAGGCAGAGAGAAAAGCAAGAAGACATATAAGAAAGCATTCAGCTTTGCGGCCAGTAGGTCACACGGCTCCCAATGGCAGGAGTTTGACATCATAAGGGAAATAAGCTGGAGCAGTGGACAGGCCTCCTTCCCCACATGAGGTTGTGTTAAATACCAAAGAAATAATTAATAAGCTATGCAAAATGTGTCCTCTTTTAAGACCAGTGATTTGGGGATCATCAAAATCCAATTATAACTGGAGACAATTATAAGACAGAAGGAGGGGACAAATGACCTCTGAATGGCTTATTCCAGGACTAAGAGAGATCAAAAATCTCTCTCTCCACTTTAGTACTTTAACAGGACTGGCAGAGGACAAAGCCCTGCTTAGGAATTTGATCCTGCTAAAGGGAAAATGGTCATTGCAATACTCCTGTGAGTCCCCTGTGCTGAAAAGACCCAGACAGGTGGGCTGCTTATAAGACATACTACTTGGTTATGGGATGAGACTGGTCAGCACCCAGGAGATGTGATGACTCCATAGGAAAAGAGAAGCTGGGGGAGGTATTAAAAGCTGGTCTCAGGGGAACACAGCCTGGGACACCATCTGGGAAAAAACGCCCTGTGTCTGGGAAAGACCCACCAGTGGACTGGTACACAGGAGCTGACCTCTATTCAGTTAAAAATTGTTGTCTGCCATGTATTTAACACGTTCTATGATCCCCATCCTCTAACCTAGGGCGTTAGTGTTATGGCTAAACTTCAAGTACTGCGGTAACAAGTACTTTGGGAAAATGGAAAACTGTGTCCAGGGTCCAGATGGAAAGAAGCAAGGAGGGAAGCAATAGTAAGCTGTCACCAGAGTCCAGCCACAGGGGAAGGAAGAGCAGTCATAAGGGAGACTTGGGGGACCGTGTGTGTGTGTGTGTGTGTGTGTGTGTGTGTATGCGTGCGTGTGCATGCGTACATGCACAGAGATCAGAAATGCAAACCAATAATGATGCAAAAGCCCCTTTCCCTTGAGAAGTGCTGGTTTCAGAACAAGCTTCCCTCCGCAGACACTGAGGTCCCACTTCCTGTCTATTGTCACGCTTGTCCTCCGAGCGAGTGTGAGCCTTTATCTTCCTCTTGGCAAGACCATCTATCTATGTAATGTGGTAATTGAATCAGGTTTAATTTAAAGAAAAATCAAAAGTCCTTTCCATGCAGCCATATAAGAAAGCACTTAATCTCAATAAGCTAGCAGTTAGGATGATAAGAAAATCTACAGGAGCCGAGAGATACATAGCAAATCAAAATTCTCTCCATTTGGGTTAAGGAATAAAGCCAAAATAAGCTTTCTTTTTGGCCTAAACCACGTAAGGGAACACATATTAGAAATATGGGTTGGGGCAACGAGCTGTGACCATCGGTGATTCAGAGGAATCCCCAAACACTTCCCACGAGTTCCACAGAACTGCATTGGCTCCGAAAAATGACATTTACTGAGATTCTTAATAAAATGAACATATTTGGCCACTTCATACATTATTGGATTTTTTGGCATACATTTCAGAACTCCAATACTTTAACTCTGCCTATGAGTGAGACAGGGATCCCCACAGGGCCACCCTCCCACCCCAGGAAATATTTTCATTACCCAAGTCAGGGGAAGTGAAGAAATGAAAATTTCATGACTCTTGCCATGTAGATAGCTTAATTCAAGTGTGCTATGTTTTCATTATTTGCATTTCCCTTGGAATGTGAGGACTGTCTTCAAATCTTCCAGCACCTGTTTTTCGACCGCTTCTGCTCAGTGACTTCCTGAATAAGAAAAAACATGGCTTTCACCGGACAAATGTTGGGATTCTGCTCTACTATAGACCTTACCTACGCCCAATGAGGTTAACTATGGGCCACTGTTGAAAAATATGCTTATAAGGCCCTTGAATAAAATAAGCATTATATACTACCTAGTTCTTGGAGTTGCAGCGAGCCCCTTCTGGTCTCTGTGCTTAAATTATGTCATCTTGGGAATTAAGGAAGTGGACTTTCCACAGTGCATCCAATACTGAGAGTCTGTGCCAGGGTGAAATGACACTCCCGCAGGGCTGCCTTGGCTTTAGTTAGTGCTCTTTATTTGTGCTTCCTCTTTTTTTTTTTTTTTCATTTTTTCTTTTTTCTATTACTTTTAAGGATTTTATTTATTTGAGAGAGAAAGTGAGAAGGAGAGAAGAATGAAAAAGCACAAGCAAGGGGAAGGGCAAAGGGAGAAGCAGGCTCCCTGCTGAGCAAAAGAGCTCAATCTGGGGCTTGATCTCAGGACCCTGAGATCATGACCTGAGCTGAAAGTAGCAGCTTAACCCACTGAGCCACCCAGGCACCCTGTGCTTCCTCTTCTTGACAGTTTTTTTTATCAAAATGGCAACTGTTTTATAAATCATTAAGTGAATTCTAAGAACTATAGAGAGGGTAGAGATGGCTTGTAAGAGAGACCCATTATTTTTGTCTATCATTTTTTTTATAGTGAAAATTCATCCTCCATACCTCTTGCCTTACAATAAACAAGAAACAGATGGCCATGTCACTTCACATTGTGCTTCCTAGTGGCAGTAACAATAATACATTACAAGCTTCTCATTTTTAAACTCCCACTATGTGACATACCTTTATCCACATTATTGGAAGCAGTATAAAAATAAAGTAAGGCTTGAAACCTATGTCCCTGACATATTATAGGATCCCATTTATGGGAAATGTTTAGAATAGACAAATCCATGGAGACAGGAAGTACAGATTAGTGGCTGCCAAGGGAGCAGGATAGCGAGGGGATGGGGTGTGACTGCTAGTGGAGATGGGGTTTCTCTTGGGGATGATATAAATGTTCTGGAACTAGATAGTAGTGTGATGATAGTGGCACAACCCTGAAAATCTACTAAAAAATCACAGAATGGTCAGAAAGGGTGAATTTTTTCATATATAAATTATATCTCAACTAAAAAATACATATATATTTATATAAATGTATATTTTTATAAATATACATATAATACATATAAATATATATTATATATTTATATTTGCATATATATTTTATAATATATAATACACATAATATATATTTTGTTATATGTAAATATAACAAATATATATATAAACATAAAATATATATATTTTTAGTTGAGATGTTATATATAATGTTATATATAAATAACATAAATATATATATAAACATAAAATATATATATATATTTTAGTTGAGATGCCATATATATATACATATATATGCACATACACACACACATATACATATGACAAACCTACCTACCACCCAAGACACAGACTTTACAGGTTCAAATCCCAGCCCTAACACCACCTTTTCCAAACCTAAGTTTCCCCAGCTGTAAAATAATGAAAATATCCCATAGGAAGGTAGGGGTAAAAGGAGGACTAAATGAGACCAGGGAGAAGGTGCCAAGACCAATCTACAGCATGATGTCAACACTGAAAATTTATTAGTTAATCTTGACAATTCCATAAGATGAGCAGAACATTCCTGATTTTAGAGATGAAGGAACATCTGACCTGTAAATGGCAAGGACATTGACCCTGTTGCAGAGCCACTAAGTGATAGGGTAGGTGTCTCAGAGCTGAACCTCCTGCTCTTTCATGATACATCACCACATTTCAATGCATCTATTAACAACCTAACATGTACTTGAACTGCTTACTGACTTCCTACTATGTGCCAGACTCTTGAGGACATAAACCTTAAGACAGCCATTACCTGCATAGGAAAAGAAAGGGCAGTACCCAGAGATTAAAGAAATAAGGAACAGGTAAAATGGGAAAGGCACAAAAGTCAGTGTTTTTGCCATGCAATTCAGAATCTAGAGGCCTTCTCTGACCTACAAGAGGACTTTCCCACAAGGAGCAGACCAGAGTAACTAGGCTGAGGAAAACATGATGTAGATGCACGTTTGAGAGGTTCCATGAAAATAACTAAGTACAGTCAGCCACCAACTTCAGTCTGAATACAATTTTTTATTTAGATTTCCAACCTCAAGGTCCAACACTATAGCTACTAGCCAGATGTGGCTATTTAAATTTAAACAAATTAAAATTAAATCCTATTAAAATTGTCATTCCTCAGTTTACTGGGCACATTTCAAGTATGCAATAGCCACATGTGGCTAGTGGCTGCCATATTGGAAAGCACAGAAAACTGAACATGTCCACCACTGCAGAAGGTCTTACGGGGCAGGGCAAATCTAAAACATAAAATCACATCATCAATTGTCAAATTCTAAGGGGAAATACAACATTTTATTTAACACCCTAAAAATGGGCTTTGGTATCCAAGCAAATACCTAGAAATACAACTGCTTGCCTTGGTTGTAAAATAGTATTTAATTCCTCATTTACATAGTTAAGATAATAGTCTCTGATCAGATCTTATTATTCAGGCACAGACAGGATTTTTTTTTTTTTCAGGAGAAAAAATTGCTTTCCTAGACTCTTGTCTTACCATAAAAAAAGAAAACACAGGTAGCATAAGACAAACAGATAATGAGGACACAAGCTCATTGCATCTCTGTTTTGAAAGAAGTATAATTTACTGGTCTTGCAAAGAAAAGTTTAGAACATATGAGGAAACTCCATTGCTCTGGTCCCTGAGTTAATAGTCTTGTGAGTAGAACTGTATTTTCCTCCCAAAGACCTCTCTACATGTTTTCATAACCAATCCAATTTCAATGCAGATGTTCATGATAACTGCCCAGAAATAAACTTATCTTATGAGAAAGGGTCAAATATGCTAATGGAGACCCCTTCTAATTCCCCACCCGTGAGCCACTGTCATATTTGTACTATGGGATGAAGAGATTTTCTATTCATTATCCTATTTTGCCCTGATGAAGTTCACACATACACCACACAATACATATAAGAAGATTATTCATTCATAATGTTGGTATCTATCATCTGACTGGATTTAAATTTTTTAAAGTATAACCGACATACATCTATGCAAAAATTTCATGATTTTTTACAATGCAAACACTTCTATATAAACAACACCAGAAGTAAGAAAAAGAGTATTATCAGCATTTCAGAGTCTGCCTCGTGCAGCCTTCTAAGGATCAACCCCCATCAAGGGCAATGAACATCCGGACTTTCAACACCATTGCTGAGTTTTGACTGTTTGGGTAGCGTTTATGCGTGATACTCTTTTGCATCTAGCTTCCGTCACTCAATAACACACTATCTAGTTTCAACAGACCCTCTTTGCTGCCATAAGGTAGTGATTAAGGGCTTTCCCACTACACTGTATAAAACCATTGCTTACCGAGCAGGTATGGTGTATCAAGTTCTGTTCTACATGCTTTATAAATCTAAACTCATTTTATTCCCAAAACAAGCTCATCAAGAAAATATTATTAAATAGATGAGGACCCTGATATACTAATCTGGCTAGACCATAGTCCCCAATTATTCAATTAAACACTAATCTTGGTGCTGCTGTGAAGGGCTTTTACAGATGTAATTCAAATCCCTCATCAATTGACTTTAAATTAGGAAGATTATCCTGGATGGACCTGATTAGTCAACAGAAAGGCCTTAAAAAGGAGCCTGAGACTTCCAAGAGAGAAGGAAAGCAAGAGGAGGAGGGAGGGACTTTTTTTGAAATAGGTAAGTAACAATAAGCAACTAACTTACACCTGCTAATAATAGATGGTGAACCAATTCACAGTCAAGTGTGTGCAGATCATTTTTGAATTAGAAGCAAAGGAAGAAATGGCAGGCATCAGGGTTATGAGTTTTAGGTTTTTGGTTTTTCTTTTCTTTTCTTTTTTTTGTTTTTTTGTTTTTCTTTCCAAGCCAACCCTGATCCCATCTATTCTTGCATATTGTCCCTGGAGGTACACTCTGATTTTTCAAGTCTGTGGTCAGATCTTAGGTTTAGAGAGTAAGGTCACTGAGTTTGTGGTAAACTGGTAAAAGGAAGTATTTTTTGAATAGTCAGATCTCTCAGACTTGTTATTTTTTTCTCAAAGGAATCTCAGTGAAAGGCTTTCCCTGAGTAGACCTAAATAGATCGAGTAAACCTGTTAAGTTTTTCTGACAACAGAAATTTCTTCCATCATCCTCTTCCCCTTGACGTATATTGCTTAGCAGGACGAAGTCAAATCTCAATAAATATGGACGAATACCATTTGTCTTCTCTTTCTCAGTTTAAAGCTGATTTTTAAATAGTTTTCCATTTAAGACGTACAATTAAAGCCTAAACGGAATTCCTTATTTTCCATTCCCAACCTATTCCTCCTCAAGTCTCTATCTCAAGGATCCATCTCACCGTCACTCAATTTCCTAGGCCAAAATCACAGTTATGTTGAACCAATGGATTCTGCCTCCTAAGCACCTTCCAAAGCTGGCTGCTTCCCTCCATTTCCATCATAAGCACCTCTGTTCAGGCCACGCTGATGCCAAACCCAGACAAGGGGTCCCCCAGTGAACCCAGCATCCGTAAAGCCTTGCTATTACGTACAACACTGTACCCTTTTAAATTTTGAATTAGGTACTGCTTCTCCCCTGCTTAAAATTCTAACAGAGACTGGGTATTTGATGACACCAAAGAATTACTGGAAAGTTACTAAGTGTGATAATGGTATCGTGGCGATATTTTTTTAAAAAGAGTTTTTGTGTTTTAGAGGTTTAGAGTGACATATTCACACATGGAATGACTAGGTGTTTGCTTCAAATAACTTGGTGTGGCTGGGGAGAGGGAATAGATAAAACAAGATTGGCCATGAGATGATAATTACTGAAGCTGGAGTCATTATACTTTTCCATTTTTGTGTATGTTCGAAATTTTCAAAATTCCCAACGACTCCTGAATGCACATAGAGTGAAATTCCAAGAATGTGTCTTGGTCCAGAAAGCCCTGTAAGATCTTCCTCCTGCTTACCACTCTCAGATCTCCTCCAGAAGCCGGTTCTGTCCAGTAACTATGGAAGAGCTACCAAGTAGACTATCTGTGCGCCTTGCTCATGCCAAGCTCTTTGACACTTTGGGGACTTTACAAACGCCCTTGCCTCAGTCTGGACAGGTTCACCCCAGATGTTCTCAGAGGTGGCTCCCGCTCCTTCAGGTGCCAACATTCCTCAGGAGGGCCTTGTCTGATCATGCTATCTGGAGATATTTTCCCTCCTTACCTTCATCCTCCCAACCCTCTGCACTCCTCCTTTCTACTCAATCTCTTATTTTCTTTTACTCTGTTGCTATATTTTCTTCATAATACTTAACATTTTTGAAACCCTCTTATATCTCTAGTATGTCATTTTAGAAATAAGTCATTTGTTGTCAGTATCTCCTCTATTACCAGAATATGTGCTCAGACATAATTGGGACCTTGTCTGTCTAGTTCACGTGCATAGTCTCTGTGTCTATCATAGTACCTAGCACCGTAGGATTCCAATGAAGATACATGAAATGAACTCTCCATTAGACCTGGTCATTAAGGTTGCATGCATATCATGGGAATGTCAATAAGAATAATTGATGTCTTGAGGTGACTGGGTAGCATAGTGGTTGAGTGTCCAGTTCTTGGTTAGAACTCAGTTAGAGATCTCAAGATCTCAAGGTTGTGCAACTGAAGCTCTATGCCCAGTGCAGAGTCTGCTTAAAACTTTCCCTCCCTCTCCGTCTGACCCACCTCTAATCCCCCCTACCGTCTCTTCCTCTCACATAAATACTTCTTTTAAAAAAAGAGTAACTGATGTCTTAGAATGTTAAATTATCCTTACATGTATATATCTGTAGTGTCAATGAATATTTAATATCTATGGAATTCTTCCAAATTAAATATATATCAACATAATGAATAATTAAATGTTTATACAAATTAATACAATTAATGAATAATTAACACCTCTGGGTTTCTTTAGAATTACATAAAATATATACATGCATATACACATATACATAGTCATTATTCTAATATCAAACATATAATAAGATTATTGGTTAATGTAGAAAGAATATGACAGTTTAGGATTGCTGCCTTTTTATAAAAAAAAATAATCTGTTAAATGTATTGTTGTCAGACCTACACTTTAAAATTCATTTCTAAGATTCTTAGCTGGTGTTAAACCATGTCAGCATAATAAGCAAGTTTTGATTTCCTTTCAGATGATCCTAGCTGCTGAAAGAATTGATTTTTAAGATTTTTTTTTCCCATTGACCTAGAAGGCTGTGAAGAACAGATAGCTCTCCTTAATCTCAAAGATCCAAGCCAAGCTTACATTCCTTGGTCATTATTCAGATGTCACCTTCAGAGCTTGCGTCTTTACAAATCTTTGGAGAAACACAAATGTATTAGTGTACAACACTGCCTGATAGGCTTTAAACCCTCTCTGAAATGTTATTTTAATATTGATAGCTTAACATCATTCATTCAAGGACAATTATGCCCAGTTATCATAGATATAAGCAAGTATATTTTTAATTTTACTATACCTATCTTCTCACATATAATTTTTTTTCTGTGGCTAGATAGGGAACACAAGATCACCAGAAGTGTTAAATAATATGTGGCTTTTTAGTTGGTAGGATGAAGAAATAGGAGAGAGATTCTAGCAACTTGGTTTTTATTTGGACTAAAGAGGCTGTAGTTTGTTTCATAGACAGGTTGGTTCCAATGAGAAGGTACAATTAATAGAAGCAAAAAGCAAAACTCACTACAGAGATCCTCCCAGTATTAGATTTTAAAAATTCTATCAATAGAGTTCTAATTTGTTTCAATGCTCACAGAGCAATGTTAGACCGGACCTCCTTTTGCAGAAAAACCTAGAGACATTTTGCATTGTGTCTCTAGCAACTACGGTCTGAATATAATTCTTTGAACAAACTCCTCTACTGCACACAGTTGTCCTCACACCCAGGAGCTTACCAAATTTCTAAATAATTCCTATTAATTTATTCTATTTATTTTTTATTAGTTACAAAGGCAAAATTTAGTCATTCATCAGTTGCATATAACACCCAGTGCTCATTACATCAAGTGCCCTCTTTCGTGCCCATCACCCAATTACCCCATCTCCCCACCCACCTCCTCTCAAGCCGACCTCACTTGTTTCCTATAGTTGAGTCTTTCATGGTTTGCCTCCCTCTCTGTTTTTATCTTATTTTGTTTTTCCTTCCCTTCTCCTATGTTCAACTTTTTTTTTCCTCTTAAATTCCACATATGAGTGAAATCACATTATATTTGTCTTTCTCTGACTAACTTATTTAACTTGGCATAATACCCTCTAGTTCCATCCACAACATCGAACATGGTAAGATTTCATTCTTTTTATGGCTGAGTAATATTACATTTTATATAAATACTACATCTTCTTTATCCATCTGTTGATGGACATCTGGGCTCTTTCCACATCTTCACTATTGTGGACATTGCTGCTATGAATACTGGGGTACAGGTGCCCCTTGAGATCACCACATTTGTATTTTTTAGGAAAATACCTAGTATTGCAATTGCTGGGTCCTAGGGTAGCTCTATTTTTGATTCCTTGAGGAACCTCCATCTGTTTTCAGAGTGGTTGCACCAGTTTGCATTCCCACCAACAGTGTAAGAGGGTTCCCCTTTCTCCACATCCTCAGGAACATTTGTTGTTTTCTGACTTGTTAATTTTAGTCATTCTGACTGGTGTGAGGGGTATCTCCTGTGGTTTTAATGTGTATTTCCCTGATGCCAGCCATGTGGAGCATTGTTTTCATGTGTCTCCTGGCCATTTGTATGTCTCCTTTGCTGAAATGTCTGTTCATGTCTTCTGCCCATTTCTCGACTGGATTTTTAAATGTTTTTGGTGTTAAATTTGGTAAGCTCCTTATAAATTTTGTAGATAGCCTTTTATCTGATGTGTCCTTTGCAAATATCTTCCCCTATTTCATAGGTTGCCTTTCAGTTTTGTTGACTGTTTTTTCTGCTGTGCCTGCTTATTTTAAAACCCAAATTGGAGGCTATCCTCCTTTAGAAAGACTTGTTGACTAATGTCTCATTTTCAAGTCCATCCCACCCTTCTACATGCTCTGATGTTACTGACTTCATGCTTTAATTGCTATTATTTTTCACAATAAATTGTCATTCACTTTCTTAGTGTTTATCACACACAGTAAATGGGACTCTCAAAGACAAAGGCTTGGATTTTTGTTCTCCGGGGCTTGCCTGGGGCCTTGGCACAATGCCTCCCCAGAAGACACTAAATGAAAGAATAAAGGAGCAAACAGACAAGTCAATGAAAGAAGAAAGCCAGTACCTCTTTAAATTTCTAGTTCCCATACAGCTCCCAACACTACGTTTCCACTTCAGGTCCAGTATCATCTACTTAATTTTCATTCCTAAACACTGTTAAACTTTGAAGTTCATTATCACTGACGTGTCCACAATGGCTTATGACTAATTTTTCATTGTGGCTTCCTTAAAGAGTGGCTCATAGTTAGGTATTTTTTAATCAATGCCTTCATCTTTGTGAATGGAGGTGCTCATGGATCCATCATTTAGATGCTACAGATTCTGCAAAGTGATTGTGGGCTTTGTTCCCCTCCCTCTTTTTAAGTTATATATACAAGTAGTACATGAGAATAACCTCACTGAAAAAAAACTCAAACAATATAGAAAAACTTGGAAACTCTCTCTTACTACTTCACCTAACCTATTTCCCTCCCTGGAGGCAAATTTATTAACAACATCAGACCCTTTCCTTTTCATTTAGCGATTTGCATATACATACACGTTTTGTGTTGTTTGTGTGGGAGCCTTGTATGAAGGTCAAGTCTAAAGGTTTTGTAAACTTCTCTGTTCAATTAAAAACACGTCTCAGAGATAGTCCCATGTCAGAAACATACCTCATACTTTTTAACTACTAGTATCCCTTAATTTGGATACACCATCGTTTAATCATTCCCGTACTGATCAAAATACATGCTATTCTATTTTTGTCTCTTAAAAATCCCTGAAAAGGTCTCTTTATATAAAGGTGCCAGGAATTACTGGGTTTAAGAGTATGCATAGATAAGCTTACTGGAATATAAGCTTGTTTCTCCAAATCCTTACAAACAGAGTGGGTATTAACAGTTTTTGTTTGTTTTTGGTTTTGGTCAATTTGATGATACCAATATTTCCATAGGACCTAATCCAGGCCGGAAATGCCTATGGTGCACTGTGATTGGCACCCATGTTCAACTGAAATATACCACACAGACCTTAAGGGGCTCCTACTCAACTCTTTTCAGTTCCCATCCCAGTAACATCAACATGGATTCAAAATAAGTTCATGTTTAAACATCAAGAAGGAGGAACTGTGAATAGTGTCTGCATAGAAACTATCTTGTTACACCCTCTTAATACCTGATGACGTAGAAAAATTTTTCCTTGTTTTATAGATGACCACACCTGAGCTGACTCCCCAAGGGCCCCCTGCTCTGCTTCATACCATAAAGTCCTAAACTTCCTGAGAATTAGAGAATTACACCAGAGTTCTATCCACTTTAACCTTCTTCAAGCTGTTATTCTTCCTTGATTCCTAAGATACTGCTTTTGAGTATCACTATCCACACCGGAAGTGAAAATGCCTCTACCCATTATTTTAAAAAACCCTATGGCCTTAGAAACACCGTTAGCACATAAATACTAGAAGATGACAAATATTTGCATAGTGGAAATAGAAGTGATCTTCACTGGGCACCCACCCTTTTTTGTTGTTGAAGAGTTCCTCAGATTATTCTCCAGAACTAAGGTCTAAGACATGAAACAGCAGAGAATTAACATAAAGTATATGAGAATAGGTATTGCACTTGTTACATCTTGACAATATTTAAGAATTAAACATTTAAAAGCTCTATCCTGGACAAAAATCAATAAAATAAAAGAAGCCACAGTCATTCTGTTAATTTTTTTAAAAGTTCTCCAATATTTCCAACAAAAAAATCTGTACTAAGGAAACAAATTAACTTTCATACCACTCAAGTTCTCCTGAGTTGCAGGGTGGGTTTGGGGTGGGGGGGGAGTATATCTTTTAGCACCAAATAAAATGAACAGAAAAATGCTTTCTAAAATGTTGAAAGGCATGAAATGAAAGGTTAAAACATTTCACCATGCATATGTTATTCTGGAAACTTGAAGGTATCGTCTACATGAGAATGGCACTTTAAACATTACTTGAATGTGCTTTCTGAAAGTATGGAATGATCAAT
This sequence comes from Lontra canadensis, assembly GCF_010015895.1. NCBI lineage: Eukaryota > Metazoa > Chordata > Mammalia > Carnivora > Mustelidae > Lontra > Lontra canadensis. The sequence continues at coordinate 17,271,863 of NW_022631029.1, forward strand.
TCTTTTTTAAAACCCTTAATGTAACAGTACTCTTACTTTGCCTGACAGATGACAAGGCTCAGGAAAGGCAAAGATCAGAACTGCAGGAACAAAAATAAAGTTGGCACCAGATCCACTTCGCCTTCATGCCAACCCTTTCTTCTCCCTTATCATACAACAAAGCAAAAAAGAAAAGTATTGAATATGAAAACCAGAGAGATTTCCCATGACTGAGCCTTGGCAAGTACAAATGCATTAGTAATGGAGCTGATTCCTGTGACCTTTTCAATTATGATAATCCCTCAAAGAAAATTAAAACCATTTTCTAAAACATGGTCCAAAGAGTTCCATAGATAATTGAAGAAAACATTTAGGAACATCCCTGGCATTGTTTTAAAGTATGTACATACTTAACACACATCTGTTCTACTCGACAGCCTTTCCAGGCATGATTTTCATGAGCAAAAGGTCAATCTAACTTGAAAGACATTTTTTCAAAGTCTGTGTTTCCAGAAATTTTGCTCGTCATTTCTCTTATACATATTTATATTGTGAAATGGGAGAGGGGGACTATATAGCGGTTTCTGCCTCCTGAGGACTTGTAGGTCAAATGACTAATGGATACTCCATTTAAAACATATCCTTTTATTTTAGATACAACAAGTATATAAAGTGGCACTAGAGATCCAGGATTTTCAATGGATTTCTTGTGAGCAAACATTTCCTCAAAGCACGGAAACATGTATATATATTACTTAATTTAATGTAAAATTATTCACCATGTTTGCATGTGCTGAAATGATGAATAAGCAAACAGTATTTAAAGAGATAAAGATCACCTCATTGCTGGACTTGAAGGATTTCAGTTGAGAGCCCAAAAGGAAAGCCAAGTTTATAGATATGATATCTAAGAAGCTGAGACCTTGCTCTTCCACTCTGTCCTCCCTCTTGGCCTTATGGCATTTAGCTGGGCAGCTAACCCATCAGAGCCTCAGTTTCTCATTAGTAAAATGAAGGTATTGGCATGACACGGTACAATTGAAACACTGAAACACTACTATCCTAAGGATTAAGTAAACTAACAGAAAAGAAAAGGCTTAAAAATTACAGAGTTACATTATGTAAACAAAGCAAATGGTGTTAAAATTACTAGTTCTTATTTACAGTTAGATTTGCAGTATCCGTGAGCATATACCTACTGTAGCAGATCTGAGACAAGTCACCCTGTGCTGGAAACTATAAAATGAATTCTGATTCATAGAAGCCCTTCTACTGCATTCTGATTTTTCTAAGGGGAAATCAGAGCCTTAATTAGAGAGAATGAAAAAAAAAAAAAAGGTATTTGTTTCAAATTTTTAGTTCTGTTACAGAGACCTATTGAGAACCAGATACAGAGCTATTAAGCCACACTGCAATTTATAAATAAATAAATAAATAAATAAATAAATAAACAAACAAACCCCTTAAATTCCATCATCAGGACAGAAGATCAGCCCCAAACACACACTACAAAGGATGGGAAATGGCTAATGAAGACTTCCATAACAGGATTATGACCCTTAATTTCATCGGGAAGGTGTTCTATTGTTAGAGTTCAAGCACACGGAGAAAAAACATCACGGGAGCAAAAATAACTATCCCATAAAAGAATACTTTGCATTGGTGCAAGCATAATTTCATTTTTACCTAATTCAAGTATCACAGAACAAAGAACTGGAAGGAAGAGGGATAAACAAAAAGCCCAGCACTTTGGAGAGAAACGTTCTGCACTCAGACTGGAAAGGACAGGGCAACCTGCGTGCCTTTGTGGAAACAAAGTCCCCAGCAGCTGGAGGGAAGCAGGAGGATGATGCCTTCCCAATTCGCCTCCAAACCTATTAGCAACCCTCAGATTCAAGAGTTACAAGTCCCTCGAAACAAACAGTGGGAAATGGGGAATACATCATCTTTTTTGGAGAAAAGATGAGTTTAAAACAGCAAAAATATGTATGTTTTTTCACAGAGGAGGAACTGAGGAAAGTAATTATTTTGGGACTTGCAGGGACCTCTTACTACAAAACCGACTTACTTGTAAGAATCTGGAAGCAAGCATCCCTTTATGCAAATTCACCATAGTGAGTACTTTTTAAACGCTGAAGATACTCATACACTTGCAACAGTTTAGGGAAATGAAGGAGGCAGAAGTCACTTCAGCAAAGAGGTTCAAAGATGCGTTTTTCTGTGCCTGCCTTTTCTTAAAGGACTCCCCCGTAACTTCTTCCCAAATTCTGTGTGACCATTCCATAAAGTAGTCTCAATGGGCTTCTCATTCTTTATTTGATGCCAAGGAAACATCACAGGGTTCACAGATATTAGAAAATTTATCAAATGGCAAGATAAGTTATGGAGACCCAGTCTAAAGATCATTCCCTCTTCCCGCTGTCTTCATTACTTTTGTCCAATGATGATTCACAAAGCATAATCATCATAAAGCTATGCACTAGTCAGTTTTCCCCCCAAAAGCAGCAAGCTTCAAGAAGCCTGTATTTTCCACTTATATCCCCAACATCGTCACTGCATCTCATACACAGAAAAAAAGTTCCATACACACTAGCTATTTTAGTTATTTTAATTAACACTGCCTAAGCATTGTTTCAAATTATACTTATATTGAAAATCTTGAGTCTTTTAGGAATTTTTAGTTCTCCCCTCAAATTTTCCAGTAACTGGAAATGAGTATGTTTTTATAAATATGTTTACATAATGACTATGTAAACAAAGACATTTACTTACCTACACTTTTTACAGATGCGCCAAGAAAATATTTCTGCATCAAGATACTATCCGCCTTCTAATCTATAGATTTTTCCCTTTATCATGAAGATTGAAAGGGAGAGGGATGCAAAAGTTTATATGTAGAAGAGGCAAAATAAAAGATGGTAGAGAAGCAAGTTCCCAGATGTCAGGGAATCAACTGGAGAGAGTTCATAATGCCAATTCTGTGGACCCATCCCAGGATAGGTACCCCATATTCCTAAACGCTGAGGGAAAAGAGATGAGTTACAAAAATTCATGGGTAAGTACAAGGCAGTTTCTCTTGGTTTCTTTTTAAGTTTTATTTTCAGAACAAAATGGATTATAAAAGAGTAAGAAGTGGAGCTTACTGTCATTATATTTTATTATTCTTGATCTCTACCACCTCCAGTAATTTTGTTGTTCCTTATTGTCATATATCTAAATTAACAAAGAATTTAATATGTTTCTTAGATTCTAGGTAGAGATGAATTTTGGTAACATAGTCACTGGTTAGGAAAATGGAAATCAGCACATAATCATTATGAAAGGAGACTATTATTACACTGACAAGTAACATGGGGTAACAACTAAAAACTAAATATATATGCATTTCATATTTTCTTCACTTTTTTTTCTTCTCCCTGTCCCTAATATGAATCAGAATGTATATGAGGATATTACCAAAAATCAAAGAAAGCCTTGTAGATCATGTAATTGGTTTTGCTTATCGCAATAGTCTTTCAAAAAAAATAGATATTTTACTATTTTTCATAGCAAATTTATTTAAAATCCCACAGTATTACATTTTGGCCTGAAACTTTGTGTTCCACTTCTATTCACTCCTAGATCACATCTCAGTATTTAAATGCTTTTTTTTTTTTTGCCTTTTTTTTGTTTTTTTCTTTTTCTTAATTTAGAATTTCTAAAACCTATTTGGATGTTTATTCTTCGGCATTATAAGTACATATTACCTCCCACCAGGCACATCATATACCTGTGTGTATGTTGGCTTGCCTTTCTCCAACCCACATAAACTTGATAGAAGAAGGACATAACTGCCCCCACTGCTGTAATTCCAGCTCCTAGAAGAAGGGCTAGCAGAGGGCAGGTACTTGGGGCAATGCTGGCTGTTAGATAAACCCCAATGTCACTCTAGCACTTCCTTAGTAAATGTGTTCTGAACTTTCAGCTGGATGTACAGCTGCCTCAAAGAGACAGCACAACCTCTAGTCTTAGACAGACTGCTTTTGCCCCTTCTTGTCTCTTTCCTCCTTTCTGCTGGCTAAAATGTGATGGTAATGACCAAATTACCCAAATTACTCATTACTCAAATGACCAAATTACCATCTCATTACTCAATTAGATGCTCCTCCTCCCGTGTTCACACACCCACATGTACACACCAACCTGCACATGCGCACACAACCACACTTCCTCATGCTTCCTCTTTTGTCTCAATATATCAAAAGACGGGGAGAAAGAGACCTTATTCTGTAAGCTGCTAGTCCCTTCCTTGAATCAGGAAGCAACATTTTCAAGTGAACCCCAATGGTCTCAAATCAGCTTTCTCCGGCCATCACTAGGACATCAGGACTTACTCAGAAACTGACAGACTCAGACTTGGGACACTCATATTTAATACTGCATGTGAAGTGAATGGATTATTTGCTCTTTTCTTTTCTTTCTCTACTTTCAGCCCCACAATTGCTATCGCCCACACAAAAACCCAGCGTTACCTCTAGGCATTGTCATTTTACCACGTGGATAACTCATGGTTAAGGGGTACCCATAAAACCCTGGAAAGAGGGAAATTCAACGTTGAGTCACTCACTCCACAGCTGAACAAAACTGATTTGGACTCAGCATTCATCATGGTTGCATTCCACTGGGGGGGAAACACACAAGCCAAAACACAATGCTGTTTTCTTCATAGAGCTGAACACCACTGGAAAATAAAATAGTCTGGCAGAGAACTGCTTGCAGTGGGGGTAGTACGCTATGCTTACAACACCTGGCATTATGCTTGTTTACACTGTGTACATGGAGGTTAAAAATCATGTCCTTCTTTAAGCTCAGTAAATGGCTATGTCTTTTGACTAAGTTCTGTCTGATACTCAAAGCTCCCGAACTCTTTTAGAAATTGAGGTAACGTCTCTTATCTAATTTACAAACACAGTTCAGCGGCAGAAACTGTTATCTCGAAAAGGGTAACATCTTGGCACTGAAAAATGATAACCACCCTCTTTATTCTCTGGAGATGTCACCTTACGTTAGAGGCAGGTGACGGTTTGTATTCTTTGACAGTATTGCTCTACCACCAAGTTTTATAATAAATTTTTTTTTCCTCCTTTTTTTTTTTTAAGCCAAGAGAGGAGATAAAGAATCGATGAGATGTCAACACAGAGCCCACACAGGACAAGATGTAGTCTCTACATAAAGTTCTACAGGAGTCAGCAGGGAGAGCAGAAATAATTTATCCTAGGAATCCTGACAAGTACCATCATCTACACTCTGTTAAGTGGTTTACATTGTTTAAAAAAAAAAAAAAAAGACTTAAGATGGGTCTTACACCATTCACCTTTACTTCCATCACTTAAGGAAATTCAATCAAAGGCTGAAGGTAAAGATACCAGTTCTTGTCAAATCGAGGTATTGAAGGTGGCTTTGATCACAGCAATTCTCAGAAAGTTCAGATGTAGTGAGGCACTAAAGATAAAATGTGATGTATGTACAACGATTCACTCCAGTGTCCAATATTTCAATTATTATACTTCATATTTTACTCCATAAAATAGCCAAGAGGAGATATCATCTGTAGAATACACACACATATATATGTAGGTGTATATGCATGTCTGAGTGTATATACACACATATATACATATATACCTGTGTACACACACACATATATATGTGTACACACAGACACACACATATACATAGGAGACAGAAAAAGAGATTTCTGGTTTTTAAAAAAAATAAAGAAATGAAGAAGAAAGTTCATACCATTGTTACTTGCTAAATATAAATAATTACCCAGTATCGGTAATCTTCAAAGCTGTACTGAATTATTCATTTAATCTTATTAAAACCAGAAATGTAAGTAACACTTCTGAATATAACTCCGAATAATATAACAAGATAATCATAAACCCATCACAAAAATTCATTTATGGACGAGAACACCACTTAACCTCTGTTGCCAAAAAAGCCACAAAATTCTAAAGCCACTCATTTCTGAAATGAGACCTCAATGAAAAGTTGCATCTTTCAGCTCATCTCCAGTTTTCTGAATTGTGCATCACAGTACTTACTACATGTGCTCCCTGTGTGTAAGACAGACTACAAATAACCGCTTGAATGGGAGTTTTACTTAAAATTCTGTGTATTTCCCATTTTTTAAAGCAAAAGATCTTGTATTTGATCAGTTTGGCTTTTAATTTTAGTTATACTTATTTTAAAATATGCTAAGATATTCCTGACATCTCAAAAGAGCAAATTATTACTGTCTGTCAACTCATTTTTAGGAAAGCTATATCATAAAAAATGTATAGCTTCATATAATTAAAAAAATTCAAGCAGTGTGCATTGACTAAAGTAATATGGACTATTAAATAATTCAAAATTGTGTTTAGCGGCAGCAGCTGTTTAATTAAAAGGTAAAAACTGAAACTAATCCACTATGGTTGACAGAAATACAGCCTTATCAGTAGTTAGATCCCCTAGGATAGAGAATATGGATATGAATTCAAGAAGTCATGAGCTTCATTTAATGAATATAATGAAAATAACCACAATAAATCTGTACAGAAACATATTTTACATCAAAGATTTTTCTGGATGTTGCCTCACTTTTAATTTCCTTGAGGCTAATAATTTTGCATTTCAATGTAGCAAAAAAAAGAACATATTAATGTACATATTGTCAACCATTGATGCATACAGCTTTTATTAGAGGGTCCACAGCTTAAGCTCAGCTCACAAAGTGACTAGAAAATTCTCAGAACCAGTTAATTCCTTCAAAGCTCTGAACTCTACTTGGGCTCAGATCATGATCTCAGGGTCCTGGGATTGAGCTGCACATCGCCACATCCGGCTCTCTGCTCAGGAGGGAAACTGCTTCCCTTCCTCTCTCTCTGCCTGCCTCTCTGCCTATTTGTGATTTCTGTCTGTCAAATAAATAAATAAAAATATTTAATTAAAAAAAAAAAGCTCTGAACTCTAGGCTACCTATTCAACATACTTTCACATAATTATCCTTTAACCTGAAGATACACACATGGACAACAAAAGACATAAAGTTAACCAACGTCATCCACAATTGATTAATTGAACTTTATAACTCCCTTGAGAATTTTTTTTTTCACCTACCATATATATTGGGGGAAAAAAACTCCTTGGCAAGTGAAAAAAGAAACTAGGGATAGTGAGGATGATTTAAGTATTTATGACAAGACAGAGGATCATAGATGGGAGGGAAAAATAAAACAAGATGAAACCAGAGAGGGTGGCAAACCATAAGAAACTCTTAATCTTGGGGAAAAAAATTGAAGGTTGCTGGAGGGAAGGGGGGTTAGAAGTATGGGGTGGCTGGGTGATGGACATTGGGGAGGATATGTGCTATGGTGAGTGCTGTGAATTGTGTAAGACTGAGGAATCACAGGCCTGTACCCCTGAAACAAGTAACACATTATATATTAATAAAAAAAATAAAAAATATGTAGAGTGTTTCCATTCTTTGGTCTAGGATTTCCAATTCCAGTCAATTTTCTTCTGAAACAATAAAACATATGGGCAGAACTTTTTATACAAATAAGCTTATTGCAGAAATGTTTTGAATATCAGGAAAATTTAGAAACTAATATAAATTTCATTGCTGAAAACTTACCAAAAAATTATGTCTCAATTCGACAATGGACTATTATAAGCCCACTAAGAATTAGACAAAACTATTCAAATGTATTACATTCTATGTGACAAAAAAACAAATGATTGAAAAGTAAATGCATTTTTATGAAACAAATTATATGATCAGAAGACAAAAAAGATAAAGAATGTTTTCTTCGCTTGTTCTTATGCTAAAATAAATCATGTTAATTGGCTTTCTCATTATCTGCTAAAAAAAAAAAGCTTTTTTAAATGCTTATTTTTATATTGGAAATTCCCCAGTTTACCCTAGCTGTAATTCAGACAACAGATTTGAAAAGTATGAAACCAGGCAGACCAATGAAAGAGCACTGTAGTAACACAGGCAAGTGAGGTAGAAATGAAAATGGAAAGTAGTAGGAAAGTATAAAAAGTAGAGAAATGACTTGTTTTTTGAACAGTTGCAGTGAAATTAAAAATGCACCTCCACATACACAAATATATATATATACATATATATACATACACATATATAAGTATATATATGTAACTCTCTACATCTTTCTCTCTCTCTCTCTCTCTATATATATATACACAACTCTCTCCAACTCTCTCCCTCTATACATACATACACATACATACACATGCATGTATAGAGGGAGAGAGTTGGAGAGAGAGAGAGAGAGTGTGTGTGTGTGTGTTACTTCCAGAGAATAAAAAGAAATTTGATTCTATAGATTTCCTTTACTTACACAAAGGAAAGAAGACCAAAAAAAGGGGGGGGGGAGGTCCCTCTTGAACTTCACAAATGAGAAAGATAAATAGTTGACAAGTTTTTTACTTTCATAACAAGTGTCCTGAGGATTTTATTTATTTGCATAGTACGGGGCATGCAGAGCAGAACACAGGAGTCTTTAATTAGGGAGAACAGGTGGCGGAGAGTCACAGGGTGAATGCTGGCCACGACTCTATCCTGTGCCAAAAATTATAGACTTGAACTATGGAAGGCATTTTCAGGGTGAGTTACCTGTCTCCAAGTAGTCATCTCTTGAGTGGAGTTCAAGCTCCGCTGCTATGTTTGTTAAACGATGTTTACTCTACTTCATGTGCATCAATTGCAATTTACCGACTTACAAATTAGTGAAATTCCCCACACAACATACAAACCTCTTTCTGCAGTTGAGGCAAGATCTTTCCCTGCTAAATGGCCCTATTTCTCTAACTGGGGTTTGGAGATGAATTCTCCTCAATGGTATATTAAGTGTTGCAACGTTGGAATGACTTCATACATGGCAGAAAAACACTTACATGGGCTGAACACCGAGGAATTTTAGGGCAGTGAAACTACTCTGTATGATACTATAATGGTACATATACATACTATGGTACATAGATACATACTATTGTAATATTTGTCCAAACCCATAGAATGTACAATACCAAAACCGAACCCTAAGGTAAACTATAGATTTGGGGTGATAATGATGTGTCCATGTAGGTTCATTGATTCTAACAAATGTACCACTCTAGTGGGGGATGTTGACAATGGAGGTTATACATGTGTAGAGGTTAAGAGATCTATAGAAAATCTCTGGACCTTCTGCTCAATTTTGCTGTGAGCTTAACACTGCTTCAAAAAAAAGTCTATTATAAAATATGTATATAGCAATAGAAATTTATTAAAATTTTTCTGCCATGAAAAACCGTGAGTTCACAAAATGATTGGCCATGCATGTCTACAAATAGCAGCCATCTGATCTTCAAGTTCATGATCATCATTTGCACTCAACCTTTGATTCTCAATTGTACAGCTCTGCACATATGGGCACATTGTTGTGCACTGAAGTGCTTTAATTTACCACTTGTTTGGCCTTGGGCAAGTTACATAAAATCCTACGCCTCAGTTCTCTCATCTATAAAATGGGAGAAATAAGGGTACCTACTTCTCCTGGGGCTCAGCTAAGTGCTGAGCACATAATAAGGACTTTAAAAATACAAACTCCTTTTGTTATTATTGACCACAACTGAAGGCCTGTAAATCTCCTTTATTTTTATTAATATCACATGGAGTGATCATAGAGGAAAACACGGCACATTCAAAATAAATAGGCAATGCTTGAAATTCATTGCTTCGGTGTGGAATTTTTACTGGGCTTTTGAATTGTCTTCAGACTTATTCAGCATAATAAACCACTAGATGAATTACTTACAACTGCATCTTAGAAACTGTAATTTTTCAGTATGATTCTTCATCTACATTTGAAGCTACCTAGTTGCAAAAAGACCTCAAAATAAATAATTTCGGCTTCTCCCCCACCCCCCAAGAATTTATAATCTACTCCCTGGCTTATTCTTTGATACAGGAAACTTCCAAAATTTGATTTGCCGAAGATAACAAATTTATTTTCAGGAGTAATATTCCTGATCTAATATGACATAGTAAACAATTCAGAAGTTTCACATTATCAGGGAATTACATTTAGGAGATCAACTGGGGATCTCTGTAACGAGCATTCACCTTGCTAGAGAAATGCTACTCTGCATTTAATCTTATAATATTCCCTTCCGGGTGTACAAGACAGCTTGTTGGAAAATAGAATGATTCTTGGCTCTATTTAAAAACAGAGAGAGAGAGAGAGAAGGCAGGTAAAGGACACAGTACCATGCAAATGACATTTAGATGCCATTTGAATTCTAAAGTATTGATTGAAATTTCAAAAATCTCCATTTGAAGAAATTCTGAAAATTTGTTCTAAGTGAGTATGAAATAGGATAGAGCTTGGTACTTAAGATAGGGTCAGTCTATACTGTTGTCGTGCAAGTGTTTGTTTTACTATTCTTGCAACTGTCTGTATGCTTGACAATTTTTAGAGCAAAAAGTTGGAGGGAAAACCTGTTGTTGAAAAGTTGGGGCAACAGAATTCTATAAGCAGTTTTCTCATTGGATACATCGACTATGTATTTACTCTTCTCTTGGAAAAAGCATGTTCTCTCCCCCCACATCACCCAGGTGCCCTGGAGGAGGCCCACTCCAGCATTTGAGCCTCTATAGCTTTCCCACAGAATCAGCAGAATTCTGTACTCTTGGCCATTTGGATTGGCTCAGGGATGGGAAGAGACTAAAGTTGAACCAATCTGATTGAAGCCCAGGATTTCTGTTCACCAGTGAGAGAGGTTTTCCCTTTTCCTACTGAGCATGAATGGAGGAAAGAGAGGGAAGGCCTATGGCTGAAAGTAACCACGTTAAAACCATGATCACACCGTCTGCTGGAGAATGAAGTCGGTATCAAGGAAATAGATTTGAGAGAGAAAGAGAGAAACCTAAATAAAGCTACACCTAAGGCCAAATCTAGCATAGTACTGCTCAATTATTGGAGCCAATAAATTCCATTATTCGCTTAATCTAGAACGGTCCTTGCTTTGCTGCTTACAAGTGAAATTGTTCTAACATGCCAGTAGGCAAGACAAAAATAGCTGAGTCATGACTAAAGAACGCCCCCCTTGTTTTTTTTACCGCATACACTCTGAGATCATTATTCTATCATTTGCTGCCAAATGGAGAGAAAAGTTGGTTCCTAAGGATCCACTCGGCCAAAAAAAAAAAAAAAATTAGAAAACATCTATTGGAGTCATGAGTGACTTGTCAGTTAAGTTCAGCAGCAGTAATGCCTTCTAAAAAACAGATCTTTTCTCACCAGTGGGTATTTATATAATTACGGTCAATTACAATTTAGAATTTCTGGGGCATGGGGCTAACTTACAGTGACATTTAAGAGCTTTGCTAAATTTCCCCATTCATCCTGAAGATTTCTGGAGTAACTATGTTGTAATTAAGTAATTTTTTTTCTTTTCATTTTTATTATAATTTTCTTCTTCAAGTTTGGTAATTACCCACGACTCCAGGGTACCTTCCTTTAGAAGGGGAAAAAAAGTAAAAAGACCACCTGATTTTCAACCAACATTTAGACGAGGTTTTGTTGCCTGCTGAGTGATGAATGCTGATGTGTACAGCAACCTCTGATGAGATTCTTTTAAGTTCCCACTCCCCCCCTTCCAAAACCCAGAGGCTCCCAAAAAAATTATTAAATTGCCCGAGTGGGTAATTGAAAACAAAACAAAAAGTGAAACCTGACATTATGATTATTCAGCATCTTCTACACAGGAGGTAATGTTTAAGAAACCCCTGGGAAATGTGCAAGCAAAGCCTATTACTGTGGGTTTTACATATGCCTCACCAGTACAGATTTTATGAAGACATACCTTTTGAGCTTTATGCAATGGAGAGGAAAGATAGGTCTCATTGGATTAAGTTATTCTAACTGCATTTACTTCTCGCAAAGAAGTACATCACATTCATAAAAAACCGCCAGAGGCCTTTAAATTTTAGGTCAATAGCACCAGACTATTACACGTTCCTAAGAGAAGCTATAACGGGTTGTGTCGATATTACAGAATATTAGGCTCTTTTTGAAGAAGGAGAAGGAAGGGACTGATGATCATGACACCACCACCCATCATCAACTACTGTGGAGTGAGGACTCACTCCATCCAGGTACCCAGCCCCCTTGAGGAAGGGTTTTATTAGGGACAGTTGAAAAAAACAAATGAGAAATAAGTGAAAAAGTTAGTTGTCTAGCCTATATAATCATCCAACTCATGGGTTTAAGAACCAAAATTGAAACCCCATTTTTCTGACTCCTAGAACTGCATTCGAAACTGTATTTCAGGTGTTGAGAGCAGGACATGACAGTGTTTATTTGAGTTTATGATTCATGTATGTTTCAGGTTTCTCTGAAACCACCTATTTTTTTTTTTTAAGATTTTATTTATTTGTTTGGGAGAGAGAGCAAGAGCACAAGAGGAGAAGGAGAGGGAGAAACAGACTCCCCTCTCCCCCCCACCAAGCAGGAAGCCCGATGTGGGACTCAATCCCCAGATCCGAGGACCCCAGGATCATGACCTGAGCGAAAGGCAGTTGCTTAACCAACTAAGCCACCCAGGCACCTTCTCAAACCATCTTTGATCAAGTCTAGTCACATGTAGTTAGAGATTCCTTCAGTAATCTTATCCTTCTCTAGCTTTTGGGTAATCAATCATGCCGTTTCTTCTATGTAGTACGTATTTCCTCTCCTTCCTATTTCTACCTATAGAAAACTGCCTTCTATTTCAAAGCCCCATTACTCCTTTATTTCACAAGTATTTGTTAGGTGCCACCTATGTGCAAGATATGACCAACGCTGCAGTAAGACAGACATGGCTCCTTCCCTGCAAACCTCATAATAATATAAGGCACATGACAGTGGTTCCCGAGCTCATGAAGACATCCCAATGCATTCTCACTCTAGAAAATGCATTCCAAGGATTACCAACAAAAAGGGAGAAAACGTTCATTTTACACATACCAAACATGTGCCAGGTATTTCAATATGCACCTAATTTAATCATCAGCTATAATGACAAAGTTTGCAGGCAAGCATATTAATGTATTCATTTAAAAATACTTTTGCAACAGCTCCTTGGTTAAAGAGCCATGTTAGACACTTGATGCAACACCAACATCAATCAGACCACAGGAAATAAAGTCTGCATGATGATCAAAGCAATGTCAGTTCCTTATCTTGGGGATTTAAAAAGCAATAGATGAAGGCATCCTGATGTCCTCTGCTTCCGGATAATGAAGACAGCTGATTCCTAAGGATACCTTCAGCCAGGACACCTGGGCGGCTCAGTGGGTTAAGCTTCTGCCTTCAGCTCAGGTCATGGTCTCAGGGTCCTGGGATTGAGCTCTGCATTGGGCTCTCTGCTTGGCAGGGAGCCTGCTTCCCCCCTCTCTCTGCCTGCTTCTCTGCCTACTTGTAATCTCTCTGTCAAATAAATAAATAAAATGTTAAAAAAAAAAAAAAGGATACCTTTAGCCATAAAAGTTCACATTTGGTGAAGTTTTGGGGCTCCCCCAGGGCAAGATTTGGATGGCTGTGGACATATTTATTGCAGCAGCTAGCACTGCATCTGAGCAACAGCCATTTCCTCAATAAGTAACTGAATAAAAGGTACAGACTGGGGCTTCATGGGCTTTCTAGTCTAGCACACTGCTAAAGAACTAGAGAATGCAGAAGTATTCAAACTACTTACATTCCTAAGTTTTTATTTCCATTCCACAATCAACTCAGCAAATTAATACCTACCCCCAAAAGCTAATACAAGTTGTACTTACCCTTCATCGAATGTTCACATTTTGCCATATCTACTTTCTCTCTTCACACACACACACACGTGTGTGTGTGTGTGTGTGCACAAACACATATATACACACCACACTCCTCTTGCTATTTACCAATCACCTAATCTGCTCCTTACGGCAAGATGGCTTAGATATTCCAGACAACAAAGATGGAAGGTTTTATCACCCCGCATAGAACAGAGTGAGACACAACCCTTGTGTGAGATGGATTTAGTATCTTGAGTAAAATAATCTCCCCGACACGAAGAGTTTAGTACCATGGATAGTGGGAAATATAACTAGAAAGACAGGGGGCAAAGACCTTAACCATGTTATCTGATAGATGTTACCCAGCAGAAAATGAAGAACTGCCAAGCATTTTTGAGTGGGCTTGGGATCCAATAAAAATGCTATTTTTTCAAGATAATTTGGGGATGATACATCGAAGATAAAGCGAACACGAGATGAACAGGAAATCAGGCAAGTTCAAAATACGGATATACTAGCCAGAACAGAATGAAACAGGGTCTGTTCTATCCCTATAACAAAAGACAACTAAGGAGATTTAAAAAGTCATTGATCAACAATATTTAATACAAACATACTCAAACAGCATATATTTCAATTAATTAGGTTTCTAGAGGAGTAATGTGGTATTTAGACTTGGACATTAAATCAATATTGGCCTTACAGATACTTCCCATGTTCCTCAGCCCTCCACTCCAATCCCTTCCTCCCTTGCCAAATCAATACAATTACTTTTATATCAACCAAAAAGTACAGTACTATTTAAGTGGGAAAAGCAATCTAAATTTACAACTGTAAATGTCTAAAGCTTCTAGTCTGGAGATTTTCCTAATGGGAATATTTGATGTGACTTTTTGTTATTCTCATGGTTGTGTTCAGGAGCACATCACCAGGGTGGTTTAAAGTCCTAAGTGACATAAATTAGATTTTCTTTAAGAAATCATGTCCTTGACATATTTTTTCATTATCTGAGAAGAATGAAACAGATTTTTTGGTTAATTAGTGCTAAGGCATGTATTTTGCATTAGCATTAAGTTTACCAAAATGGCTTTAAAAACTTGAACAGATGGCAGAATTATAATATCTTTTCCTTATGATTTAGGTTAAGAATAAAGCATCGTGAGAATTCTCCTCCTGCCTAACTTTCCCATAAAGTTAATGCATTTAATAGATACGATGTATTGTTTTTCTCATTGAGGTGTAAACAACTCTATCTCACCTTAGACGAATATAATGAGCTGTGGGAATGCGTGTCAGTACTATCTAGCTAGAGGCTAGGGCTTTTCCAGGGTATTAGCACTGAAGCAACCACACACAAACAACTCCAAAATCCGGACAATAACTGTGCAAGGATGAGCAGGAGTTACAAAGACAGATGTCCACAGCGGCCTGGCAGGCATAAGGTAAGTAAGTCAAGCTGACTTGCCCTAAGAAAATGGGATAGTGGGGATGGCAACAGGCTGGACAGGGCAAACAGGACTGAAAGCCAGCACACACAGGATCTCTCACCAGTTGCTCTGAAGCATGAAGTGACCCCTTGTGCAGCCATCGCAGCCAATTTTTCAAAAGAAATATAAAACCTAAATTTTGTAGGTGAAATTTCCCAATTAAAATTTTGGCTGCTATTTCGTATTTGCTTCAAAAAAAAACAAAAAGCAATAAATAAAAAGCCATGAAAACCAAGGAAAACAGTCTATGGCCTCCTTTCCACTGGCCTTGGAGACATTAGTCTGAAAACCTGGATGGGGGAGGGGGGTTAAAAATTAGAGTTCATTGTCAGTGTTTACAGGGAATTCAGTCTCCAGGTAAAACACTTGAGGTTAGTATAGTAGATCGGTTTTATAGCCTGGTTTTCAAAAATGAATTGCGGTGGTGGCTCTCTGCTCAGCAGGGAGCCTGCTCCTCCCTCTCCTCCCTATTCCCACTCTCTCGCTATCTCTCTTGCTATCTCTGTCTCTGTCTCTCTTTAATACCTAAAATCTTAAAAAAAAAAAAATGAATTGAGGTGGAAGAAGCATGAATCATAATGGGCAGATTACCGTGATACCTACAGGAAATGATCTTGAGCTCCGTGACCTTCACTGAGTTCAGGGAGCTCTTACTCCATTTCTTTCTTCTTGACTCTCCTAAATTCTCTAGAGTGTCTTTTCTAAACTCTTACCTCATGCTTCTAAAAAAGTCACAAGTAACTGAAATTAGCAAGTTTTGAGAGGTGGTGCCTTTTCCCAGCTTTCATGTGCTTTAATTTCATGGCAGCATTGGCTATCTCAACCTCCCATGTCTCTCATGAATGAAGAGCAAGTTCTTCAAATCTCCTAGACCCCCCTAAACTCACCGTTCTTTCTTGAACCTTTTCCTCCTGACTTCAGTGATACCAGTTCTTGGTTAACTTCCCATCTGACTCTTTCTGGATCAACTCCCTCCTTACCTTGAGAGATGACAATAAAGGGTAGTGAACAGTTCTCATCTACCTGTTTTTCACGCATTTCCTCTTGCCTACTACATGGAATCTTCTAGTCTTAAGCCCTCTCTCTCAGGTAATAATTCCACTCATTCCTTGATTTTCATTAATACTCTTTGGTATTAGGATTTGGGATACCTCCCAAATCTCTCCATACATTAAAATTCAGATTTCCCAACGCCGGGCTTAAAAGCTAAAAGAAGGGGAAGAGCAACTGACATTTGTTGGCATTTTACTATGAGCCAAGCCTACCTAATATGCACTGTCTTATTCGATTTGCACAATACTAGAAGATAAAAAATATTTTTGTGCCATCTTATAGATGAACAACCTCAGGTTGAGAGAGGCCACATCTCTCTCTAACAGTTGTGTGAGGTCACACAAACTAGGTAGATCCAGGATCCAAGTACTCATCTATTCTCAGCCATTAGACTCTTCCTCATACCTCCCACTTTTTAATTACCTGGTAAAGCCCACCTTGGCTTAGTAATTGCTTGTCTCACTGTTCTACCTCAGCACAATTACCTTAGTCATACTCCTTTGTATTTTCCTCTTTGGACACTGCCATAGTCTCTCAACTACTGTTTATGCTTCTAGTTTCATTCTCTTCAATCCCAATTTTTACAATGTTATGATCTTATTCACGTCCAGCTTCTAATATATCTTATTAAAAAAAAAAAAAAAGTTCTTCAGAAGAAATTGACCTGTCTCTGTTCATTGTCTGAATCTGAAATATCTTACAACTCTGAAAGTCACAGGTAAGCGATACTAATGCAAATGCTGAGACATGAACGTATTTTCTGTCCGGTAGAGGTTTAATGGGCCTCACCCCTCCCTCCTAATCCCCCTTCCACCTCACCACTTGCACAATAAAAAAAAAAAAAAATTTTATTCTATTTGCACATTTATCTCAATATTTCTATTCTATAAATGTGTTTTATACTCTCTTTTGAACCAGTTACCATACCTGCAGTTTTCTTCATGAATTAGCTAAAATATTTAACATACTGTTCATTTATATATCTATATAAGAATCATTATTGACCTATTACTGAAAATTACTTTTCAACATGTTCAGCTCTCAACAAGTCCATCCTGTGCTCAAAACCTGGCAATGGGCATCACTTGCCAAATGAATTAAGCCCGGAGATCTCACCTTACAGTTCAAACCCAACAACCTTCTCTACTCTACAAATTGTATATCTGTTCCACTTTTCACCCATTCACATCCTACACAGAGGCCAAAAGGAACTCCTCAGGTCCCAGACACACATTTTTCTCACCCAATTTTCCTCCTTTACTGATGCTAATCCTTCCCTCTGGACTGTGTCGATACATAGAGCAGTCAATAAAAATAGCTACCATGGATGCTTTAACCCCATGTTTCTCAGACATTTACATAGAAATAACACAGGTAAAGAGAATTACTATTTGCTTCTCTAGAGTGTAAGAAGGGGGACAAAAAGGAAATAGACTACTGGAAACAATTTATGTAAGGTCTCTTGTTTTATCTTAAAAAATGTACGCAGATTTTATCTACTCTATAATACATCATGGATTTTCATTAAGAATAATATCTCTACCAGGCACCTGGGTGGCTCAGTGCCTTTGGCTCAGGTCATGATCCCAGTGTCCTGGGATCGAGTGCCGCACCGGGCTCTCTGCTCAGCAGGGAGCCTACTTCCCCTCCTTCTTTCTGCCTGCCTCTCTGCCTACTTGTGATTTCTGTCTGTCAAATAAATTAAAAAAAAAAAAAAAGAAGAATATGTCTACCTTTAAATGTAATGGGAAAACTGATATTCCAAAAGGGTGACTTACCTAAGCCGTGGCTATATCTCTTGCCTAAGCCCTGTACTCTCAGAAAAAAGGCAAATATTAAGACATCTGCCCCTTCCCACTCTTTTCCAGAAAGTCCCACCCTCCACACTTCATAAGGATTCCTTTGTTTACTCACCTTGATAAAACCCCACACCCCCTTCCTTTTCTTTAGGATGGTCTTCATTAATGAATATTCTCCCTATTACAACAGTCTGAATAAGATTATTTCCTTTAATTATCTAATACATTGTTTTTGACACATGACATTCTGAAGTATACATCTCAATTTGAAAAGCGCATGACTTTATGTGATACTTTTCAAGATTATAATCATGAAGTCTGGGACTTCATGGTATATTAACTTATTATAGTAGAAATAACAACACTCAGACTTTCTATGTCTCCGAGGAAATTAATGAAAATGAAATTGGATCATTATCTTACACCATACACAAAAATCAACTCAAAATGGAGTAAAGACTTAAATGTTATACCTGAAACTATAAAACTTCTAGAATAAGACATCGGGGAAAAACTCAGTGATGTAAGTCTTGGCAATAACTTTTGGATATGACGCCAAAAGCACAGGCAACAAAAGCAAAAATAAACAAGTGGAACTTCAAATTAAAAAGTTTCTGGGGGCGCCTGGGTGGTTCTATTGGTTAAACATCTGCCTTTGGCTCAGGTCATGATCCTCGGGTCCTGGGATCGAGCCCCACATAACGCTTGTTGCTCAGTGGGGAGCCTGCTTCTCCCTCTGCCTCTGCCGCTCCCCCTGCTTGTGCTTTCTCTCTCTCTCTTGCTCTCTCTCTCAAATAAATAAATAAATTTTTTAAAAAAAGTTTCTGAACAGCAAAGGAAAACAATTAACTAAACGAAAAGGCAAGTTACAGAATAGAAGAACATATCTGCAAACCATATTTGTGATTAGTATTCAAACTATAAAGGAACTCATACAACTCAAATGCAACAGAACAAATGACCCAATTTAAAAAGGGACAAAGGATCTAAATAGACATTGTTCTGAAGAAGACACACACATGGCCAACAGATAGAAAGGATGCTCAATATCACTAATCATCAGGCAAATACAAATCAAAACCACAGTGAGACATCACCTCACACCTGTCACGATGGCTGTTACTGAAATGTCAAAAGACAACAAGTATTGGTGAGGATGTGGATAAAAGGGAACATTTGTGCAATGTTGGTGGGAATGTAAATTGGTTTATACATTATGAAAAACAATATGCAGGTTTCTCACAAACTTAAAAGTAGAACTATTATATGATCCAGCAATCTCACTTTTGGGTATACATCCAAAGGAAACTACATCACTTTGTCAAAGAGATATCTCAAAGAGCTATCTGCCTTCCCACATTCATTGGAGCATTATTCACAAGAGCCAAGAGATGGAACCAACCTAAGTGTCTTTTCATAGGTAAATTAAAAAAAAAAAAAATGTGGTATATATTCACAATGGAATACTCTTTAGCCTTAGAAAAGAGGAGAATCCTGGTATTTGCAACAACATGGATGAACTTGGAGGACACTGTGCTGAGTGAAATAAACCAGACACAGAAAGGCAAATACAGCATGATATTACTTAAATGTGGAATCTAAAAAAGTTAGTTACAGACACAGACTATTGAAGGGTGGTTACCAGAGGAAAAGGAAGTGGGGGAGATGGGAGATATTGGCCAAAGGGTAGAAAGTTTCAGTTACAAGATTACTAAGTTCTAGAGACCTAACATACAGCAAGATAACTAGAACTTAAAAATAATGTACTTTAGACCTGAAATGTGCTAGGAGTATCTTAAGTATTCTCACCACATGCACAAACACAGGTAATTTTGTGAGATAATATATTAATTAGTTGGATTGTGGTAACCATCTCACAACATAAATGTATATCAAAATATCATGTTGTTTACTTAAAATATATATAATTAAACAATTTTTATTTGTCAATTACAACTTCAGTGGACTTATACCAGGAGTATATAATTGGGGGGCCAAGAGACTAGCAAGGTTATACCCATAAGAACTACCTAAGAATCACTGTAGAAGGCCAGGTACTGCGGAGGCTGGGGAAGTAGGAAGAAATGGCAGAAATCCTTCCTAACACCCTGAAGATTTCTGAAAATAAAACTGCTAGAAATGGACACTAGTTCTCATTCCTTCTTCTTTCAACAAATATTGCTAGGACATAGATGATGAGGGGCTGGGGACCAGAGACAGAATTTGTTCAAGGGAAATCTATGGAATCTTGATTAAAGCTTTGAAATTCAAACCAAAGATAAAGTTCAAAGGATGAGATGAATGGGGGGTGGGGGGTGGGAGATGCTTCAGGGCTGCCACAAAACATCAAAACATTCAAGTACAGGATTGTAAGAGCTTAAGTTATGAAAACAGCAAATAATAATGGCCTACATTAAAAAAAAAAAAAGTAAAACCTTAACATATGCAGGAACTGGCTAATTTACATTCATTACCTCACTAAATCCTTAAAGTAACTCCAGGAGCTAAGTACTATTATTATCCCCACTTAACATAAAAAGTAACACAGCCTCAGAGAGGTTAATTAACTTGCCCAGGGTTTTGTAGAAGGTAAGTAGCTGGGCTGTTCAACTCAAAACCATACTGAAAGAATTCTTCCCAACTGCACTCACAAAGGGCTTTGGGCAGGATATCCAATACAAATTGGAATCTGGATTGGACAGGAGGAGAAAAATTAAACACAGGTCAGACCTCCTGCGTCAAGTCATCCAGTCTGAACTTTACCTGGAGGAAATGGTTAAGACAAGGAAACAAGAGAAAGTAAAGTGTAAGGTGGAGAACTAGCAATGGAAACTTGAATACTGAGAAGTACTAAGCCAAACATCCCTTCCAGGGCACCAAAATGAATGAGAATAGAAAAGAATGCAACCACAGACTAAAGTTCTTCAATAAACACAAGGTAAGAAAGGATTTAGTTTGAAGGAAACCAGAATATACCACCCAATACATGCCCCTTTAGCATATGGACTCTGGAGCTAAACTCCATTGAGAACCAACAGATACAGAAAAAGCTCTAAAAACAAGGAACAAATTTCCTTTATTAAAGGTATCTTCCTCTCCTATATCAAAAAGAGGAAGAAGACTTTTTAACAACCCTTATCCATTGAGAAAGCACAGACTGAAACTCATGTAACAGACGTTACTTAACAATCCTTGTTGACTATACTTTTCCCAGTTGCCATCCCACAACTTGCCTTCCCAACGCAAATGTCCTAAACTCCTTTTCTCCTTCAGCCTAAGATAGCATACAACCCCAAGTTCTAAAAATCTCTCTGAGTTACTCATCTCTGGGTACTCCCATGTGTTATGTGAGCAATGCACATGTTAATAAACATGTTTGTTTTTCTCTTGTTAATCCATCTTTGGCCAGCCTTCATTACACAGCCCCAGCTGAAGAAACTAAGAAACTAAGAGTAAAGGAAAAGATTTCCCACTCCCCCTTAGCTTTAAGATAAGACAATTCTCAAAACGTCTTTAGAGGAACTCAAATCTGAATTCTGTGCATCTAATTTCTATAGTTACTTGGAAAAAAGAAAAAAAAAATGAGTACTCTTTGGGAGCCAAAATATCGTACCAGCTCTAAGGGCCACGCAGGTATGGGAGGTTGGTTCACACTTCAGGGTGTGCCAATTAAATATGAGGACTACTGCAAACTAGTGAGTAACACAGTGAGATATTTAAGTACCTCAGTTACTGGATTACTGCCACTGCAGGAGATTTTTCTTTCCCTAAAAAAATAAAATGTGAAGTCAGGAGAGACAAACTATAAAATACAGAAGTTATTTTTCTTCCTCCAAGGTGTGAGTAATTTGGTGTATTAATTTTATATACAAGTTTGAAAACTTTGAATAAATGAATAGAACACCAAAATGAAAACAATTACTTTTGTATAGATGTAACACAATGTTTTGTTTTGTTTTTTTTAAAGTGTTTCTGGAACTTTAATGAATTTTGTTTTAAGATTTATTTATTAGAGAGAGAGAGAGAGTATGTATGCACACCTGCATGCAAGCACATGAGTGGGAGAGGGGCAGAGAGAGAGAATCCTCAAGCAGACTCCCCAGTGAGCATGGAACCTGACACAGGGCTTGATCCAAAGATCCTGAGATCACGACCTGAGTGGATATCAAGAGTCAGCCACTTAACTGATTAAGCCACCCAGGTGCCCTGGAACTATAATGAATTCTTTTTTTTCTTTTTTTTTTTAAATATTTTATTTATATATTTGACAGGCAGAGATTACAAGTAGGCAGAGAGGCAGGCAAAGAGAGAGAGGGTAGAAGCAGGCTCCGTGCTGATCAGAGAGCCTGATGCGGGGCTCAATCCCAGGACTCTGGGATCATGACCTGAGATGAAGGCAGAGGCTTTAACCCACTGAGCCACCCAGGCACCCCTGAATTCTAATAAAATTATTTATGACATCACTCTTTTTCTTATGTCCATGATACAGGAGAAAAGGAGCAAAAGACCTATATACCAAATTCCATCAAACCTAATAGGGCACCACACAGATTTCAAAAAGGCTAAATAAGGAGAAAATATGCATCTTAGAATCAACAAAATATAATGATCATAGTCATGACTCTTGCCAGCAAGGAAGTTCTTGCTGTCGTAAAAGGCAGGACTTTTCAGCAGTAGTCTGTTCCTGTATAACAGATCTGGTTGATGTTTTAGGAGTCAAGCAAAAAGAAACTTCAGGACACACAGAAAATAAACCAGTCTGATACCACATATTCTTCAGGGTAAATACTGTCCTCCTGGTAAATTAAGTTGAGTAGAAACTTCAAGGGACAAATATGCCTTGAAAAATGTGCCTACCTAACTAATACATATAGTAAATGCCAAGATCTAAGACATGTCCAAGTATAATTTTTATAAAAGTTTAATAATAATGCTTTCATACAAATATAAAATGAGTATGTGTCAAAAGTGAATTTTAGTAATGATGGAACCAAAAAGATGTTGAGGGATACTAGAATATGCTGTCCCCAAATGTGCTTTTTTGGCATATGAATTATTTTGAGCTAAAGGCCATTGAGAACCAGCTGACTCAGGAAAATCTCTAGAAACAGGACACAAGATTTCCTTTCCTAAAGGAAATTTACATTTGTAAAGTTGTCTCCTCCCATACCAAGAAGAGAACTCTCAACAAGTCTTATCAATGGAAAAGCCACCAACTTCAATAGTATTAGTACAGAAAAACTTATTAAACAAACTTTGTCTACCATGCTTTTCCTGGTTACCTTCCAGAACTTGCCATTCTTCCCCCAGAAACCCAAAATGTCTTTTTGTTTGTTTTAGCCTAAGTGGTATATAAACCCAAGTTCTTGCCGCCCTTTTGGGTTGATTATCACTGAGTCACTGGGTACTGCTGCCTTTACCTGTGCAATGCACAGGTTAATACATTTCTCTTTGTTCTTCTCTTGTTAATCTTTTACCATTCTCATTTACAGGGCTTGAGTTGAAGAACCTCCCTTACTGTAGTAATAATGGTTCAAAATGAATTAAAGAGTCCACATATTAGTAGGTACCAAAAGTAGAATCTTACCTAAGCCATGTTCCTGGAAAGCATTAATGGTTAAAATATCCCCTCAACTTTTTGTTCTCCAAAATCTCAACACACTTTGTGTCCTGGGAACTGGCTTACTGAAAGGAATCACCATGCTTCCTTGTATGACTTAGATAAAACTTGGTGATCTAACTCTCTCATAACACATGCATAGGATTCCAGATATTTAGCTGTAACAAGGCCAGAAACAGACTCTTCTCCTTTTGCCCCTAACTACCTTCCCATTCTTTTCTTCGGAGTGATCAGCTAGGATTAAAATTCTGTGTAACTCTCAAACTCAAACTACCTAGACACAGGCATACACATTTCTTGTTCAGAGGACTGCAATTCCCTCTTGTAACAACAACAGCAACAAATCTCAACTACTAATACCTACCAATGTTTAAGATTGTTAGGACTTTTTGATGAGTAGGTTGCTTTATTACAATAAAATGTTCTCTTTATCTGTGCTAGTGTTTCTTGTCTTGACTTGTAAAAATTGACTAATTTTAAAATTTATATATGAAACCACGGGAGGATTTAAAATAGCCAAAACAATTTTGAAAAAGAACAAAATCTGGAGGTACCTGGGTGGCTCAATCAGGTTAAGTGTCGGACTCATGATTTCAGCTCAGGTCGTGATTTCGTGGGTCATGAAATCAAGCCCCGACTCAGGCTCCACACTCAGTGGAGTCTGCTTGAGGATCTCTCCCTTCAGCCCCTCCCCCCACTCATATGTACACAGGTGCTTTCTCTCTCTTTCAAAACTAAATTAATCTTAAAAAAAAAAAAAAAGAACAAAGTTTGGGGATATATACTACCTAGTTTCCTAATTTGATAAAAAGCTATGGTAATCAAGGCATTGTGATTATAGCTATAGAGATAGGTATATAGCTCAACAAAACGTATTAAGAATCCAGAAACAGATCCAAGCATTTATGGTCAGTAATTTCAGGAAAAGTGGCAAAGTAATTCAACAAATAAAACACAGGGTTGGGGTACCTGGGTGGCTCAGTCAGTTAAACATCTGCTTTTAGCTCAGGTCATGATCCCAGGGTCCTAGAATCGACCCTTGTTTCAGACTGCCTGCTCAGCATGGAGCCTGCTTCTCCATCTGCCCCTCCCTCCACTCATGCTCTCTCTCTCAAATAAATAAACAAAATCTTTAAAAAAAAAAAAAGTGTTTTTGGGGTTGTTGTTTTTTTAACAAATGGTCCTGGTATAAGTGAATATCCATAAGAAAAAGGAAAAAAACTTCAACCATCATTTCATTCCATACACAAAAGTTAACTCAAAATAAATTACAAAATCAAGCAAAAAAAAGCTGATTCTATAAAGCTTTCAGAAAAAAATTACAGGAGAAAACATTCACAACTTTAGATTAGACAAAAATCCTCAGCACATAAAAAATTTTTTTTAAAAAAGGCCTTAATTTGATAAAAGTTAAAAACTTTAGCTCTTTAAGTTTTCTCCCTAAGGTCAGGAGGAAGGCAAGGATGTCCACTGTCACCACGTTTATTCAACATAGTACTGGAAGTCCTAGCCACAGCAATCAGACAAGAAAAAGGAATAAAAAGCATCTAAACTGGTAAGAAAATAGTAAAACTCACCATTTGCATATGATACGATTGTATATATAGAAAACCCTAAAGATTCCACCAAAAACCAGCTAGAACTGACATGAATTCAGGAAGGTTACAGGATATAGAAATCAATATACAGAAATTCACTGCATTTCTATACACTAATAACGAAGTGGCAGAAAGAGAAATTAAGAAAATAATCCCATTCACAATTGCACCAAAAATAATAAAATACCTGGGAATAAACTTGACTAAGAAGGTGGAAGACCTGTACTCTGAAAACTATAAAATGTTGTTGAAGCAAACGGAAGACAACACAAACAAATGGAAAGATGTTCAATGCTCATGGATTGGAAGGACAAATATTGTTAAAATGTCCATACTACCCAAAGCATTGTACTGATTTAATTCAATTCCTATCAAAATATTAATAACATCTTTCACAGAACTAGAACAAATAATTCTAAATTTATTTAGAATTTATATGGAACAAATAATTATAAATTTATATTAAATTTATATGGAACCACAGAAGACCCCAAATATCAAAGCAATTGTGAAAAGAACAAAATTGGGGTAGGTATCACAATCCCAGATCTCAACATATAGTATAATACTGCAGTAATCAAAGCAGTATGGTTCTGGTGCAAAATAGACACCTAGAGCAACAAAACAGAATAGAGAGCCCAGAAATAAACCCACAATTATATGGTCAATTAATTTTTAACAAAGGAGGCAAGAATATGCAATGGAAAAAAGTCTCCTTAGCAAATGGTGTTAGGAAAACTGGACAGCTATATGCAAAAGAATGAAACTAGACCACTTTCTCACACCATATACAAAATAAGCTCAAAATGGATTAAAGACCTAAAATAGGAGACTTGAAACAACAACAACAAAAAAAATCCTAGGCGAGAGCACAGACAATAATTTCTTTGACAATGGCCATAGCAACATTTTTCTAGCTATGTCTCCTGAAGCAAACTATTGGGACTACCTCAAAATAAAAAATTTCTGCACAGCAAAGGAAACAACCAACCAAACTAAAAGACAACCCATAGAATGGGAGAAGGCATTTGCAAGTGATGTAATCCCATAAAGGGTTATTAACCAAAACATATAAAAAACTTACACAACACTCAAAAAACAAATATTCCAATTAAAATTGAGCAGAAGACAAACAGATATTTCTCCAAAGAAGACATACAGATGGCCAACAGTCACACAAAAAGATGGTCATATCATTCGTCATCAGGGAAATATAAATCAAAACTACAATGAAGAATCACTATATGCCTGTCAGAATGGCTAAAATAAAAAACACAGGAAACAACAAGTATTGGAGAGATGCAGAGAAGAAAGAAACCTTGTGCACTCTTGGGGGGAATACAAATTGGTATTTTCACTATAGAAAAGAATAGTTTTCCTCCAGTCCATCACCTATTTTACACCAAAAGTAGTCTGCAGGGTGCGGTAGCTGTTTCTTTTGTGCCATTTTGGGGTGGAGAAGGTGGATGTGATGAAGCCAATAATTCAGGACTTAATTCTCTCTCATGTTATGGTTTTCTGCCCTTGCACCAGAATATGAAATAGCTTCTAAGAGTCCCAGCTCTGAGCTGGGAAGAGTCTCTGTGCTGTAATCACATTGTGACAACACTCAGCATCTAAACTGGACTTACCATATTCTCACCACTCAGTTTACTTTCTAGCCATTTAATGGATACATTTTAGAGTCTTCCATTTTGTGTGGAATTAGATCCTCCCCTTCAAATGCTGTAATTAACATCACTTAAAGTAAAACTTGAATAAAATATTGAAACCTCAAAAAAAAATTAAAAATAGGGCTACCCTATAATTCAGTAATTCCAGTACTAGGCATTTACTCAAAGCATATAAAAACACTAACTCAAAAAGACATATGTGTTCCTATGTTCATTGCAGTGTTATGTACAAGAGCCAAATTATGGAAGCAACCCAAGCTTCCATCAATAGATGAATGGATAAAGAAGAATGAATATTACTGAACCATAAAAAAAGATGAAATCTTGCCATTTGCAACAACATCATGGATCTAGACAGTATAATGCTAAGCAAAATAAGTCAGACAGAGAAAGATAAATACCATATGATTTCATTCATATGTGGAATTTAAGAAATGAAACAAAGAGAAAAAAAGACATACCAAAAAAAGGGACTCTTCACTGTAGAGAATGAACTTATGGTTAAAAAGGGTGTGCTTTATTGTATATAAATTATATTACAGTGTAAAAATGAGGGGTTGGGGAGATGAGTGAAATAGGGGAAGGGAATTAAGAGTATGCTTATCATCACAAGCACTGAGTAAATACATAGAATTGTTGAATCACTATATTGTACACCTAAAATTAATATAATACTGTATGTTAACCATACTGGAATTAAAAATTTTTTAAATTAGGGGCACCTGGGTGGCTCAATGGGTTAAAGCTTCTGCCTTCGGCTCGAGTAATGATCCCAGGGTTCTGGGATTGAGCCCTGCATCAGGCTTTCTGCTCAGCAGGGAGCCTGCTTCCTCCTCTCTCTCTGCCTGCCTCTCTGCCTACTTGTGATCTCTGTCAAATAAATAAATAAAATCTTTATAAAAATTTTTTAAATTAAAATTAAAAAAAATTTAGCTCTTTAAATACCACAGCAAACCATAAAAAGACAAGTCACAGACTACAAGAAAATATTTCCAAAAATGATCCAATAAGGACTAACATTCAGAATAATAACTCTTTCAACACAATAGCAAGATAGCCCAATTAAAAATGGGCAAAAGAATTGAAATGATATTGCACAGAAGAAAACAAAACAGAACATAAGCACAAGATGTTTATCATTAGTCATTAGGGAAATGCAAATTAAAGTACAAATGAGACACCACTGCCACCAATAGAAGGGCTAAATTAAAAAGTCTGGCAATATCAAGCCCTGATGAAGACAGGCAGCAAGTGGAACTTTCACATGTTACTGATGAAATACAAATTGACATAGCTACTTTAGAAAAAAATTGACAATTTCTAATAAAGTTATTTATAAATATATTATTTGACTCAATATTTCCACTTTGGGGACTATTTATTTAGTGAAATGCAAGCATACTGTCCAAAAAGACATGTACATGAAAAATCATAACTTTCTTTATAAAAGCCATGAAGCAGAAACAACCCAAATGTCCACTACTGGATGAGTAGATAAACAAATTATGGTATATTCATACAACACTCTTCATCAATAAAAAGTAATGGATCACTGATAGATGCAATGACAAAAATGAAGAAAAAAGGTGCATGCTGCATGATGTCATTTACGTGAAATTCTGGAAGAGCCAAATCTAATACAAAAATGGCAGAAAGCAAATTAGTGGATGCCTGAGGTTAGGGGATGTAGAGAGGAGGTTGACTGTGAAGAGTATGGAGGAAATTTTTGATTGGGGAGAACTATATTATTGCCTGCGTGATTACAAAGGTGCACACATTTATCAAAATTCAGTGCATGATGCACTTAAAAAGGGTGTGCTTTATTGTATATAAATTATATTACTGTATAAAAATGAGGGGCCCCTAGGTGGTTCAATCGGTTAAGCATCTGCTCAGGTCATGATCCTAGGGTACCAGATCCCAGCTCAGCGGGGAGCTTGCTTCTCCCTCATCCCCCTGTTCATGCTCTCTCTCTCAAATAAGTAAATGAAAAATCTTTACAAAAATGAAAGAGATAAAATGTTTGGCTTTCACACGTTTTTTCAACATACTCTTCCTTTATAATCTAGCCAATCACCCTGGAATAATTTGAAGCCTCCCACCATGGTAATAGGTCTGGGAGAAAGTGAAAGGTTTTTGTTGTTGTTTTGGAGATGTTCTACATTAATGTTGGTAACTTTACCAATTGTCTGAAATGTTTTTCTTTCAGATCATTTTGATCTGTTAAAATTAAACTTATTATGTCCTGAGGTGGTTTGCTAAGAACATCACCAGCAAAATATGCATCATCATCTTCCACTGTATCAGGGAAGAAAACTAACAAAGATGGATCCAAAGAGAAAGCTTTCTACCAAAACACTCATTCATCCCTACTTTTCCATATGTATGTTCTCAGGGGGAATGTTCTCTAAAAATCACTGTAGGTAGCAGCACCCTATCTGGCAAATATAACACTCTTGTATACAGACAGAATAAAATAGCACAATCAAAAGCATGGGAAGACAGACTCAAGTCGGAAAGAGATTTTTCAATCCATTTAGCTGTACATTCACTAATAAAGCCTTTCTACCAATAACTTAGTCTACATTAGACATATCAAAACCAGTGGGCAGAAAACTTATAGCTTCTAAAGAAAGAAGGCAGTATGATAGTAGAAAGTTATCATAAGGGATATTCAATTCAAGAAAAGATTTGAAAACCCTCACTGCACATACCACTTTTCCCTGCTACAATATACACGCTCTATTGTCTTATTTAATCCTCACAAAACAAAAAACAAATCTATTGCAAGACATTAAGTTAATAGATAGTTCATATAAAAGCACAAGGGAGCAAACATTTAGAATTTCCCAAAAAACCTTTACTGGGGATGATTTCAACACCCAAGCAGTTGGATATAGATGCCCCTTTTCTCCCATCCTTTATTTAGGTGGTTTTCAATGTTCAAGCGCATGAGAATTACTGCACAGTGTTGATATGCCAAAACCATGTATATGTATCACGGGTCACTTATGCAATGTCCAAGGAAATTCTGAAGTGTCATTTTCACCTAACGCAGTATTTCTCAATTGCTTTTTTCATTATTGTCTCCCTAATGAACCTTTTTTAGACACTTTCCTGATTGCTTCCCTGAAGTTTAATACCACAGACTTCCTGTATATCTATGTGTATGTCTTTGCTTCATACCTGAGGAGAGTAAGATTTTACTTTTCCCAAGAACCAATTTTCACCCACTTGGGGGTAATATCACCCCTCCTGAGAATACATGACCTAAACTGACCTCTAGCTTAATTGGTACTTTCCTTGCATACTCTCCATAGCTTCTTTCAATGAAAAATCTGTTTCCAAGAGCCTTCTTGTTTAGGATTCAACTTGTTCGGGGTTCAATCCATTGTAGTTTGTTTTCTTTATACCAGTTCTTTCCAAACTTTTCAACTGAAGCACATAGTGATAGTGAAGAAGGAATGCACACTCTGAAGATGAAAAATACATTAACAAGGAGGAAATGTATTTGAGCTTTGATATCTTTAAACATAACATGGAGTGGGAAAGAACAGTCGCAATGGAAAAAGTGGCTATCTACATGGGGGAAAAAAATGAAGCTGGGCCCCTACCTCACACCATATTCAAAAATTAACTCAAAATGGATCAAAGATCTAAATGCAAGGGTTCAAACTATAGAACTGAGAAGAAAACATAGGTGTAAGTATTTATGACCACAGAGTAGGCATTAGTCTCTTAAAAATGACACCAAAAGCATAAGCAACAACAACAAAAATAGACACAATGGGCTTCATCAAACATAAAAAGGTTGTGCTTCAAAGATACCATCAAGAAAGCAGAAAGGAAAAATCAAAAGAATGAGAGAAAATATTTGCAAATCATGTATGTAATAAAGGACAAGTATGTGGTATATATAAAATGCTTACAACTCAATAAATGGAAGACCCAATTTTTGGGGAAAAAAAATGGATAAAGGATCTAAACAAACATTTCTCTAAAAACATGATCAACAAATGGCCAGCAGCACGTGGAAAGATGCTCTACATCTTCAGCTATCAGAGGGATGCAGACCACAATCACAAAGAGTTACCACCTCCCACCCACTAAGATGGCTATCACCAAAAACCAGAATCAATAACAAACGATAACAAAGGGGAGAAATCAGAACACTCCTACGCTGCTTTTAGTGACGTAAAACTGTGCCTCCACCTTGGAGGATATTTGGGCATTTCGTCAACAGGTGAAAACACAGTTATTATATGACTTAGTAACCATACCCCCATGTATATATTCAAGAAAAACTAAAGTGTACGCCCACACAAAAAACTTCTACATGAATGTTTATAACAGCATTATTCATAGTTGCTCAAAAGTAGAAAGAAATATCCATCAGTTGACAAAAAGATAAATCAAATGTATTAATAATAAAAAGAAATGAAGTTTCTGATATACACTACAACTTGGATAAAGCTTAAAAACATGATGCTAACTGAAAGAAGCCAGCCCCAGAAGAACACACATCGTCTAATTCCATTTAGATGAAATACCCAGAACAGGACAATATATACAGGCAAAATGTAGATTAATGGTGGCCTAGGGCTGGAGGAAATGGATAGCAAATGCTAATGAGTTTTGGATTTCTTTCCGGGATGATGAAAATGTTCTGAATTGATAGTGGCAATGGTTGTACAACTCTGTGAATAAACTAAAAACTATGGAATTACATACTAAAAAAAAGAAAAAAAATAGGTATTTATTTGAGAGAGGGAGAGAAAAAAAAGAGTATAAGGGATGGGGTGGGACAGAGGGATCGGGAGAAGTCTGCTCCCCACTGAGCAGGGAGCCCAACACAGGGCTCAATCCCAAGACTCCCAGACCCTTTACTGACACCCAATAAGCCCCTGGATGTCTTTACCACCTAGACACCCCTAGAATTAAACTTTAAATAGACAAATGGTATGGTTCATGACCTCCATCTCAGTATAACTATTAGGAAGGAAGGAAGGAAGGAGGGAAGGAAGGAAGGAAAGAAAGGAAGATAGGAAGGAATACACAGATCTTCTCTTCAATTTTGCTGCAGCCAGGCAACTGCCTTGCCTCTACCGTGGCCAATGATGCAAGCTTTGTTCCTTAGATGGTAAAACAAAAGGTCTCTGGACATGGAGTATACCAGGCAGAGCTGAGAGCTAGGTTCTAGGACAGGCTTCTTCAGGAAGATGAAACCGATAGAAAACTGGAACCATGTCAACATCTTGAGGAGGCACTGAGGTAAACTGAGGAGTTTAGGGCTGACGTTGTTGCCTTTAGAAAACAAAACTACTTTAAAGAAGAAGACAATCATTACTTCGAGAGTAAACAACAGCCAGGTAAGGAACTCAGCCCCATGGTTCAGCTTCAGACGGCATTTATATAGTACACTAAAGTAAACAGGGAACATTAGGTCATCAAAATTAGAGTCACACTAGTCTAGATGCAGAGGGGAAGAAGGGGAACCATGGGCAATACAAGTGGAGGCATGAAGGACAATTACCTCCTCTGTTTCTGTAGTGAAAAATCAATAGAAAAAGCTTAAAACTAAAAATAAAAGCAGTATAAACATTATTTAGAGATATGGAGGTAAATAACAAAATAATTTGCTTAAAAGGAGGATGGGGAATGAGGGTGAGGGAGAAAGGATATTGTAGAGCTGTTTCATTTCACACACACACACACACACACACACACACACTCAATAGGAAACACTTGCAAATTGTATAATGTTATAAAAATTTTTAAATATTTGATAAAAATTAGATAGAAATAAAGTTACTAAAAATGTGAATTTAATTCCCAATAATATGATTTTGCCACACTATAAAAATATGTTAAGTTACTCAGCACGTAAAATATTTAACTTAGTTCCCTCAAATATTTAAGTAAAATTCATTTCTAGGAAGATGCACAATGTTTATCCTACATATCCATGTGCTCTCCCCTAAGACAAAACCAATTAGTCCTAAAAATCCCAGTTTGAGAAGCATGAGAGATTAACTATCTTGTGAATGTTCTTCTATACTTGGCACTTTCACCTACACATTATTAATTCATTATTCAGCAAGTATTAAAAGGCTGAGTAACAGCCAATCAAGGTAAAACAAAAACATCTGATCTAGGAGTGCTCCTAATATATTATTCTTCTGGCGTTATGTTTTTTTCTAGATTGTTGACCACCATGAACATATGGGTGCAAACTCCTTTATGAAGTCTGAGTTTGATATTTAGTCTAAGCCTGGCAAAATTTGGACTTAGTATTCTATGAAGCTATTACGTGTGCACATATTTGAAGGACGTTTTAAAAAGTGCTAAACTATAAATATTCTGACTCACTGCTCTTTCACACGTACTAAAAATGACTTCGTGTAATCACTAACCAGGAGGGAGGTTTTGTATCTCACTGAAAATGTCACTTAATAAATAACCTTCAAATTTAAATGCAAACTATGGATATCATTCATAGATTCTCACACTTGTCCTTGAAGTCTAAATAGGCAAAGAAGGTAACTAAAAAAGAAAAAAGAAAAAATTCTGCCATGAACATCCTATTGCTTTAGCTCCTTAAAAATGAGTCCCAACTTCAATTTTCAGCATAATATTCTTATGTTTAAGAATCTGTACTCTTACAGCAATTTAGCCTGAGGTTTTTAAATATAACTTAAAACTTTGGGATCATTTGCTATTTTCACGACTCATACTCCAATTAGATCACTAACAGTTTTAGGTAAAATGACTTAATTTCATAATTTATAATAATATATTCATTTTTCTAGTCAAAAAGTGATCTTTTGTTCATAGCAATATACCTTAGTGTAATGACTGTAAGTCTGACACATATTAGATGCTCAATGAAGGCAACCCGATAATTATGGCTAGGAAACATGACCTGAGAGGGGTACAGAGATCAAGAGGCTGGACATTTGAGTAAGTGATGAGGAAATTCTGAGACAGAATTTACCACCACATAGATTTAGCTTATCTGGCATTAACTTTTCATTAAACAATAAACTCCTTGATTATAATATATCATTTACCCTTGTATCCTCCCTAGTACCTGACCATGTCCATGATAAGTATGATGGGCAGAATAATGGCCTCATAAAAATATCCCCTAATTTCTGGAAACTATAAATATGCTACCTTACATTGTAAAGGGTCATTAAGTTTGCAGAGGAAATTAAGGTTGCTAATCAGCAGATCTTAAAGTAGAAAGATTATCCTGGATTATCTAGGCAGGTCCAGAGTTACCACAAGGATTCGCAAAATGGGAAAAGGGAAACTGAAGATGTCAGAGTGATGAGAATTGATAGAGACATGACCTGCCTTGCTGGAACGGAAGATGGAGGAAAAGGCCAAGAGCCAAAAATGCCTGGCATTTTTGAAAAATCAAAGAAGTGAGTTCTCTCCTAGGGCTTCCAGAAAAGAACACAGTTCAGCCAAAACCTTGACTTCGGCCAAGAAGACTTGATTCAGACTTCAGACTTCCAGAACTACAAAATAATAAATTTCAGTTGCTTTAAGTCACAGCTTTGGATAATCTGTTATGAAAGCAATAGAAAATTAATACCATTTTAATCAGTAAATACTTTTCAAAATAAAAATTGAAAAATAGCATCTAAGGAAATAAGTATGAAAATATCAAGATATTTTCAGTTTTCCATAGCGTCCACGTATTTGGAATCTCAACTTGGTATATTCAATCCCTGGAATTTTACTGTCCACTCATTTGAAATCTGGAGTTTCTTAGAATTCGAAATGGTTTCCTTCCACTGACCAGCAGGTGCACTGACCTGGCATCCCCCCTGTGGCTGGTCCTGTGAGGCATCTTGATGTTTGCTAATGCACTGTGACTGCATCATGAGCAGTACATACTCATCACATTAGGCAGTTATTTTGATCTAAGGTATCTTTTGGTCGTTTAAGATTTAAGCACAAAATAGATGGTCACAAAGAGGTATCTTTTGATACAATCAACCTTTTATCTATTTCTTCACTTGACCAGCATCTACTGAACATTTACAATATGCTACCATTGTGCAGGCACTGAGAATCTGAAAAGTGAATACCACATGCTCACGGTCCACGAGAAGCTCACAGCCTAATAAGGGAATAGATAGAATTGTTTAAAAAAGAAAGTAAGGGATTAAGAGAAGAAACCACAAAGTGTTATGATAACTCAGAAGAAAAAAAAAATCACTAGCTTGACTAAAACAACTTACCTCAAATCAGAAAAAAAAAAAAAATTGAGTTCTGCATGTCTGGATGAACGTACCCTAAACCTGCAATTAGTTGTAAATGCAGGAGTTGGTTAGAAGACTCCTTTCAGTGCCTCTCCTGTCCCATATAACCCTTCTCTGAAAATGAGCCCTCCACCTGCCCCCATACACAGCCGGCTCTGAAATGACAAAGGCCACACACCTGAACCACACAGGACCAGGTGATGAGATTCTTTCCACTGAGAAAATTTATAACTAGAATTTATTTTTTTTAAGATTTTATTTATTATTTGACAGACAGACATCACAAGTAGGCAGAGAGGCAGGCAGAGAAAGAGGGCGAAGCAGGCTCCTCGCTGAGCAGAGAGCCCAATGCTGGGCTCAATCCCAGGACCCTGAGATCATGACCTGAGCCGAAGGCAGAGGCTTAATCCACTGAGTCACCCAGGCACCTCTATAGCTAGAATTTAAAGGATGAGTCTGTCTTTATTAATCCAGTGGAGTCAGGTGATAGAGATGCAGGGCCCTGGGAAGCCAGGTCATGCAGGCATGTAAGACCCAAGGCAAAGACAAACAGAGCAGGCTGGCAAGCACAGAAAAAGGATAGCGAAGAGGAGACTCAGATCACAGCTGTAGTCCTGGCCTGCCTTTCCTGGTGAGACCCTGCTGGACTCTCCACATTCTGATGCAGCAAGACAGTGTCCTCAACATAAAATTCTTATTTTCGTTACATTACACTGAAGTTAGTTTCTGCTGAGTACACAGTGGAGTAGGTATCTCTTCATGAAACAGATTCTGCCTTTTCACTAGCCTAGAAGCTGGCGTCAATGACCTCACCTGCAATATGGGGATAGGAAAGTGGTGCCCTTTTTCAGAAAATGGGCAGCAGAATTCGTAATGGATGTGCAAGCGTAAAAGCACTTGGACTATAAATTATCATATAAATGCAAAACCTTGACAACTGTAACTGGTTATGAAATACTGTTCACACAATGACCCCTATTAAAAGCCAAATGGGAGGATTTTTCAGCAAAAATGAGGTAGGAAAAAGCTCAAATTAAAATGGGCCACGATTCAAAGCAGCCCTCTCTATTCAACTTCAGAGATTATTTGGCCCTTTCAAAGTGTGGAGGAGAGACAGAAGGAGGTAATGGTAGAAAGAAAAAGAATTCACACAAGCAATGGAACGAATGCTGGAGGGGATTTTATCTTCTCAGAGAAATCCTATGTCCCATTAAACCATGCTGCACGGTGGACTGTGCCAATGATGTTCTTCTTTCGACAGAAGATAGAAAGGACCTCAAAAGACAACTTTCAAAGGTCTCCAACGAGACAAAGCATCATGTTCTCCCACAATCAACAGAACAAGACCCATGTCTGACTGCTGGGGGATTTTCTTCCTGTTGTCTGTTACCAAGAATCTATAGAAAGATACAGTAAATAGTTGCTGTTTGGGGGCTACCTTCTGCTACTCATCTTTGAGGTCAGTGATAGCTGTTAGCACTGAAAACTAACATAGACAAACAAGACAAAGAAGGGGCACCTGGGTGGCTCAGTGGGGTGGGTGTCTGCCTTCGGCTCAGATTGTGGTCTCGGGGTCTGGGATTGGGCTCTGCATCGGGCTCTCTGCTCAGCAGGGAGCCTGCTTCCCCCTCTCTCTCTCTGCCTGCCTCTCTGCCTACTTGTGATCTCTCTCTTTCTCTCTCTGTGTCAAATAAATCAATAAATGGAATCTTTAAAAAATAATTATAAGACAAAAATAATAATAATAAGACAAATAATAACAAGACAAAGACATGATGGGCTTGTTAATCAGAGTTAGACATTAGCTAAACTAGAAAGTAGGAGTGATTTCAAAATAATTGCATTTATTGATGGTAGAATCCAGGCCTATATATATTATCAGAGCTTAGTAAATATGAGATCAAATGATATTCATTTTATGGCATACAATCTCCTTTACCGTGTAATTCACTTCACCACATCATCGCCACACACTCTGTCCCACGCTAACCCACACTGAACCTTGGTTGCTGGTATTGTTTCCTCCTCTTCCGTGTTACAAAGATATTTAGCATCCAGTTTTGTAATCTCAGCACTTAGCATAGTGCCTAGCATAGAGCAGAGACTCAAAGATCATCTGCAAATGCATAAAAAAGTCAATTCTGAATTCCTGTCCATCATGCTTGTTAATGTTTTGTGAGCACTTACTCATCTCCAGGCATAGCACTGGCTGTTTTACGTGCAGTGTTTTCTTAAATCCTCATGACAACCCAATGAGGAAGCGGAGATACAGAAACTAGTTTAAGGTAATAAAGGCTACTAGTTGGTAGAGTTAACATTGAGATCCAGGCAGCCCACCTCCAGAGCTCAAGCTCAACACCACTCTGCAGGACTGCCATTCATATTCTAGGCAACTCAAGAATCCTTTGCTGATGGGCTGGCAGATGGTCAGCTCTGACATATGCAGACACAAATAAGGTTGTAAACTGATTCTCAAGAAATGAAAATGATATGTATATATTTATTCCAATGTGAGGCAGAATCTGACAAGGACTTCTAGAAATGAGGCTCAAGGTACAGAAAACACAATTCTTAGCGAGGGTAGGAGACTCAGGGAGGACTGTGTAGACCAGAGACACATGAGCTCAGCTTTTTTTTTTTTTTTTAAGATTTTATTCATTTATTTGAGATAGAGAGAATGAGAGAGTGAGCATGAGAAGGGGGAGGGTCAGAGGGAGAAGCAGACTTCCTGCCAAGCAGGGAGCCCGATGTGGGACTCGATCCCGGGACTCCAGGATCACCACCTGAGCCGAAGGCAGTCAGTCGCTTAACCAACTGAGCCACCCAGGCACCCTGAGCTCAGCTTTAAACAATGGAGGGTTTGCCTAGATTTGTAGAGATGCAGAACCCAGACGCTATTCAGGAAGACTATCACGTGTCAGGAAAAGCCCTGTGTGACAACGGGCATCACAGGGCACCTGTAGGAAGTGGTAATGGTAAGTTCTGTTTTACTCATTCTCTATCAATTCCCTCAAAGTGTACTCACCAAATCCTGAGACTGACTGATGAGGACTCCCAAAAGCACCTGCCAAAAGTAATCAAAGATTACTCTGAAGTTCTGAACGTTAGTGAGGATGAGGATGCCAGTAGAATGGTCACTTTTATACAGACTGAGGCTGAGGTCATGAAGACAGATGCTAGAACTATAATCCCTGAGCTCAGGAGAAGGCAGGTGGACAGATCTACCAAGGAAGGCAGGAAAAATCCCAGCTGCATGAGTCAACAGAGGTGTGTAGGGCTTTCCTCCCACTACACGAGGTGGAAACAGTGATTTTGAAAATGGGACTCTAGGGGCGCCTGGGTGGCTCAGTGGGTTAAAGCCCCTGCCTTCGGCTCGGGTCCTGGTCCCAGGGTCCTGGGATCGAGCCCCACATCGGGCTCTCTGCTCAGCGGGAGGCCTGCTTCCTCCTCTCTCTCTCTCTCTCTACTTGTAATCTCTGTCAAATAAATCAAATATTAAAAAAAAAAAAAAGAAAAGAAAGAAAATGGGACTCTAAAGTTCCATGCATTCACCAATAACAAAACCGGATGACTGACAATGATGGTAAATCAAGGAGTATCTTTGAATTGGGTTTCAGAGACACTATCAAGACTCAGTTTGAATTTATCTGACTCATCTCTATGTAGTTAAGCTGCCCACTTTCTTTAACAGGGTAAACAACGGATTGATGTAAAGACTACACATACCAGATCTGATAAGCCATTCTATTTAAAATGTAAGATTTACATAAAGAGAACTTCTATGGTGGCAGATAATTTGCTTACACAGGCATTTTATGACTGCCTTTCAGTTAGCTGGAAAATACAGATGAAGAGATTTGGGGATTTCTCTAATGTTCTGCATAAGCACAGGATAAAATTTAAATAAAACTTCCTTTTTCTTTGAATTAATATCCAATTCTCTTTTTGATGAAACTTTATTAAATTAAAAGTATAATTCTCCAAGGTGGTGGCTCAGTTGGTTAAGCAACTGCCTTTGGCTGAGGTGATGATCCTGGAGTCCCAGGATTGAGTCCAGCATGGGGCTACCTGCTCCACGGGGAGTCTGCTTCTCCCTCTGACCTTCACCCCTCTCATGCTCTCTCTCTCTCTCTCAAATAAATAAATAAAATCTTTTAAAAAAAGTATAATTCTCTGTTTGAAAGAAAAGCCTCACTATTCTTTATGATGATTATACTGCTGGCTTGATTCTAGTCACTGTCAATAAACAAAATGACGGTAAACAACCATTTTGAGGCAGCAATTAACATAACAGTACCTCCTAAATTCTAGGTTTGTTTATTTAAAGTGAAACTACTTATTTCTGTTGGCAAGTATGCAGATGAGAGCTCATTCTTGAAGAAGGACATGTTAAAAGATCTTTCAAAAATGTTTAAGATTATTTAAAAAAGCAATGTTCTGAAACTTATAGAGAAATTAATAAAAGCATTTCATGTTTACATAGATTAAATATTAAAAATCACTTATATAACTTCCATTAAAATAGTTCTTTTTAAAAAATTTTTTTCTTTTAAACTGGTTTTTATTTTTTAAATAATCAACTTTTTTTTTTTTTTTTTTTTTTTAAGAAAACAATATCACAATGACAAAATCCTTTTGGCAATCCTGATAGGTGCTTGAGTCTAGTCCTTTCTTCATTAGTGTTCCTGCAAGATTGTTCTCTCTACCTAGACCAGTCTTTGCCTCATGGTCTTCTAATCCTTCCATTCTCCTTATCCTCTCTTCTGCTCTCAGGTTAGCTTCTATAACAGCAGATCACTCTTTCATACCCCTTATCGGGGCTTCAATGTTACACTCAGGTATTTCATTCACAGTTCAACATCTCTCTCCCTTACTCAATTATAAGCTCCCTGTGGGCAGGCATTGGTTCCATTCTGTTCACCAATGACTCTCCAGCTCCAAATACCCAGCATCTGGGATATATACTGTGAACTACTTATCAGTCATTCAATAAATATGTGAGGAAAGACGGGACAAAAAACTTTGACTTGAATACTTGCCTAAGAAGATATCTTATATATGGGATGGGCAAAATAAATTTAACATTTCTATATGGGTGTATCCATCTAAATGTTATACTTCCCTTTGAATTTTTGAGAATAGTTGGCATTGGGTATGATTGATTAATTAATTTAAAAAATGGTTGGATTTTATGAAAATAAAAATATATTAAAAATATATCCATAACAACAACAAATAATTTTAAAATTAAGGCAAGAGCCCAACTATTTCAAATAACTTGAGAAAAAGCACAAAACCATTTTTTTTTTTTTTTAATTTGGTAGACAGAGATCACAAGTAGTCAGAGAGGCAGGCAGGGAGAGAGGAGGAAGCAGGTTCCCTGCTAAGCAGAGAGCCCGATGTGGGGCTCGATCCCAGGACTCTGGGATCATGACCTGAGCCGAAGGCAGAGGCTTTAACCCACTGAGCCACCCAGGCACCCCAAGCACAAAACTATTAATACAAAGAACAGGCAATCTCTTAGAGTCTACTAGAAAGAGTCTAGGAATTTTAGGTCCAGCAGAAAAAGTGAGAGCACTATTAGAAGTATGTAGACAACAGGCCCAAGAGCCCAGCCACCAGATGTGGCCTGGCCCAGCCTAGCCTAAATATTAAAGACCTAAATGAAAATAACTCATGTCTTCAAATTGAGCATGGATGATTATAACTGCAGTAAGCTTAAAAACTGCTTTCATTAGAAAAGTCTATAACTTTGGGAAATAAAATACTTTAACTTGCATCCCCAAATACAATTATATTAGAATAGCAAAAGAGATTTCCCCTATTCATCTAATTATTTTTAAAAAATGAGAATAGCAAGGAAGAGAAAGATGCTTTTCTTTCATTTAACAGGATAAGAATTTTGCCTTTTACTTAAATCCTCCTTACCACTACACTTTAAGGATTTCAGTTCATTAACTTATGATAACTGAAACTAACAATTTCATGTCCCTTTGTGAAAATTCTGCAACTAGGCATATTCTTATTCCTCCGTTCATTCTTACTAACAACAAATAAAAACAACTTAGCTACCTGTTCTGGGAAATACATGTTCCTGGCACAAAAATCTATGAACAAAAATTGTTTACTTAACAAGGCAATTAGTTTATTCATCCAGACTACTTCAAGACCTTCAACTTCCTATAGCATCAACACAAAGCTAATATGTCCCAGCTGTGCTCAACTCCAATCAGTTTCTTGACTGGCAATACTTTGTGTTTTAAAATCACCCAGCTCAAACCCTAAACTGAATAAATGCACTACCTTATTTTTCCTCTTTTGAGAATCTACTCAGATTCTGTCAAAGTGGTATATTCCTTATTGTGTTAAGTCTAAAGGCATAGCTTTACTCTACCAATATAGGTTTTTCTGGCAGTCTTGTGCAAAACTGACAGTCAACATTTGTCTTACACCACACTAAAAAGAAAGTCTTTGAGTTCACAGATGGCATCTTGGTCACTATCATAAGACTGTGACTAGTAGACTTGCTGGCATATAGAATGGGACTCCTAAATTCATACAGAGGGAGGCAAAATCTGAGTAATCTTGTCCTGATGGATTATATCAAATCCCCAAGTCCTTATACAGGAAAGTCAATAACCCAAACTAAACTAACATATTCTATTCTCATGAAGTATCTCAGTATCCATCCTAGGTTACCATGTACAAAGGCTTGCAATCTGTGGTTTTAAAACTGGACACATATTCATGTGTGCACAAATTTAGTTCTTACAGATTAAAGAGCAAAGCAGTAATTATTGCTCTTCTGCTAGATGACCTTCAGGGTAGGTTTAAACAATAATCTGGAGAATGTTTATGTTTTATACCCCAATGTCCTCTTACAGATAAAGCAGCAGCCTGAGAGATGCAT
Source organism: Lontra canadensis (assembly GCF_010015895.1). NCBI lineage: Eukaryota > Metazoa > Chordata > Mammalia > Carnivora > Mustelidae > Lontra > Lontra canadensis. The sequence continues at coordinate 17,314,107 of NW_022631029.1, forward strand.
GCTAAAACATCTTGCTTATTTTGTGAAAAGACCACACATTTGCACAAATGTTTTTTTCAGAATTGAGAAACAGGAGAATAACAGTGCAAAATATACTGGGATACTTGGTGGCCACCATGTCTGAGGGTCTACAAGATAGAGAACTGGTAGGAGAACTTGTCTTAATAAATGAAGATGTTCCAAGAGTGTTTATGTAACAACTGAATAAGGTGAGTCACAAAATAGGTTATTTTTCCCCATAAAATATTTTGTAAATTCCTATTTCAAATGTACAAAAGGTTCAGCCCCTAAAACTTGTATTTATTTTAAAAAATTTGTGGCATCCTAATCCTTTGCTGAAGTAGTGATGGTGGACAAGAAATTAGTGAAAACATAAGAAAATATTGATTTACAAATTAATATGATTGTATAAATTCCTGGGTTTATCTATCAACCATTTGCATGAAAATTTCTTGGGTTGGACATGTGAGGAGGTTGGAAGCCATCACTCCCCTCCTTACCAAAACAAAAAATGAACCAACTGAAAAATCAATCAGTATTTTTTGTTTATTTTTTTAGAACCATCAGAAAACTGAAGTTACAGGAAATCACCACCTCACAATTTGCAGAGATAGAAGAATACAAAGAATCATAGCAAAGATCAGCTTACCTGAAGCTAAAGCAGAAGGAGCTAGGAACACATAAATGGTAATTTTAACAAATTGCTGGAGGCTTAATGAGAACTAACTTGAGAGCCAAAAACTCCTAGCCCAGTCTTAGGGCAGACTCCACAATTTTGGTGGCTTTACCTCTAGGAAGCCAACTATGATTTCATAATGAAGACTGAAGGAAAAGTCCCTTCTGGAGAGGGGAAAAAGAAACTGTCTTGAAAGTTTCCCAGATTGTTCTCATAATAAAGGCATGTCATCCTAGGGAATCTATTTTACCAGAGTTTTATCTGACTTTGGGGAAGAGCAATTAACCAATTCCAACCCCTCCTACTTTTTCTGACTCACCCTGGGAGACAAAAAAAAAAATAAGTAAAAAATTAAAGGACTATGAAATGATTCTAAAAATCACAGTCCAGGGAATAAGACCCTCTAACAAATGAGATTTGATTATAAAATTACAGAATAGTAACCATGCCCAATACCTCTCACCACTAGATGAACAGTTAGTGTAACAACAGTTACACTGATTATAACTGAGAGATGAAAGATACAGACTCTGTTTACAGAGGAAACTCACAGCAAATGGGGAGAAAAAAGTACTTATAACTACAACAAACATTAAACACAGTCTAACTCCTAGATATCGTAAATATAAAACCTCACAATAAAAGCCTAATAATCTAAGTTCTTACAACCTGGGATAGCATTTCCTGCTTTCGACAATAACAAAATCACAAGACACACTAAAAGGCAAAGAAAAAACACAATCTAAAGAGTCAAAGCAAGCATCAGAAGTGGGCTCATATATGACAGATTTTGTAATTATCAGGTAAGGAATTAAACTTTGGGTGGTTAAGGACTCCACTAGAAAAGAAGACAACAGGTAGGTAATGTAAGCAGAAAGATGGAAACTCAAAGAGAGAATCAAAAGGAAATTCTAGAAATTATAAAAATAAAAATACTTTAACAGAAGTGAAAAATGCTTTTGATGGGCTTATTGGTAAACAGAACATGGCCAAGGGGAAAATGGGAGAGCTTTAAAACATTTCAACAGAGGAGTACCTGGGTGACTTAATAGGTTAAGCATCTGCCTTTAGCTCAGGTAATGATCTAGGGGTCCTGGGATCAACCCCCACACCAGGCTCCCTGCTCAGCAGGGAGTATGCTTATCCCTCTCCTTTTGCCCCTCTCCCCCTGCTCAGGTGCACTCTCTCTTTCACAGACATAAATAAAATCTTTAAAAAAAAAAAAAAAAGACATGTCAACAGAAACATCTTCAAACTAAAATGAAAAAAGATAAAAAAAAAAAAAAAGAACATTCAGGGATTGTGGGACAATTTTTTAAAACTGTAATGGGAATACCAAAAGAGAAGAGAGAGAGAGAAATATTTGATGTAATGATTGCTGAAAGTTTTCCAAAACTAATGACAGACATCAAACTGCAAATCTAGAAGAAGCCTAGAGATCACCAAGCATAAAAAATTCTGAAATATCTAGATCTAGGCATAATATATTCAACCTGCAAAAAAATAAAACCCAAAAAACAAAAAAACAAAAACAAAAACAAAACCACAAAGAAACAAAAAACCCAGGCAAAGAGAAAACCATGAAAGCATCTAAAGGAAAAATATTACTTATCTGTAGAGATCTGTCTGATTTCTTGCTATAAATGATTCAAGCAAATGGGAATGGAGTGAAACAGTCCAAGTGCCAACAAAAATAAATTAATTAAATTAAAAAATAAATAAATCACCTACCTTTAATTCTATACTCACCAAAATTGTCATTCAAAAGTCAAGGAGAAATAAACAGTTCCTGAGACAAACAAGAAATAAAGCATCTGTCACCAGCAGACTCACCTTGCAAATGTTAAAAGATCTTCACACAGAGAGGAAAATGGCACAGAAATCTTAACTGCATAAAGAAAAGGAAAGCATTAGGGATAAAAGAAAAAAAAAGGAAGGTAAAATAAAATCTTTTGTTTCTCTTTTTCTGAGTTAATTGAATATGGGAGAGCTCAGAATAATAAAAACCTTCTATTGAATGATTACAGCATGTGCATAAAAGAAGCAAGAAAGAACAATTTCATAAAGGATCAGAGAGAGAGATAGAGAACATGCTGTTATGAATGACCTGTACTACCAGGAAGCAGTATGTTGTTTGAAAGTGGACTTAAATTCATTGCAAGGGTATAGAGAAAGCACAAGGGCAAACAATGAAGCATTTAAAAAATATAACTGATATGCTAATTACATGATAAAAAATGGAATCATGCAAAAATCCTTATTTAACACCAGGAAAGATTTATAAAGAAATGAGAACAAGGGCAAGGAATAGAAAATAATTGCAACCTGGAGGTATTAATCTAACTGCATCAATAATCATTTAAAATGTAACTATTTAAAGACACAAATAAAAAACAGACTACCAGAATCAACCATTAAGGTGTCTACAAATAATCCACTTCAAATATGAAGATACCGATATAGTAAAAGCAACGAAAAGTAGAAAGATATACAATGCCAACACCCATCACAAGAAAGGTGGAATAGCTATATTAATTTCAGACAAAGACAATTATCAGGAATAAGGAAGGGCATTACTTAATGATAAAGAGGTTGTTCTCCCCTCCAAAAAATAAACAATGAAATGGTCTTTACTGTATGCATCTAAAAACAAAACCTCAAAATACATAAGGCAAAAACAAATAGAAATGCAAAGAGAAATAAAAATCCACTCTATGGATGGAGGCTTGTATAACCCTCTGTTTAATAATTGATAGATGCAGCAGGTAGAAGGTGAGTATATGGTTGAATTGAACAGTGCCATCAATTGACTGGATCTAACAGATGTAGATACTTCGTTCTACAATATAGAATACTATGTATACATAGGATACGGTGTTGCAATACAATAGAATACTTCACTCTACAACTGAATTACAAATTCTTCTCAAGTTCACATAGAATATTCACCAACACGCAGCACATCCTAAGCCATAAAACATAGCTTAACAAAATTAAAAGAATTATAATTTTACAATGTCTGCTTTTATATTACACCGGAATTAAAGTAGAAATCAGTTGTAGAAAGATAGGTAGAACAATATTCAGAGAAAAAATTTCGCATTTCTATATTAACATGAGTCAAACACTAAGTCTCAGAAATTTTCAAAAATTTTGAATAGAAATCAAAATACAACTTAGCAAGTTTTGTGGGATGCGAGGATAGTAGTACCTAGTAAGAAATATATAGCACTGCGTATATATATTTGAAGAGAAGAAAGATCAAAAATTAATAATCTAAACACCTGAGAGAACCAAAGATAGAAGAGAAATTGAAACTTAAAGCACTCAGAAGAAAATAATAAAAATCTGAGCAGAAATCAGTTAAACTGAAAACAAGATATCCATTAGAGAAAATTAATAAAACCAAAAGCTAGTCCTTTAAAAAGTTCAATAAAATTAATACACCTCAAGCCAAACAGAGAGGGGGAAAAAAACTAAGAGAGAGAAGATTAATATTATTAATAATAGAAATAAGAGCTATCATTATTACTAATCTTACGGACATTAAAAAGATAATACAAGAACATTATTAAAAACTATGATATCAAACTTGTCAGCCTAGGTAAACTGGACCAACTTCTCAAAAGAAACAAACTACCAAAACTCACACAAAAAGAAATACAGTATCTGAATAGGTCTGTATTCATTAAAGAAATTCAATAAAAAAAATAATGACCTTCCAAAAGAGGAAGTATCAGTCTCAGAAAGTTTCACTGTGTATTCTACCATACATTTAAAGGAAGAAGTGACACCAATTTTCTACAGTCTTAGAAAAAAAAAGCAGAGGGAATGCTTCCTAAGTTATTCTGTAATGCTAGAATTACCTTAATACCTAAATCAGATAAAGACATTACCAGAAAGGTAAACTAGAAATCAGTATCACTCATGAACACAGAGGCAAAGATTTTCAATAGTTATGAAATCAAGTCCACAATGTATTCAAATAACTATACACCATGACTAAGTAAAATTTATTCCAGGTACACATGGCTGGTCTAACATTCAGAAATCAATTAACGTAATCCAGCCTATCAACCAGTTAAAAATGAAAAATCCTGTGATATCAAGAAATAAGAAAAAAAAACAAAACGAAGAAAATGTTTTATTCATGAAAAAAACTCTCAACAAAAAAAATCTACAAAAACATACACCTAAAACAACATCATACCTAATGCTGAGAACCTGGGTGCTTTCCACTTAGTATTCAGTGCAATAGGTTGAATAATGGCCAGTCAAAGATATCAAGTCTTAATTCTTGAAACTTGTAAATATTACTTACTTGGGGTAAAAACAAGAGACAGACAAACAGAGTGGGGGCATAAATAAAGATTTAGAAATTAGGAGTTTATCCTAGATTATTTGAGTGGGCCCTAAATGCCATTCAAAATACCCTTATATCCCTTCAAAGTAGTATTTTTGTATCTTTGGGTAAATACCTAGTGGTGAAATTGCTGGGTCATAGGGTAGCTCTATTTTCAACTTTTTGAGGAACCTTCATTCTGTTTCCCAGAGTGGCTGCACCAGTTTATACCCCTACCAATAGTGTAGAGGGTTCCCCTTTCTCCACATCCTTGCCAACATCTTTGTTTATAGGTATTGACCCAAGAATAAAAAAATACTAATTTGTATTAACAGCATAATCAATAGCCAACTTATGGAAAGAAACCAAACGTCTGATGACTGATGAATGGGTAAAAGGGTAAAAAAGATGTGAGATTTTATATATATATAACTCAGCCATAAAAAGGAATGAAATCTTGCTATTTGCAAAAGCATGGATGGAGCTAGAGAATATTATGCTAAGCAAATAAGAGAAAGACAATTACCATGATTCCATTTAGGAAAAAAAAAAATCACAAGAGGAAAAAAAGGAAAACCAAGAAAGAGACTTTTTTAAAAAAATTTTATTTTTTTATAAGATTTTATTTCTTTATTTGTCTGAGAGAAATAGAACATGAGCATGGTGGAGGGGGAGAACTAGGGGAAGAAGCAGAGGGAGAAGCAGGAGCCCCACTGAGCAAGGAACCCAAGGTGGAACTCAACTCCAGAACCCTGGGATCATGACCTGAGCTGAAAGCAGACACTTTACTAACCAGGCGCCCCTAGAAACAGACTCTTAACTACAGAGAACAAACTGAAGGTTGTCAGAGGGGAGGTGGGTGATGGGGATTAAGGAATGCACTTGTGAAGAGCACCAGGTATTATATGTAAGTGCTGAGCCATTAAATTTTATACCTGAGGGGCTCCTGGGTGGCTCAGTTGATTGGGCAACTGCCTTCGGCTCAGGTCATGATCCTTGAGTCCTGGGATCAAGTCCCACATGGGACTAGTCCCATGGGCTCCCTGTTCAGTAGGGAGTCTGATTCTCCCTCTGACCCTCCCCGCTCTCATGCTCCCTCTCTCTCTCATTCTCTCTCAAATAAACGAATAAAATCTTTAAAAGTAATAATAAAAAAAATGGTACACCTGAAACTAATAATATACTGTATGGTGACTAATTGGAATTTAAATAAAAACTTAAAAAAAAAATCCTTATAAGGGAGAAGGGAAATAAGATAGGTACACATAGGAGAAGCCAGTGTGACCAAGACACAGAGCTTGGAAGGATGCAATCACAATTTAAGTCAAGCCTAGAGTCACTTGGAGTTCAAAGAGACAAAAAATGGATTTTCCCCTAGAATATCGATGGGAGTTCAGACCAGCTGACACCTTGATTTTGGACTTCTGGCCTCTAGAACTGTGAGGCCAAAAATCCGCTGTTGTCTTAAGCCACCATTTTACAGTAACTTGTTCAAACACAGTCAGAAAAAACTAATGCTAGTAGGAACAAAGCAAGGTTATTGCCTTCTCAACGCTCCTATCCAACGTTATACTGAAGTCCTAGCTAATGCAATAAACTAAGGAAAGGGAAAAACAGGTTCACAAAAAAAAAAAAAAAAAAAAAAAAAAAGTCTTTGTTCTCAGATGAGGTGATTGTCTATGTAGAAAGTACCAAATAACTGAGGGGAAAAAAAAATTCTGGAATAAATGACTATAGCAATGTGGCAGGATAAAAGCTAACATAAAGTCCTCAATTCCATTCCCTCACACCAGCAAAGAACAACTGGGATTTGTATTTAAAGCACAATGACATATAGGACACCTGGGTGGCTCAGTCAGTTAAATATCTGACTCTTAATTTCAGCTCGGGTAATGATTTCAGGGTTGTGATACTGAGCCTCAAGTTGGGCTCCACTGCTTAAAATAGTCTCACTACCTCTCCCTCTGCCCCTTCCCCTGCTCAAGCTAAATATCTCTTAAAAACAAATAAAATAAAATCCCTTTAAAAAAAAAACACAATGGCATCTATATTACTATAAATAAATATTTAAGTATAAATCTAACAAAATACACACATGATCTTTATGATAAAGAAGACAGCATTCTGAGAAAAGAAAAGATCTAAATAAATGGATATGTCATGGACAGGAGGAGTTCACTAATTTTTAAGGAAAGAAGGAAAGGAAAGGGAACAAAGCACAAGGAAGAGTGCATCTAAAAACTTACTTGAGGTGATCCCTTGGGAACAAGAGACCCCCCAATTCAAGCGGCTAGGAATATTCTCAGAGCTGTTACAATTTCAGACCAAGGCTTTAAGTCTACAGAGTCTCAAGGTAGATTGAACAGACAGCTGGAAATAGGTTGAGTTCCAAGAATAGGGCTTGTATTCAAAACAAACCGAGGATGGCTGGCTGTTTGGAACTGAGGGATGGCAGAGTCAAGCTCCCTCAGAATCAAAACATCCTCATGAAGGAAGACTCTATAAAGTGCACACTCATGTAGATATGGCTTTGGATTAGGTTCTTTAGTGACAAACAAGTGTCAGACCGATTTCCGAAGCACACCAAAATCCTTTCACTGGGGATATGGAAAGAGTCCATTTATTAGAGTGAATAAAAGGGAAAATATGTGTGTG